>NC_134194.1:16696989-17009030 GCF_964188355.1 Buteo buteo | reverse complement strand
ACCCTACTGCCTGTTGAAAGAACAGCTTCCATCTTCAGTACTACTCCAGAACTACTTGCTTATGTTAACAGAGCAATGTTGGTAATGGAGCAGCAAATGAGTTCAACATTTTGTTGCAAATAAACTCAGATGAGTTTCAAATGAGAAGAGGCCATTTCTTTAACTTCCAATAATCTTGCACTTCATGTGAAAGTTGGGGTCCTGGTAACTAGCTGAATCTTTGACATTGATTCCCATAGCACAGTTTTCAGCTTCGTCTAATCAGAAAACTTAATTTTATCTGTTCCTTTATATACACAGTCACAATTATTTCAAGATGCAGCCTGAAGCACAGAGCACACATCCCTTCCTTCCACTCCATTCCTGCACGCTCCTGTGGTCTCCCCTGCGTTAGCATCGATAAACATACAGGTCACAGGATGTGTTCCTGGCCAGATGTGTAGCGAACCAGACACATCAAGAGTAGTACAGCTTAAGGCAAAGGCAGAGCTGCACTCTGAGATACTAAGTGATTAACGTTATATTCAGTTGTGAGTTTTGTTGTAGCTCTTGTAACTGACAATTTGACGAACTGATGGGAATGACAACGACCCTGTCCTTACAGCGCATATTGGAAAGGGCCCCATGCCATCTCAAAGAAATCTGGAACTCCAGATATAATCAAGCAAAACCAGCAGAAATCACCAAGGCATGACAGAGACCGAAGAGTACTGCAGTGCCACACAGCCCGCGGGTCACTCTCAGCCTGCGCCGTGTACAGAACACAGCACGGCTGAATCAAAGGATTTGTCCATTCAGTTTTTCAGGTATACCTTGTAAGTATGTGGAGAAACAGCTAGCTGAACAGGTGTGGAACATCACCTAAGCTCCCCTACAGAAAAACTGCAGAAACATAGTAAGGATGAGACTGTTGGAAGGCAGTAATGATGTCAGATTAAAGTACTGAGCTAAGGGTCAGAAGACAAGAGATTCATTTCTGCCTTCATCATAAAGACCCCATGTGAAAATGTGTGGGTCAAATGGACTTTTCAGGTTGTTTGGACCTTGAAAAAGGCATAGATTTTTACACTCTCTACACTCCCCCAAGAAACAATAAGCAGTAACCTCTCTAGCCTCTGGAAAAAAACCCGAGTTCAACCTGCAAGCGTTGAGAACTTCTGAAGAGTTCTCTCCTTAATCTTTCTAGCCTTCAGTTAGACCAAACACTTTTCGTTCAGGTGCAACTATGGTAAGCCAGAAAACATGCACCTTGTACAGTAATGCTGGTTAATATTATATGTCTGTTGTATGGCTTATTCATTCTATGTATTCTTTGACTTCTATGAACTACTATTTGCTTCCATGAACTCAGTTTTAGAATTCTGCAATTTTAAATTGTGATGAACAGCTGAATGGTCTCACTGGTCATTTTTTTCTCCTGTTTGCCTACCTGTTTTACAAGTGCAGAATATTATTTTGGATAGGTAAGTAAACATCTTATTCCAGTATTTCTAATAATGTTTTCCAAACTCATTCCTTGTTTTGAGGAAAATCTGATGATACATCCGTTTTCAAATTTTCCTTTATAATCTTCAAAGCCTGTAAAAATTGCAAACCTAAGCAGTTCACCTTTTAGTGTCTTACACTGCATATTAACACAAGTTTAGTGGGTTTTGTTGTATAGTTAAATGCCAACTAATGCAATTTGGCAGCTAGATTTTGCTCTTTACAGTTCAGTAACAGCTATAAAGCAGGTTCCAGTTTTCTGAAATTGAATCAGCTCTAGCACTTTTAAAATATTTCTGTAAGCACTGATCACATCTGAAACCAAGGAACTAACAGAGGATTTACAGATTAAAACTAGCAGAATATATTCAGATGTGGCTAATATCTTGTAATCAAAACCAAATATACCTGTTCCTCAGTTTGGGACTTACAAACAATTTCTGCACCCTGAAATCTTTTATAAAATTAAAGCACTCATCTCAATGACAATTTTACCCTAGAAGCAGCCATTCAAATAAGCCAAGTGTTTCTCTGCAGTTTTAGGAAATACTGTAAAACATTTATTAATCAGCAAAACCCAGATGTGTTCTTTATATCAATTATTGGCCAAAGAAAAGCAAAGGAGTCTTAAGGAAGAAAGCTGTGTCTGATGTTTGATTTTTAACGAAGAGCAGAAGCACGTGAAAAAGAATCTTCGTGACTTACTAAAGACATTGTAATGAAAGGAATAAGAAAGCTACTTCAAGTGAAGGAGATGGATTAAGCAATCTCGTTCAGATGGCACAACTCAGAACTGCTTTCAGCCCACCATAGGCTAATACATCATGGAAGGCTCTACAAAACGAGAGAAACTAAAGCCATCTTTGAGGGTAAACACAAAACACAAATTCTATATTTCATAGGGATATGCCTGATAAAAGAGCAGGAAAATTGAACAGGGATGTCAAAGCCTTACCGTATATGACTGTTCAGCGCACCTCACTCAGCCCTTTAAAATCTGGCACGTGAACTGTGCAATATGACGGCAAGCTACAACCACTTACACAGGTTGTGGACATGAGAACATGACGCGGGCCTCTGGCACAGAGCTGAAAAAATATTGCTAAATATCCTGCTCTGTCAGCTGCTATGCGTGTGCACACGGGCACAGTAAGTTGTTTTGCAATTCACGTGCGCCAAGCGCCCACGGGAAAACGTTCTGGTCTGCTGGGCCATGCTCTCCACCGTGGGCTTTGGTGGGATGCGGGGTGGGACCGAGCGTGCCGCCCACTCCCGACCCAGCCGCCGTGGGTCACCGCGGCTCTCCCCAAGGCCACAGCTCGCTCAGTCTCCTCCGTTTCAACAGAAAAGCACCACCACCACTTGGCAACAATGACAGCCGAAGTCTTCCCAAGCTGACGTGACTCGGGAAGGCGGCGCGTCTAACGCTCTGTTCTATAGGGACCGGGAATTGAAAGACTTGTGCTCACCTCCCTCGTTATCCTTGTTATCGGCACAGGCGGTTTCCATGGCAACGTTGCATCCAGGCCCCCTCCAGCCGCTCTGGCAGACACACTGCCAGCTGTTCTGACCCAGCGTGCATCTCCCGTTGCCATTGCACAAATCAGGGCAGCCATCTGGTCGAAGAAATGGAGAAGGTAAGTACAAGACGCACTCGTTCGCACAGCCGCTCAGACTTCTGACAATATTACTGTGCAGACAAAAAAGCTCGTTTCTGCTGGCGGGACAAACGCTTTCCTGGCCCAGAGCCACCGCCCTGGGCTGGAGAAGCAGCGTAAGGAAAGGGGATACCTCAGAGAAATGGGGACTGAACTCAGGCCAAAAGGCAGGAGGAGTCCTACCGACAGCCGTCATACATGTTTTAAGAACCTGGTAAAGGCTCAGACTTTGAGTTGATAGAAATTACAGTCTGCTGACAGAAGATCACAGCCTCTTATTTCTCCCACCATATGTGTGTGTGCATACACATATACAAGGGAGAATGCCGTCTTCAACAAGCATGTCGATGTTCAGAGTGCCTTTTATATTGTGCATTGCATAGTTCTCCAGAGCTTCTCTAAACACAAAGTTTAAATAAATAGCTTTGAAAATATTTTCCTTCTTTAACAGTCATTTTAAAAGATGTACTCATTTAATACTAAGTTTACTTATATTATAACGTAACATTTTGTGCTTTCTGAAAGACACGTTAGAAGAGCTATGCTACAAAAGATGTACATTTTGAATTGACTATGGGTATGATGTGACTTATTGTATAGCAAGAGCTGAATTAGGAACAAAAATATTAATTAGCTAAGGTGCTTACATGTTCTAACAAAATGTCCATAGGTAATAGAATACCTCGACTGCTTTTTCCTGAAACTAAATGAGTCTCAGGAGGCACTACTGTATCTTACTGAATATTCATTATGAAAAAGGGTAAGGAAACCAAATTTCAGCCTTGCTATATAAAATCAAATCCATCAACACCCAATCCACACAAGCATGCGTATTTGTCTGTGGAGGTGATGATAGAAGATTTGAGAGTCCTGCAGCAGACCTCTCATAGCATCTTTTCATTAGTCTGGACAGGAGGAGAAGGCTGTGTTGCCATACTGACAACAGATGTTGGATCCCAATCATTCATGAGCTCTCTCGTTTGGGTTGGAAATACAGTCTAATCCTGCCATCTCTACAACCACCAGAGAACGTGGAATAATTAATTTCATTGCTGTTGGTCTTGGGCAGAAAATTTAATCTCAAAACAGCTCACAAAGCTTCACGCTCTCTCATTTTCCCCTCCACCAGCAGCGACGGGTCACTGTCGGCATCAAGATCTGCAGGGACCTCCTGCAGCCTCTCGGGTCTCACCGACTAGCTGGGTTAGTCCTTTGCATTTGCCACCGTGACCCCAAGCTGTGACTATTAATTAATAGTACTCCACTCCTTTCCCCAGGCATTTTAAGAGCACCAAGGAACTAATGGGCACCCTACCAGAGTGTGCATACTCTTTTCACCAGCTGTGAGTGAGGAAGGCGGCAGTGGGAAACATCCTGAAAGCAAATAAATATGTTTTCTTTGAGCAGCACCACTCAGATGTGCAGCACTGGAGAAAGACTAAGATGACAGTGTGTCACCTTTGTGCCCCTTGGCCTCTGCAGGTTACCGGGAATAGGAGCAACTGTCAAACTAGCACAGCTTTCCTGCCAGTGCTGAAAGGTTGAGTAGCCTTCCAGAAATCACTAATTTACACTGCCTGTGTTTCTAGAAACCCGTTGAGAAAGCCACATCTCTGAGTTCATGTCTCTTCCTACTCCTCCCAGCTGCCTTTGCTGGAGCCAAGTGATGTTAGAGAGAAGTTCCTCTGGCCCCATGCTGGTTTTCTCACTCCTGCAGGAGTTTCTCATGCAGGAAAGTGGGCTGCCTGGTATCCCTGGTACTCACACAACTGGTATCACAATATGTAAGCATTCACTTTTACTTTTCCTTGTTGGGCTGTTACCTGATACATTCATAGTCCTATTAAGATTTAATTAATCACTAAGTAGTCCACAGCCGTGTTAATTTTCAATGTAATTCCAAAAGTTTCCTTTACTATTTTTTTTTTTTTTAAATGAATGCTAGTGCTGTAGAAGGTGCTGGACTGAGACCTCTGAGACCTCAGCTGTCCCACAGAAAAGGTTCTTTATAGATAACAGCAATCAAAGCTGCTGTGCATCGTCCTACCAAGGTGCCTAACCTGCATCATTTCTAGCAGTGGCACAATAGCTTGGTCTCCATCAAAGCTCTGCGGAGTGAGACATCAGATCCCTGTGAACAGAGCCAAGACCATTCAGTTCATTTTACACAGAAAGCTATCAGCAGATAGAGACAAGTCCTAGAAGTTTTATTTCAATGCTGTTGTGTATTAAAAAAAGACAGTGCCCCTTTCTCTTAAATGTAAGGTTATTTTGGCATTACATATCTTAGCTATAAAAAAATGCACTTACTTTTGCAGCACAGGTAATACGTTTTCAAGGCATTTATTTTATCTTTTTCATCAGGTTGTTTGAATGACTAAAATGATAATGTTTGAAGGGAGGCATCATACTGAAGGACAAATTATTTGTTTTAAATGCAAAACAAATAGTAATTGTGAATATATACACACAGTTGGCTTTATACTGAGGCACTGAAGAGAATTAAATCACTGAAGCAGTTTGCTTTGCAGCATATGAGCAAGATGAAAACATGAACAGTAGGGAGCTAGCAAAATCTCTGAAAAGTTTTACGTGCAGCTGGGGATTAATGGACATGACTTTGTGTTTAGCTTAAAAAGAGAAGCAAGCATCACTGGTATAGATATGATGTTGCTAGGAAACACCTGTTGCTACCTCTATACAGTTTATTTAACTGTGGCCTTCCAAAGGCAGACTTTGTGTTTCAATAACATAAATATCAGAAGGAAGGGGAAAAATCAGCAGTAGACTACAATAAGACCCAAGTACTTGGACAATAATGTCTTCCTTAAAATATCTATTAAATTAATGATGTATTAATTTTCAAAACAGCTTTAAGTAATGGACAACTATTTAGATATTTTGCATGGTTACGTGTGTTTCTGTACATGCGTGTGTGCATTTCTGTTTATGCCTGTCTTTATTCAAGCAAACATTTACATAGCATTATAGTCTGTTAGACCAAACTTCTAACAGCCTGTTGACTAGCTAGACAACAGAGCTCCATTGTGATCTATTAATAACAAGTTTTCTTCTAAAAAAGTTTATATTTAGGCAGTGCCCTGAATATCTCTTTTTAACTCTTCCTACACTGTATGTGCATAATGACAAGTACAGATGAACATCCTCTGCGCACAGAGCATTTGCACGTGGCTAATGGGCCTCGGTGCCCTTCAATGGGTTTTGACAGTGGACAAGGTCGCAAAATGCCTAACCGAGGAGCCCTCAGAGTCTCAGCAAATGCTGCTCAGTGCTCACAGCTGGACATATGATCTTTGCTGGAAACGCATACTGTGCAAAGCACATCCTAACACTAAGTGCTTTGTTAAAGCTTGCTTTCATTCTGCAGCCCTAGCTCACACTGAGCAGTCTATTACCTCCTGGCTGTCTTACGAATTCACTCACAGAGTAAGGTAGTCAAGGAGAGAGCAAGGTAGTCAACATCTAACCTTAAGAAGTAATCTGCCACGGTATGAAGCTCTCAGTCACAGCACAGAAGAGGGCCCTTCATGCTAAGCAGACAGGTTGCTATTCCTGGTGTGCAGAGAAATTCTACTCATCTTTTCTATTACAGTATGCTTAATGGAAAATGTCAAAAAGCTAGGTTAAAAAAGAAGAAAGTGCTTGTTTAAAGTGCTAGATTGACAACCTATTTATTTACAGAACAGGCAGAGTACGGGCAACAGCATTTCAAGCGTCTTACACTTTTCTAGCAATGTCTCAGCACAGGTTGCTGCAGCTACTAGAGGTGAAACACTAATGCAGCCTCCCTTCTTTTTCAGTCTCCAACTTGCCTGTGGGACTGGCAACTGGGAGCTTTAATACAGCTACATATGCATTTACAATTAAAACAGCAAGAAAGATTTCAATACTTTTTGCAATGTAGTGTCAGGAATCCGTGACTGGCATTGTGAGGGCTCATCAGAGTCAGAGCAGGTTTAAAAATCGAAATACTAAAATTCATTCCTCTCTATACCACAGACAGACAAAATGCCCAGCACTCATGTAAAGTGAAAGCTGGAAGGCAGCGGTAAAGCAAAAGGAGAAAATAAAGGCATTCTATCTCTGATAGCAAATGATGTAAACTGGTGTTTTGTATATATGAGATCCCTAAACACTTTTTAGCATTCTCACTGAACAGAACAATCTCTATAATCTTGCAGTTCTGGAACACTAGGGCTAGTGTTTAATGCCTGAATTTATTTCCTCTCTTAGTTTTCTTTTCCAACTACCCAACTAAATTGGAGTAACAGGACAAATTCATTAAATGGATTTCATTGTATTTCTTGCTTCTCTTTGTTCAAACAGGCTGTTACATTCTTACCTTGCTCATAGTTTAATAGCCCATTTCTTGGCAAGTTAATATCATACCACATCTGCAGTGGTAAGTAGCACAAGAATGCTGACTCTCATGGATCACAATAAGGGCTTGAAGACAACCGAAACTCTACAATTTGGTAAGCAAAGATTCAGCAAATTTATCTGTTTCAGTGCACGGAGACACTTGCCCCCTATACAACGTACATTGTTTCTCAGTACGTGAAAGCCCTTCACTTACGTTTCCTCAGCTTATCCATTCCAATGCACAAATGATGACAGTACATTAAAATGAAAGGAACTCTGGTGATAGATAGTACAAATGAATACTCAATAGCAACATGAGAAGACTGTGGCTTAAGAAAAAAAAGTGTGGTATATTTGCCATAAAATAGTTGAGTTCCTTCTTCTAGGAATGAATTAGATTTCTGTCTCTTGATGGTGCCTATTACCAAGAAGAAGAGGATTTACCATGGATGCTAAGTAAATAGTGTAATCAGAAGAACAGGGCACTATTTGACAAAACACTATGAGAAATGAGAACATGTCAATATGATGAAGAGTATTTAGTCAACTACTACTATATATATATATACAGTTATTACGTTCATCTTATTTCACGTTATTAATATTCATGGAGAAAAGGGATCAAAAAGGTTTGAGACCTTTGGTTAGATACAATAGGAAAAGCAAGTTCCTGTCTGAAAGCCCTTACAATCCAAAAGACAAAATGAGCTTAAAATAATAGATTTTGTTATTTGTTTGTAAAGGTCCACCTTGCCACAGTCCATGATGGGGCCTAGAAAATGCTAAAACAATACAAATTAAAGTATTTTTCATAATAACAACAGAAAAATAAATAGTGAGTCTAGAAAACAACAAACATTGCTGTTACAGAGGTCATTGTGAGCAAAATTAAGTCTACTGCTTCCTCGAGGCCTATGTAAGCTTTTTCTGTAATCTATTTCTGCAGCTTCATATTTTCAAAACTTACAAGAGATTTATGAAAAGCTGAATTTAACAAGAAAGTCTGCAGACACATTATGAATAGTAAACAAAATCAATATGGACAGTGCTTGTTTCTAAGAAAGTGATAGTGCCAGATATATTTATGAGACAATACTCATAGGTTTCATCTACAATGAAATTATTCTGAGACTAAATTGTAATGATTAATACATTTTTGAACTCAGCAAATTAATTTCCAGTGTCTAGGCAGCACATCAAAAATTCCAGTTCAATTTTGGGTAAATTCTGCACAGAGTTCCTTTTCATTCCACTGATACTCACAAACTCCAAGTGTACAAAGACACATGTACCCAGCTACCCAGGCATACATAGATTTTTCCTTTGCATAAACTACTATAAAACTCCAAAGCAAGCATTTTAAGTAAATCAGAATATAAAGACACACTGTCCAATTAATTTGTGGTTCCAGTGTAGACCTTCATAATCATCAGAACTCCCACTTACGGTGGGGCCAATCATTCTGAAAAGAAGGAAGGGAAAGGGCAGTCAGGGAAAGAGAAGTTAGAGAAATCTTGTTCTTTTTAAAGTTTTCAAACTTTGAAGGAATAGGTAGCCTCTTAGTATAATTAAAGGAAAAAGAGGAATAGGAGAGATGGCGGAAAAAAAGTAAAATCTCCCTAGGTGATAGCTTGTAACCACTTAAGAGAAGCAGACAATGTTTTTAGCCTCTACTCTGTTTCTACATGGAAAACTAGATGTAAATTTAGAGGTTACATTTTCTGTGTTCTTCTGATCCAAAACTGTCTGTCAGCCATGTATCCTCCAAACTCCTCCAAACAATGTCTTCGAGCAGATAGAATGGGTTCCCAGCACCTCCCTCCATTTAATGCACATGTAGTGCAGCTATAGTCTGGAATATACGATCTCCTGTTTATATTTCCGCCTAACCTCATTTTACACAGCCTTATCCAAAGCCCGCTGGCAGTCCGTGGAGTCTTTTCTTTCACTTGAATTGACATTGGACCAGGTGGTCCTATGGGCGAAGATGCCCTGCAGTAAAGAGTATGTTGTACAGTACAGTGTTTTCTCGCTCACAGGATACACATGTGTTTCAAGGGGAACATTTAAATTACATTTAAATCCTCCTCTTCTCATTACAGCTGTTAACTACAGAACTGTAGCAAATAAAAGTATTCTGGGATATGATGGTACCTACAGAATATAGAGAAATGACATAAAAACAATAATGGTAATAGCCTGTTTAATTTGGATTTTAGAGGATAATCACTGTTTTCATATTTTCTGTTCATCCCTTCAGTGAGTTGCTGGTGTGCCTATGGCTACCTAGCAAATAATAAATGAGGTACATAGAACGAGGTACCTAGCAACATTGAAAATAAAATTATGCTTTTTATTTGCTATTGTTATTTTTTAATCCTTCAATTGCAAAGCCTGCAGGGCTTAGTTAAAGCCAAAGAAAGGGCATACAAATAAAAAGAACACATAGTATTATGGTAGGTACATGTAAGTTATTTTCTACAGAGTAATATTTCAACTAAAATAAACCCAAACTCCAAACATGTAACTAAATATATGTCAATGCAGTACAGTATTGGTAGAGTGAGAGGTAGGGCCCCTTTGAGTGAGTTTGGACAGTTCCAGAACAGACTAGAGAGCCATGCAGAAGCACTAGCTCAGGTCTTTGAAGGAGGATATTCACACAGAGTGACAAATTGTTAAGAATTAACCCAGCCTTTCATTGTAATAAAAGGCCCAGTTTCACTGCTTCTGTACCACAGCAGCGCTGCTTGCGTTTCCAGAGAGCGCTCGCACAGAGCCGGAGCTTCTCTGTGGCGCTGAAGCATTTGTCACCAAGATGCTCTGACTGGCTTCCTTGCTGCTTTTTTTTCTTTTTATTTTTTAGAGAAAACATTTCTTTTTAAATTACCCAATAGCCTAAGTATTTCTTTAAGCTATTTATCAAACAAAGGAATGTATGGAATAAATAACTGTTTGTAGATGGGTAGGGGGAGACGAACACATGTCTGAGTTAAAACTAAAGAATGGGCCAGCTGCAATTTTATTTATTGAACAGGCTGAAAAAAATGGAAAGGGCGAGAAGTAAGTTTTAAGAATCCTGAATCCCTCCATCCTAGTACGTTCTGTGCAGGCAGATAATTATGACTATTAAGTAAGGTTCCTTAAATTGCCTGGCATATGTATGTCATAGAATTTAGAAGAAAATTCTGGTATCTACTACATATCTATGGAATTTCTGTCTTTCACACGTAAAGGCAGGAATTCAGAGAACATCCAGCTTTCCAAACAAAATAGGAAAATGTGAGAAAAACATGTGTGCAACTGTTTAGAAGATAATTAAACCCCAAATAAAGGTGAACTGTTGGTATTAACAAGGAAGTCTCAAGAATAAGACTCTTATATCTTTCTGAAAAAAAACCCTACAAAAAAGATACAGACACAAAAACCAACCAAACAACCAAACAAACCACCCCCTGCCAAAACCAGAGGAAAGCTCATGTTGCAATATAGGTCACAAAAATTTGAGATTGAAAAAACCCCCATGGGTGTGAGAGCATCACGCCTTGTTAACAAAGGATTGTTCCCAGCAGTACAGTCCATTTTATCCCACTTCATTTTAAGCGACTCAAGCAGATGGGCTCCCATTACTTTCATCGGGGGAGACACCCTCGAGGTCTCCCTCTTGTGCACAACCAAGAGTTCTCTAACTGTCACCAGCTTTTGGTGTGACCCCCCTTCAAGCTGCTAACAGCTGGGCAGGGCAAAGAGGGCGGCAGTTTGTGCTACACTGTCCTGAGACTTGAGGAAACCAAACAGATCAATAATCACAAAATCCTTGTCTGCTCAGAAGCTTGTGCGAACACAAAGAGCTTCAGCTGAGCCCAAGAATTTGGGCTATTTATAGATATAAAAGACAGTTTCAAGAAGGAAGGGAGACTGCATTGATGGGAAGTTTAGTCGTAAGACTGAGAAGCTTCTGCAATGCTACGAGTCCCAGTGCTCTGCTGTAGGCAGGAGGCCACATCCAGTCCTGCAAATGTGGGATATCCACAATATCCCACCACCACAAAGCCCCCACATCGCCCACTGACTGCAGGTGGGGGTAAGGGGTGGTACGAGGCAGCGTGCTGTCTGCATGCCCTGATACTGCTAACCTGAACGTGAAGATGCATCACATCCTGCACAGAAACCAAATCTCTGCCCGGTGGCTTTATCAATGATCAGGTGACGATAGTTTGGGATGTGCACCAGCATAAGCAAAGTAGTCACACGAAATATATGGACATAAGTAAAGACACTGCTGCAGCCCAAAAGCTACAGCATAGCTGCGTAGTTTCTTCTATAGGCTAAGCAGATTATTTGCTGAGATTTTGAAAAAGAGCTAAAATTCAACCCTAGCAGCACATTCAGGTTACACAGTGTATTCTCTTCAAACAAGACTCATATTCAACTCATATTCATATACCCAATAAAAAAATACATAAAAGATGCAGTAAAATTTGTATTTAAGATAGCTGGTTCTTTCAAATTAATCTTACTGTAACAAAATCCATTTAGAATATAATTCCGGGTGAAATTGCATTCATAAAACCAGTACCACAACCATAATCTTTTATTGTATTAATGTTTCTGATATCGGATACAAGGACTGGCATTATCCTTTGTAATATTTAATATCGTTTCTGAGAAAGAACCTTCTCAAGTTGGATTTATCTCTAAAATAACGTCTATATAACTAGTTTAGTGGCAGTGTAATGATAAAGTGACCTATCAGACAGGATGTGTAAATTCAGTCAATTGAAGAGTAACAAGCAAAACATTGACCTCATATTTAAAAGAATATATAACCCAATTACAATGTAATAACTAAAATCCCTACATTAATCACAGCGTTATGGCAGGCAGTTTCAGTCATTCGTTCATAAAAATTAGGATTCACACAGTAATTGCTACTCAACCTCCTTGCACACAATGCAATTTGCTTTTTTATTATTTGAAATATGTGGCAGTCATAGCTTTTAAAAAATGTGCATTTGAACTTTTTTGAATAAATGTTTTGGTAAAGTGTTGGTATACTTTTAGATGTACTTATTAACTACAAAGCTTCCAGAATCTCATATACAGTGATGCACAGAGTTGTGTCACATTTCCATACTCCTTACGCATTCTACCCTCTTCGTGTCATAGAGAGAGACAAAGAGGAAAAAATACAACGTAATTCTTATGTTAAGTGATATCTGTATCTGGCAAAAGGATATTTGATAGCATGCTGTTAAATCCCAGACATTAGAAGTCAAAAGGTCAGTTTCATTTGGCTAACTGAAATTTATCAAATTCAACATAAATGACCTAATTTTTCCTTGTTTCAGGCAGAAAACAATCCAAAGCCCTAATTTTACTATTGTTAACAGCTAAGACAATGTATGAACTCAGAATCATACCCAACTTACTGAAGTACCTGGAGTATTCTATTTTAACTTTGGAGAAAAGCATGAAGTCATGTGGTTTTAAAGTTTCTTCTAGTTTCATGTTCCTTTATGCAATTTTGACACAAAGCCCAGATAACAAAAGATGCTGCTACTCCATCCCACACTCCCAGGCAGACTACGCTTGCTGGTGGAGATGGCGTGGTGCCATGCTTATCCAAAGTTGAACCCAATTTAATGATGCTGTGAATGCAGCCTGCGTAAAATTAGAGGTAAGCCCTTCCTTCACCTGCTCAGATCTGAACTTCTAAAATCCCTGTATACATCAAGATGCCATAAAGGTAGGCCTTAATTTCAAATATTTATGATCTAAGACCCTGCTGATATAAAAAGTACAAGATCAGGCCTGGAAAGGGCAGAATCGCTTATTGCTACCAAGGCGTTGTCTGGTAGTACAGAGTACTCCCAGACCTCTCATTTGATTGAAAACCCTCCAGTGAGGCTGATGTACTTTTTCTCTATGAGTGCTCCGAGCGGTCAGCAGAGGAGACTACATTGTCACTGGCTAGCTTTTCTTAAGACACAAATGCCACCCAGCATTTAGTCTACTTTAAAGGAAAATCACAATCACTAGCTTTACTGCTCAGAAAATATTTTTCAGCAACATTATTTGTTGCAACAAAGTTGCAGTGCAGAGGCAGAGAAGGTAAACACCAAGCCAAGTTAAATCACACATTTTCTGGTAAACTCAGTGTGTAGGTACATTAAACATAACCAGATTAAAATAATTCTTTAGGATTTACGTAGGCCTAAAACTATTCTATAAACACGATATTTGTAATTAAGCGTGAAATATTGTCCTCTGCTGTGCTCACATATTTACATGTGAATCTAGGTTTCTAAATCAGATTTTTTAACAAAATTGTTTCTAGCATTCTGCACACGATGGCCTAACACACAATGATCCTAAGGCAAGCTTTCGAGCTCCGGTCTCTGCAGAAGCAAGACACAGACAGAAAGAGGGAGAACAACAATGCCACCGACAGGTATGCTGTGCCGAACACGAAAGCTGACACTACAGACAAGGCCTTGGCACTAGCCCTGTTAAACACAAGGTATATTGCCAATATGGAAAAGTTTATCTGTGTGAGAAAAACTGACACTCTGTAATGTAAAATTAACTGTTAAATCTGAAGTGGCTAGACTTCTTGGGATCACATCCCTCTCCACTGACCAGACTGACTCTTCATCCTCCTCAGTTGTATCAGCTGAGAGCCGGGACACAAGCTGGTCCACATTGGCAAAACTGAGCCAAATTCAACAGAATTACATGAATTTCAATCAGCTACTGTACAGCCTCAAGGTTCATGGTAGTTTGCTGTACCTGGGCCCTTTATATAATAGTTAAAATGAACATAGTGGTTGTTCAGAAAAACATGGGGTTTCTCTGGTTTCTATGTGTTAATTAACTACCAAGCATGGTGAAACCCCTTGGTTTATAAACTGCTGCTGGTGGTTTTACAGCCCTTCCTGACTCCTGAAAGGGTCATGGATAACTAACGCTTCTCCTGTCTGAAAAGCGATCAATCACTTGGAAACGGAGAGTTCCTTTCATCAGACTGGCATGAGCCTCACCATTCCACAAAGAGGCAATCCTTGGATGTACCCATTCTAGCCAAATATCACTAGCATCAGGCTTTCCATTTCCAAACATTTTTATAAAGTCCTACTAAAACTAAACTAACATTCTAGACCTAATGCAATTTGGGATTTTCGGGGAAGACACTCACAGTTCTCAGTTCAGTCATTAACTTCAGAATACTTTTATTCACTTCACAAATCCTCCACATAAGGCATACAGGAGGAATGAATTCCTTCACTCTATAAATAAGAACTCACACATATATATATATAAAAATAAATGGAATCACATATTATCCACTTTTTCTCCAAATACAAATTGCATTTCTTTGACCATAACTCCTTTAATATACAAATAGCTTTACAGAGCAGATGAGTTTAAGTCAACCAAACTGCTCTAGTAAGAAGCTAAGCCAGCATTTACAGCGACCAAACAGAACTGGTTCCCTTATGCCAGTACAACTTAACAGTAGTTGGCACCAGTATTTCTAACCCTGTTTGAATCCAGGGACGGGAGGGAACGGGATGTGCGCACACACACATGCATACACAAGCAGGGCACTGTAGTGAGAACAAGCAGATATTATATACTACTTAGGTTGCTCAATAGGCTATAGAAGATGCTTAGCTAGGGCACTGAGTGGTGAGTAACAGCCTATCCAATGTACAATAAAGAGGGCTGTAGGAAGTCTGCCTTAAAAACTACGGGCCTGAGTCTAATATCTGACCCCATATCTAACCCTGCTTTGAGGAAGAGGTTGGACTAGATGACCTCCTGACATTCCTTCCAAACTGAATTATCTATGATCCCTCCAGTTTTAGAGCTTTATAATTCATAATTCTCAGGGCAGGGA
This sequence comes from Buteo buteo, assembly GCF_964188355.1. Taxonomy (NCBI): domain Eukaryota; kingdom Metazoa; phylum Chordata; class Aves; order Accipitriformes; family Accipitridae; genus Buteo; species Buteo buteo. The sequence goes on along the minus strand of NC_134194.1, from coordinate 16,993,601 downwards.
ATCCCAGTTTTCTCAGGCATTATTAAAATATAATTACTTGCTATTCATCAGATATTAATGCCTGCACAGAATTTATAATTTAGCAATTAACTTTCAGGTATGCAAATGCAGATCCTGTATAAGTGTGCAGGGTTATCTCTAGCAGAAGAATAAATATGAGCCTTAACATAGGTACACATTTTCCTCCATTACTGTGTAACAGATTAGTATGCTCTACGAGCATCTATCCCTTAAATTTGGTACAGAACTTTGGAATCCCTTCAGGATGAAAAGTACTATATGGACAGGTATAATATTTTGCAGCTGGTCTTCTTACAGTATTAATTACATGGATTCCAATAAATGGCTGCAGGCTGTATGGTTACAGACTACGGAGTCCAAACATTTCAGCTGTCCCAAAGGAAAATAAAAAGAAAGCACTCAAGAAAAAAAAGAAGCTTTTAAGAATCATTGTGGGATAGTTTGGAATGAAAAAAAGCCTTGATAACATACACTAAATGCTTCTTGTACCCCTTCTAGCTTGCAGTAATCCTAAATCTTCATGACAGTAAAATATGATCAGAAGTGACAAAAAAAATGGATATTTGAATATTAAAATACATACATCTCATGTGTTTGTTAAAGCTAGAATTTATGGAGTTTAAATATGTACAAATGTAAAGGATGAAATAATGCCCATGACATAGGAGCAGTATTCTGCCACATAGGCAACATATGTAAAACAAATTAAAATACATAAACAATGCATTCTGAGTTATGTGAGTATTTGTGTACACTGAGCTGTTTGGCAGATGTAGAATAGAAGATGAATATTTCACTACATAAAATATATTTTATAAACATGCCTTTAATTCTAAAGTGCTAGGCATCCATTCTGCATCCCTTTTCAGTATACATAAGCCTCATGAATGTCATGCAATTTTCCAATTTTTATATCTACCAACTGCACAAATAACTAATAAAAGCTACAGAAATAAAAATATTGTTTTCACAAATAAACAGTTTTTAATCTTGCATGCACAGACAAAGCATAGGATAGCTCTCTGTTTGTTCCTTCTTTATCTGCCTAAGTGGCAAAGGAAAAAACTTCAGAATTCTTCAAGTGCAGCCAGTTGCCTTAATATTTAAATATTAAATAAATCTGGGGAACTGATTTTGATCCACTAAGGAGGTCATCTTCACCATTTCACCCCCGAGAAAGCCAAGAGTATTTAATCTGCACTTGGAAGAAACTTGAAAGAGGAAGGACTCTTTAAGCTCTGCTTGCTTTACATTAAAAATATTTACTATCAGGCAACTGATAGCTCTGCTCCTCCCCTAGCCTCACTAGAAGTGACCTGAAGTGTCTGGAACAAATACTTAAGTCTTTCTTCTTATAGACAGAGTACTTCTTTTCCATTTCCCTGATGAAGCCTTCAGAAGCACCAACTAGGCTTTTAACTTGGTTGCCTTGCATCTGTATTTGACAGTTTTTAAGCCATGCTGGGACAAGCAGGACGTTATTAGTTATAATGGGACTGTTTGCTAGGAGCACTTCTCTTGGGAAGAGAAACACAATATCTAAGTGAGTTGGAGAGGCAGCCAAGAAATCTAGAGATCACTCCACCTCGGCTGCAATAGGATTGTATGGTCAATACATTGGATAATACCCTTTATTCCCTGATTTATGTCAGGCGAAAAGTTGCACAACTATGTATTATCATGATATTTGCTTTAGTTTAAAAAAAAAAAACAAAACAGGGAAAAGCAGACTTAAAATTATTAGAAACAAAGACCAATCAAAAGGAATTTCCAATAACAAAACAAAAAAAACAAAAAGAAAGAAAAAACCCTAAGATCGGTGTATGGGACATTTAAAGGAGAATTTTCTACAGTTTTGTGCAATTTGCTCTTTCTTTGCAACACTGAAAATACAGCATGAGTAGCTAATAGTATCTCTAAACATACCAAAGAGATGTCAAAGAAATTTGACTTTTCTGTTTTCTATCCAGGTTATTAATTATCGTAGAAAAATTCAAGGAAAAATTACCAGAATGTGAGATTGCTCTGAAGACTAGCATTATTTACCGTCAGTGTTCCAATAGAATTCCAACTTAGGCTACCGTACTCTGCCTGTTTCCTATAATTTCAATGTGGTGTAGTATCATTTTTCATTTCTTATACGTAGTTGAACTGTTACCACATTCTAAGGAACATGTTAGAAACACATATTAATTAGGCTTTCCTTTAGACAATAACAATTTGTTCAAAGCTGTGAAACCAAGCAGTAGATAGCAGCCTTTTCCCACTGCATAGCAATATTTCATCAGTTCAGAGCAGAAAGTGAGAAGTACTGCCCTAACTCAAACTGCCAACGACTTCCATAATACTCCACTCTATATTCCATGATAGCTAACAAAAGAACCCCTTGCAACATCAAAATGTTAGTTGAAGGTCTCTCACCTGAGGATTGATGCAGTTTAACTCTATTGAGTTTATGAGATCTCCACGGCTCTTAATCAAGCAAAGTGAACTTTGGAACAGCTTTAGGTTTCAGAGTGAATACATATGTGGGAATACGTTTAATCAGGCATAGTGTATATCCAATTTACTGTAATAACTTCTGTAAGTGGTTAGGAAGTTTTTGCAAAAATTCTTTTTAACTGGGTATCACTCACTGGAAGAACTACCCTGCAGTTTAATGACACCACCTTTCTCATCAAGGTACAAATCAGTAAACAGAAGGCCTTTAAGTGCATTTTCCAGCACACATATCTGCTTCTCATGCTGAATGAAACAACTTACTAATTTTAATTATTTCCTAAGCTGGAATGAAGTTACCTAATTCAAGTGAGGGATCAGTAGCAGTAGCCCTGTGAAAGTTTATCTTTAATAAACCTGTAATTTTAGTCATAGGACAAAATAGTAGAAGCAATGCTGAAAAGAACAGACATCTTCCTTTTCACTTCACTGTCATTTGTTCACATTTGAATGACACTTCTCTTCATATTTTATGACATCTTTATCTCAAGCAATAAAATACAGAAAAAAAAATTAAGATCCAGGGCCATATTCTGCAAATAACTTTTAAGAAAGCTCCCATTTAATATCAACAGGAACATTCACCTTAAGAAATCAGATACATTATATACACCTTGCTAGAAATTTTTTAAAATACAGTGTTTTATCTCAGAAATGCTGACAATAATCCTTAGTATACTAGGGGAAACTGTAACTATAAAGGTTGAATAAATAGATACAGTCTTAAATGGAAGGCAAATAAGTTAAATTACCCCAGTTCTGCTGAATAAATATTTCCCTTTACAAAGCATCTCATACTTAAACTTTCCATGCAGTAACACTTTTAAATTAGGTAATAAGCATTTTAGGAATTTCACGGTAACTAGAAATACAAATACTGGTCAAAGAAGTCAGACTTTACTTATAAAATTCTCTATGTATGGAAGATTGAAAGATCAAAGGAATGGGGAAATCATTAGGTTTTAATAAGCACCATCTGAATTTTATTTTAATAAAATTTCATGTGGTATGAAAATATTAACAATTTCAGGAGACACTTCAGTGTATCCACAAAGTTTGCTGAGTGATATTTCGTATGTAATTAAGTCTTTTGATAAAGTATATGAACTACTGTTTGAAATTAAGGGAGGGCCTGACCAATTTTGATTCACTTTTTTCTTCAGCATATAAGCAATCAAAGTTGTTATAGAATATATAACAAAAGATTCCAATGAGCAATCATAAAACTGATAACCTCTACAGGTCCCTCTGGATCTGAATTAAGGTAAGGTGCAACTGCAAGTTAATGCTTAGGCATCTGTATAGATTTTTTTCATTTCTCCTTCTGCCTTCTACCTACATATGCAAGAGTAACACAGTATATACATTGTTTAGGGTTCTGGTTCATAACCATGTCTGTAGAGGAACAATGCAGAAACAATGAATGCAGACCTGTTTACACAAGCGTAACATTTTCTATAGTGTTAACACTCACCTAGTATTTCCTTCAAGCAACTGTTGCCCTCTCAGCCTTCACAAACAAAGTGACCTTGACTTTAATAACCCGTTCTCTAAATATGGAAGGCTTTCTCCATTCTAAATCAATATTTCTGACTTATTTTGGAAAAAAAAAGAAGGTTCAAACATTCACAGGACACAATGAAGATATATATGGATTGGCTTCATGATAAAGAATCAATTAATAACGATCCAAGGGAGGCAGTAACAAAAAGCAATTTTACCCCTAGTTTCCAAAGAATCCAACAAAAAGATGAATTGGATCTAAAAATCATTGTCACTATACCTCCCTCCGCACTCCCCCCCCCGCAATTCAACTATCTATTAACAATGCAGCATGGTGAGCAATGTCAACCTTCATTTCATATTCCTAACAAACTCCTATGCAGTGATTTTCTGTGTTAAGTCTAAAACATCTTTTCAATTTTTTTTTTTTTGAAACAAGAAAAGGCACATTGCCATTACTTCTCCTGTACTGTTATCAAATTACTCTGGGGGAAAAAAAAAGTAAGGAGTAGAATTAATCAGAATCTGTTAACATTTTAACAAATTCATATTGTGCTTTCACTTTTCATCAGTAAATAATCATCCATGGCTTCCTGCTTTCAGTAATACTTTTCTTGTTCAAATGTAAGTGGTTCTGCAATTTAAAAATAAAAGAAAATAGGGAAGAGGGAGAGAGACACCCAACTTCTTTTTCTATAACCGCTTTGTTCTGGACATACTATCATCCATTGTAAAACTGTATGCCATATTGCTAATTCCTCTGCTAATTTCAGAAAGAAGTGATCTGTAACCCAGCATATACACATTTTGCCTTGCTTTATTAAATGGAAAGCAAAGAAGTTAGATCAGTTTATATTTAAAATGCGCTGAAAAGTGGATGGCAACATGCTACATTAGGAACAGAGTTCTACTCTCTGGTATTCCCAGTGGTTAAAACAAAAAGTCAGTTCTCTCATCTGTACTAATGTATCTCTGGTTTTAGGAGAATCAGTGTCTTCTGGGACATGGAGGGTTTTGTGTTTGTGCATGCTGAATTTACAAAAATAACTGCAGTGCTATGCTTGAGGAACTCATTCCACAAGAAGCTCAGCAATCCCTCTTGATTCCTAACAATTGGAAAATCACAGTATTTGAAGTAGTGCTACTTTGAAGATCAATAAGCCACCATGTTCTAGGTAAACAAGTTATTTATAAACTGATCTTTTCTTTTGTTAATTTGTTCTTTTGGATAATTGTCCTCTTAGTATCCTTACTAGCCTAAAATGACAACCTAGTAAGATTTTTCACTACCAAGTGATTTAGTTTTTAATTAAAAAGAATGGGGTCTAATCATGATTACACCATTGTATTTATTTCTTAAATAACAAAGCTCTTATCACTACTATTTCTCTTTAGAACAGGGACTGCATCTTGATACACTGTGGTTCTTTAGCTCAGTTGTTCGGTCCTCTGAAAAACTGGCTATTTGAAGGCAAATTAAAACATATGTGGTCTAGATGCATTATGAATCTTACTCATTTGTCACACTCACTAATAACTTTACTCTTTCAACAACTACCTAAAAACATTTCATCTGAAATTTTACAATTAACTGGAATGAATACAGAAGAGATTCATCTTTACTTTACATGGGTTTCTGTAAAAATATACTAAAATGTTAAAAGTGTATATACTTTTTAATTATATGAAAGATTAACTACGAGCTCATGTAGTTCTGTCTACCCCAATCACTCCAGAACATTTAAGAAGAAATACCTTTCCTTGCAGGTATTTTGTATGGTATCTTATTTTACAGCATTTTAAAAGCAGGCCACAGTCTATCGATGCTGCATCGATCAACCTGCTCCACGCTGGACTGTTAAAAACTGTGAATAGAAACTAAAAATACGATGGGATTAGGAAAAAGCACTAAACCCTGACATTGATTGGCAGTTTGTCAAAATTATGGCTCCCTATTTACAGAATGCAGGAAACTCACAGCCTTTCAAAAGGCATTGTACAACAGAGAAAATACAAATGAGTTGGGTAGGACTTAGGTGCCATTACGCAAACCACGTTTGAGAGAATGCAGAAATTGTTTTACACTTGAACATCTGGGACTCACTGCATGGCTCCCAATAACCAGTGAGACAGCAAAAGAAAAGGCAACGAATCCCAGATGTTCGACATTGGTCATGGGCCATAGAACTGGCAGATTACAGTAAGACTGGAGTAAAAGTATCTTTTAAGTTTAGTAGAATGAGAGGGAAAAAGCTTTACACGGATAAGCAGACAGCTGTGTCTCCTCTGCCTAAATTTTCATTAGAGGTAATATTATGATCCATGTCACACTGAAGTCTTTGTGAAAGCAAAAGTTACTACTTTTCCATGAAAACTGCTTAACTGTTTAAGAGAGGTACTTGTTTGGAGTGAAATGTTTAAGTTAGGTGTGTAGCACCCGGTGCTAAGGGTCAGCTCTCAGATTTGAAAATCTTCAAGGAACAGCTGGACCATGAATCCTTTCTGCTCTAATCCTGTTACTGAATGAAGAGAGAATGAGGATAAATACAGTAACCTTAATTTCTCATGTCCCACTTTTCCTTTGGCTTTTAGTACTATGACTGTGAACTGCTGCTAGCCTAATGAGACACCAGTATTGCTTTGTCTCTTATCTATCCCAGCATGGATGTGTTTTGAATACAACGGACAGAATGAGATGGACACTTACATGTCAATCAATACTATATCACTGAAAACACTACAGCAGTATGTACTGGAAATTGTAGAAATCTACACACTTAGTTACAATTTTCATGGCAGCTATAAATCAGGTAATAACGATCCCAATATTACTCCAACTATCTGCACATTCAACATACAGAGATGAACATGGACCATAACCTCAGACCCGAACGCCTTCAAGAACACTCAAGTTTGTATTTAGTTCTTACATTTCAGTTATCCAAATGATGTTTGTAATTTCTTTGGGCAAACAAAATAACTACATTATATGATGATTTCTGTTGTATAGAAAACTTTGCTTCTTTTTATATATACAGAAAAACTATATCGAAAATGAAATAGACTGAGGCTACCTACAGGGATAATCTCCAGAAGCGAGGTTATCCTAATAAGCATTTCATAAGCAGGTCAGAATAGGGATGGAAAGAAAGAACAAGAGAAAGGAGCCGAATAACATAAATTTTGTAAAAACTTTGTTCAATAAGAATGGCTCACGGTACCTCATAACTGGTACCCTGAACAAGTCCCCATATTCAATCCTTAAGATCTTTTAAAAAAATTGTCTAAGTAAGGGCTTTTAGTGAAAGGAGGATGTATCAATATTCAACATCAGTGTGTATTTCATCCTTGGTGAGTATTACTGCATAAGAGATAACTGACAGTTTAAAGAGAAAGCTTTCAATAGTTTCATTTTTCCCCCAAAGCCCTAAATAGATCACACAGCAAAATCCTGAACTGACACTTCAGAGATGCTGTGGAGACCATTTTTTTTCCTTTTTCTTTCTGACATTAATATTTTTAATACAACATTAAACTATGAAAATATTAAGTAGAGAATTTCAAAAGCATCAAATATCTTTAGGAAGACAAGCCTGTAACTTCTAATGCATCCTACTGTTAATTTGATACTAAATTGACAAGAAGCTGAAAAGGTAAAGCCCTGTGTCTGAATTGTTATTCCATAGAGTTTGCTGCAGTCAGGCAAAACACATTTGGCTTTATTTGCATCTTCAAGCATGAAAGAGTATGTGAAACTGATGTTGAAGATACAAGAATTAAATCTTGAGAATGTATGAGCAAGAATGCAAGTGAGTAAGGAAAAGATATCTTTAACAAGAACACTAACAGGAGGCCTGAAAAGGATGGGCAGATACTGCTCTCTTTATGTATTCGTTTCTTAGTAAGTATTATATATACATATATACATGCACATATATATGTTTCTCAACATCTGGTACTACCTTCCTATCTCTATACAGTCTATGTCACTGACCTCTCACAAGCATTCCCATGTCTTTGTTGTTTTGTATCCAGCAACACCATGCAATTCTCTCACTTGCTGAAGCTGCACTTGACACCACAGGGTACAAAATAACAGAGAAAACATTATCTGTCCAAGAAGAGAAGATTGCCTGATGCAGGGAATACTCCTATGAACAGCAAAATCAGCTTTACCCTTTCAAAAGTTAGATCAGCTGCCTGATTGATTGCCCTCCCCCTCTTTTTGTGGTCTTTCAAGAGTTCAGGTATTGGTCAGAAAATCAATATAACTCATGTAGAAGCCCCTCCAAAAGGAGAAAAAAGAAATGTGATTTCTGTTTGGGAAACTATTCACCAGTATCTGCTGGGTGCATCTTTGAAGTACCAGACAAAATGCAGGAAGCTTTGCTGAAAACATGCTCATTAATTTTTGGGGGATAGAAAGGGAAGAAGTAAGGTCATGTTCTGCAAATATCCTATATAAAGAGAAAGAAAAAAGCCACTCAAGTGCTCTAACACTGTGCTGTGACATATTTCAATCATTTACAGGAAGCCCGCAGCAAAGAATGCAAACAGGAAAGTTTTTTCTCATGAATAAGCTTGCCTTTTAGCCAAAAAAGATCCCCAGCTGCCCTGTGTAAATTCTGCAGCTGAAAAGGAATTCTGTTTCTAAACTCCCTGAAAGTCAAACCACTCTCACTGTATACAGATCTCTACACAGAATATTTCCTTCCAAATATATATAATCAGCTATCTTGCTCAGTTCCGATAAGGTAAGAGGATGCATATGGTAGTTCTGGATTCCTTAGTGCTACAGAAATTGTTTAGAAAGTTTATTCATCCCTGATACACAAAAGTAGCGAAGTATATTTTAGTTATTGGGATAGGAATTTAGAAAGTTACAAATCAGAAAGAAAAATCCCAAACAAGAGCTATTTACACAGCGTGTAGTCTGGGCAGTCTACAGCCAAGAGATTTTATTCAGAAGTTTTGGAGGTGAAATAAAAGATGACATGTTAACAAAACCAACAAAACACCCAATAGCAGATGTAGCGGGAAAAGATAAAAAGCATCATCTTTCCAGGAAGAAATTTCTAATTGCTTATTTATCGGGAGCTTGCATCCTTACTGAAGCACGGTCATGTTGGACTAGATGACCACTTGTCTAATTGACTAGTATATTTCCTTGTGTTTGGTTATAAAATGTAACATGATATAATGTGACATACGTGACCAAAACATCACTTTATAAGGAAAGCTACCTTATGAGTCTGTCTGTGCTTGCATGACAGAAATAGAAATGTAAATTATGTGCAAAGAATGACAGAAATCATTGAGAATCTTTCAGATTACTTCATGAGGTATCTGCTACTCTTCTGTTTTGCTGAAGAGATGCGTGGAGGGGAAACCACCCTGTCACACTCCAAATGAAAGCTTGACAACATGTACCTAAAAGACTGCATCAGAGATGTGCTTATCAAGATATGTGCCACCAGGTACAAAGACAATGGGATGACTGTATTATATACAGATGATGAACCCGAATCTGCAGATACAGAAACAGCCAGTGTCTCTAACATTTTTGGTCACGCCATCATATATATTCCCAACATATTTCTGTATCATCAGTAATGAAAAGTGGTCATGACCCAAATATTCTATGCATCTTTCAAATAAAATGAAAAAATGTGTTCCTCCCTCTACAGAGCCAACATAGGCCATTACAAAATAAAGTACTTAGAAGGGTTTTTTTATGCCTTGATAGGTTATAAACTGTTACAGATTAATTTTAAGTTAGAGTGCATCGGAGAAGTCTAATATATCTAGCTCCTTCTAAATTGCTCTTTGTCAGATGCGATGGCTTTCCACTGTCTCCTCCCACACACTTTCAATCTCTCCTGAAAATTGCCTCATCTTTGAATCATTACCGTTGTAATTACAACAAGAAAAATCAGTAGTAGAAGAAAAAAAATCTTTGACACAAAGAGCATTACCATGGGACAAAAATATCCTGCTGTATCCAAAGATAACACAATGCTGCATTATTAATGTTTCTATTGAATATTGACTTCATGATAAGGTAAAAATCATAATCTTTACACTTTATATGTGGTATTCCTTCCGGTTGACAAAAAATATAAACATATCTAAAAGCTGGGAAGGGCATGGTCATCCCAAAACAATTGGGGGGAAAGAAAATTTTTAGTAAAGATTTTTTTTTATAAAAACAGAGGTGGAATGCTATTCATCTAATGTTCAGTTGGGTGAGCCTTGGTGCTTTAAAGGGAAAGGATTTGAAGTATTTACCTACTGGGTGTAATATTTGCTCTTTGTTTGGATGTTTCAGAGTGGCTCAATATATACATTGACAACCCATTGTTCTGCAAATACAGAACACACAGATTAGTCTCCTTGGTTGGATAAATGATCAATTCTACTTCTAAGAGCAGCATTAGATTCTTAAAGGGGATGACAGTACAAATCTTAACATAGGCCATTATAAAATAAAGTACTTAGAAGGACTGCTTCCTTTTAAGCTCATTTAAAATCGTACTGGAAGAGAGCTGATATGGTTCAATGACTTTCTAGTCAGCTTGCTGCCCCATGGCAGGATGAATTGCCTCTCTGGTATTCCTGACAGACGTTTGTCTAAATTGTTGTTAAAAGCTCCACTGATGAGGACTCCACAACCTGCTTGGACAACCTACTTCAGTTTTTCATTTATTGTTACAAGGTTTTTCCTAACACCTAACCCAAATCTCCCATACTGTAACTGAAACTTCTTATCTTAATCTTCCTGGACACAGAGAGTCCTCCCTTTTCCTGCACATTTTTATGTATCTGAAATTTTTAGGTTATTTCCCACCATGTAGGTGACAGGATCCTGATTCTTACAAAACTTTCTTCTTTATTCAAGGCCCTGAAAACATAGAAGATAAGGCAGAGGCCTAATACAGATTTCCAAATCCCTTATTTACTAAAGAACATGTCCTACCATTTGACAGTTTCAGTACAGATGCCAAGGACTCAGTGGGGGAAAGAGAGTGGCAGATCCCCACCTCTGGAGTTAGATTCCGAAAAGCAGTACCAAGGCCAGGAAGCAGTGTAGGTTAACAGTTGGACTCGATGATCTTAAGGGTCTTTTCCAACCTAGCAGGTAGATAGTTGGGGGTTCAGCTTCTATGGCTGTCAAAGCAGGCATAGCTCATTTGCATTGAAAAATAAAAAAAAAAGGAACACAAAAGAATTGTCTTGATCGTAATCTGCAGCAGAGTATCAAATAGCCTTGACTACTATCTTTTGCCACTTTCTGTCTGAAAGCAGAAGTGCTTAACCTACATCTAATGTAGAATGTGAGCAGATAAAAGCAAGGCTTTGGCAATGTGACAGGCGGCTGCAAAGAAAACCTCATATATCATCTTCTGGTGAGAGCTCACCTTACAAGATATGTTTGCAGACTTTTAAATTTTACTTGTAAATATTTAGGATTAAATCCTGGTTTCAGTGGTCTCACAGTGAGATTTTTACCAATGACTTAATAACAGTCATATTTCATGCTGCAGGGATATGAATTACAGATAGAATTACACTTTTAAAATGGTGTTTTGACTGTTCTTAAGATCTCCATATATATCACACTGTCCTTAGTATGCTATCCTGAGTGTTTATATGGAGAACACCCTCCACAACAGTTTAAAAACAACAGTTTTAAACATCCAAATATTATTTTCAGGGAAAGTAACAGATCTGTTTTGTAACAGCATGCTTTAACAACACTCAGATGATTCAAGGAAAAGCTAAATCCTCCATCTTAAAATTCTGGCATGAAATTGGTTCAAGATTTAGCAGCTGCTATATCTTAGTGTTTCGCTTTGTTATTAGTTTTCCAATATTTTTTTTCATCTAGATTACCCTCTATTATTTAGTTATAACTTCCTCCATAATTGCAATCAATGAATAGTAATCACTTAATAAACATATCCTGACAGGTCTATTTTTGCACTGGGAAAAGATTAATTTTCTTTATCATCACTCCAGTAAGCAATTTTTCTTCTTACCTGAAGTACGAAAGTGAAATGTAGTGCCCAATGTGGAGTTCTGCTTTGCTACGTACAGCATTTGAGCAAGACCAGACACCTCTCCTTTCATTTTTCTATTATTGGATATAGATTCATCAAAATCTGTGTAACCTGGACTTTGCATTCACTGATTTCTATACATAATTCTATTGCTGCACATCGGTAAAAGCTGCTTTGCACAAACAGCTTGTTAGCACTGAGCTAATAGTGGCATTCTGGGAGACTTTTCAGAGTGCTTTTCTTAAAATGGAGGTAATGCAGAGAGAAACTGTATTTTTGTTAATTTTTTTGATCTTAGATACTCAACATCAAAATGCCAAAGGGTATGCGTTCTGTCAAATATCTATAAAGGCCTAATTTGATATTAAACAGAACAAAATAAGCTGAATGAACTTGGATACCTGCAGGTTGCTATAATGATTTCTTTTTCCACAGCCATGTGAATTTAACACATGAAACTGGTAAAGAAACACAAATAAAAGAAAGTGTATTTTGAACCTATTTCTTTTCTCACGAATTAGATCGATTTGTTCTAAGTGAGCTTGGCCTAAAGTCACTGGAATCAAAGTAAGTTTTTCTACTGACTTCAGACTAGGTGTATCAATAAATGGAAATTCAGAGTAAATAAACTCTCCTATGGGATTCATATTTTTCCTGCCTGAAGTCCACATGGAGAAATTCTCAATTGTCTTGTGAGGTAAGCATGGCCATTCATTGCTCCTGAAGACCTAACATGGGTATTCAAAAATTCAAACTATGTAGAGGGAAGGGAGAGATTCAACCTCTGCTCATATGCTATTTTACTCTAGTCTGGCCTGTCTTTGCCTTAGGACAAACAGATTGTGCAGTTTGCCAGGTACCTTTCAAACAGGACTAAACCAATGGCTTTGCATTAAATAAAACAAAATAATTTTAAAAAAATTACAAAATCAAGGTTTGAATACATCAAGTTTGCATTCCTGAATATTATCTTTTTAGGTGGACACTCCTTAGTGAGTAATTCTGACATTAAATGGTCTTTCAACCTTTCAGTTGAAAGCGAAACCATAAAGGGAGTACTCTAAATTAAAAATTGTTTCTGTAAAATTTAAGTACACTTTAGTTCTTCACACCAAAGTTTAAAACATCTTGAGGAACTCATCCTTGTCCCAAAGTATCAAGTCACTCTAAGGACAAATTTTCCAGTGGTAACTTCTAGCATTTTTTGTACCAATACTGACAAAAATTAGTTTTACCATCCTTATCCTCCAAACTCTCTGTTTCAGCCCCATGTAACATGAACCAGTGGGATCAAGCTGACTGTCCCTCTGAACTGAATTCCATTTCTGGCATCATGCTTTGTGCTTTTGTATATGGCCTCACAATCAGGCCTCATGATATAAGCATATGAAAATTCTTACCAATATTGGTCTGTCACAAAAATAGATATCTGCCTACATACAACAGGCAACTTATGACTGCACAAATTTAATATATGATAACTAGAAGGGCAAACCTAAATTTTTTGCCCTAGTCTCATCTTTGCCACGGGCAGACACATTAAGTTTCAAGGAAATCTTTCTATTACATACCAAACAAAAAAAGCTTATGGATATTTTAATCACTTTAGCAGTATCACCCTTCTTCTGAAAAGAAGAATTGATTATATACATCTATAATAAGGAAAATATTTATTTCACAGCTCTGAAAATTAGACTAAAAATATCTCACCTCAGAGTTCACTAGTTTAGCTTGTAATTTCAGAATTCTTTTAAGATATCAGTACAAGGCAGCTTTTTGTGTGCACAGTAATGAAGACTTTAAATACACTAATTACCTGTAAACATACGCATATTACTAAAAGATTATAAAGCAAAACAAATTTTGCGCAAAGCAGCAACTTTTAAATTAAGCAACTATTACACAATTCAATGCAAAAAATTCATATACTAGGCATTTTGAAAAGATCTGGGAAGTATTTAATATGAAAACAAAATGCCTGGATTAATCTAGCAGAGATATGTTGATAGGATGGAAGTCAGAAAGCAATTGTGAGAAAACACTCTGCATCTATGCTGGTCACAAAGTGTTCAGTCATAAAAGCTTTGATTTAAATCATATTAGCATAGTGTGGTGGAAGCATGCAGCACCACAACATCAAAGGATATGCCCCCAAAATATGTATTTATTTTTCTTTTTTTTTTCTTCTCTCCAATGAGAGTATACTTTTAGTTTCCAACTCATGTGTGTATCAGAAATGGTTTGTATATCCAGGAAGAAATCAGAGGGGAATGAAAAAGAAAACCAGCTTGCGGGATGCAAGAATCTCACCATACTTTTAAGTAAAGAAATAGCAATTCACTTGTAATAGGACTGTCCCATTAGGGTCCCTGATTGCCATAGAAATCTCAATTGATCTACTTCTTTTCTTTGTTAAATTTACCACTTTAAGATAATTAAAACAATATGACCTTGGATTTGGACTCACTAGGTTTCTTTTAAGGTATACCTCACAGTCCTCCAAAAAATCTTTGGAGAAAAGTACACTTGTCTGAATCTCACATTGCCTCCGAAGTTAGATACTCTTGTTCCAGACAATTTTGCTCAGACTTTTCAGAAGAGATGTGATCACTCAGAACTTCCCATTTTTGATTACAGCATCGGGAAAATAACAATTCTTCCCTTTGTTTTCAGTAACTTTACAAAATAATCCAAATGCACTACCTGACTGCTTGTAAATAAAGAACTTTATTTAGGAGCAATTAATTCCTCTTCAGAATAAATGTTCAAGCACGGTAATTGAGAGGATAGAACATCATTGCTTTGTGTAAGTATAACCTTTTTGAACTTCCCAGGCTGACACATCACAGCTGAGCTGCAATCGTGTTAGTCACAGCACTCTGCGTGATGCCAATGCTGTACTGAGCAGCACGCTATTAGGAAAGGGTACAGCAGCATGCTGCACTACCGGCAGGGCCCTCCCATGCTGGGATTGCCTATATGCAAACACCATGCCCACTGTCGCAGCACAACGCAGGAGAATGCGAGGGAGCTATTTCTGTAACACCAGGACCACTTATTCCTCCACAACTTGACCCCTGCTTTGTGTGGTGATGGTGGCGATGTGTTTCAGATGTGATGTATAATAGCAGGAGAGCACTGATGCATCAGACCAGGAAATTAAAAAAGATGCCATTCACACAAAGGAATGTTTAGTTAAGTTTGAAAATCTTGGCTCAGATAATACCGTGATGGACCATTTGTTACATCTTTACTTACTAATGTTCATTTGCTGTGGGATTCGTTGTTGTTTTTTTTTCTCTACAAATCAGTTTGTTACTGATTTCAAATGATTCCGAGAGCACATCTGCATTTCGCCCAACACACTTTGAGTCAGAGATAATACTGAAAGCACTAGGGTCCTTAAAGGAACAGCCTATCACAATACACAACAGTAACTATGTTTCTACGATTTATGAAAAGAAAGCAATATGTGCCTGTTTCGGTGCCTGTCGTTTGCCTACCAATGGTGCAGTGCTCCCCATTCCAGCCCTCTCTGCATTCACATTTCCCATCTTTACAAGTTCCGTGCTCCGTACAACGGGGGTGACACACACGCTGGTCACACGCCACTCCTGTCCACCCTTCTTCGCAGCGACATGCTCCGCCAATGCACACCCCGTGAGTGCCGCAGTCTACGGAGCACACTTCTAGGAGAAGAAAAGAAGAAAGATTACAGCTAGCTTATGGCAGCGGCAATGGGGCAGAAGCAGCAACCTAGTCATGAAGGGAAAAGTGAGCAGAACAGGTATGCTTTGGCTGAAAACTATATGCTGTCAAAAGCTTGCCTGTTCATCGTCTGATCGAAACCGGCATTTAACTTGTGCTTAAAGCCAAACTAAACTATATTAAAAAGGTGTTTTAAAAACATCTGCTAATTTATGCGGGACAGGCTGCTGTAGAGCTGCATTCTCTATTGAGATACAAACAAGTTTCAGAGGTAGCTTCCTCAACACCTGTCAGCAGCGAAGAAGGGGAGCAGGTAGCTCTGTTTTACTCAAACCCGGACCTCTGGTGATTTTGATACAGACATTGATTTGCTAAGAACGAGACTGAAACTCACCTAAAACTCATTCAGCAGGCAATAGTGACAATTCAGGGTCACTTAGAGTCTGGGAGTGATGGGTAAAAGACACTTTCAAGGGAGAGATTTTGGAATCTGTCCTGGTTTCAGCTGGGATGGAGTTAACTGTCTTCCTAGTAGCTGGTACAGTGCTATGTTTTGAGTTCAGTATGTGAAGAATGTTGATAACACTGATGATTTCAGTTGCTGCTCAGTAGTGTTTAGACTATAGTCAAGGATTTCTCAGCTTCTCATGCCCAGCCAGGGCACCTGACCCAAACTGGCCAACGGTGTATTCCATACCATGGGACGTCCCATCTAGTTTAGGAACCGGGAAGGGGGGGGCAGGGAATCGCCGCTCGGGGACTGGCTGGGTGTCGGTCGGCGGGTGGTGAGCGATTGCCCTGCGCATCATTTGTACATTTCAATCCTTTTATGACTACTGCTGTCATTTTATTAGTGTTATCATTATCATCATTAGTTTCTTCTTTTCTGTTCTATTAAACCGTTCTTATCTCAACCTACGAGTTTTACTTCTTTTCCCGATTTTCTCCCCCATCCCACTGGATGGGGGGGAGTGAGTGAGTGGCTGCGTGGTGCTTAGTTGCTGGCTGGGGTTAAACCACGACAGAATCCCATTACTAACATGGTCAGTTATCTGGTGTCTCACTCTGAAAATTCTTCTGCTCTCTGCCAGCTGAAGTTGTAGAAAAGCAGAGGGGTCTTTTGCCTCATGCATCATCAAAGAAATAGAGAGTGAAACTCTCATTCATAAAATTTTCTGGCTGCTGATGCATGAAGCAGAAAAAACACATCTTGATACTCATTTTACTGGTGGGGTGTTCTAAGACATTAATCTTAAGAAATAACTGAATAAGTGTGAAAAGTGTAAATTTTATTCTGAGAGAGTTGCTTATGGCCAACAGCTCGGTCTCAAGGTTCGGCTTACAACATAAATGCAAAATTTCCCCACAAATAGAACATTTGCTGTCTTGTCAAAACTGGTTTTTTTCCTCTTTAGCTCCTTCTGTTAGGATAATCAAGTTTTACAACTGTAGCTTTGGAGAGGATGAAATTTTTTAGCCTACACTTTTGTGTCTGCAATTTAGTGTCTCTTGCACTAATTTTTTTTTTTTTTAATATTCCATGTACAACTTAAAAGGGAAAAATACCCTCCATTTGAGAAGAGATTTTTCTGTTTTGTGATGTTTTTATAAATAAGTAGCATTTTGATGCACAGGAAAGCAACCCCCCCAAATGTACTTAACTGTAGTGTTTTCCATTCCTCAAATGTTATAAACATAAATTATGGAAGTTTTCATCTACAGTTGGGAAACAGGTGTGAAGCACTGAAGTAACTTTTTCAGTCAAAATGAGGGTCAGCATTAGAACAAAACACAAACTCCTAACCTGCATCCTCCCTGCCCCCCCAGCTGACAGTCCCAAATTAAGAATGTCACAAAAAATAGTATCTAAGGTATACACACACTTCTTCCCAACATAACTAAAGAGGACCAAACACGTTCCAAAGACAATTTTCTAAATTATTTGAATTTCAAACTTGTCACAGATGCTAACATTTTAACAAAATAGGAACATTACTGCAAAATCAGGAAAAAATATTTTTCTTACCAACGGAGCAGTCAGGACCCATCCAATTGGGGTCACAGCTACAAAGACCTGTGTCAGACAGGTAGGTACCGTGCCCACTACACTGGTCTGGACACTGGGCTCTGGGAAGCTCACAATTTATTCCACCCCACCCTGGGCTGCAGAGACATTCTCCGTTCACACAGACTCCATGGTTGGAGCACGTTGGATCTAAGCAATCAACTACAGAAGAAAACAAAAACAATGTAGAGAAAGGTCAGTTCACACAATGTGATGTGTGGAAAACATGGAGGTGTGTGCTCTGAAAAGTTGATATCACGGTGATAAATAAAGCAAATTGATGTAGATCTTCAAGTCATATTAATACCCAGTCTGAGAATGGAAAGGTGCAAAGTAATTTGTGTTTTATATTGGCTCCAAATAAAACAGTATGTGACTGAACAATGAAAGTTTACTGCAGGAATGCTGTAGTGAAGAAGCACAAAGACTTAAAAATAACACCTAAATTTATATAATAAGAGTTCCACACATAAGCCTTCGCCTACAGACATTTCTTCTGATATACACTGAAGTTCCAATGACTCATGTACTATATTTAAATAACAAAATAAAAAAATAACTGAACAAATTGCACTTTTAAAAGGATATTTTTCTTTGGAGTATCTTCATTAATACTGCTATTATTACTATTGAAATGCTAGAGGATTTTGTGAATCACATTATGATATCCACTTTAAATACCTAGAAGTCAAAATATCCGTGGCTTTCAGCCTCATTTAGACTCCTAAATTATTCAGGCACTTCTGAACATTTGATTCATGGTCCATTAGTAGCTGAGCTGTGAAATTGAGAGTCTTAGTTACTTCAACCCATATTCTAACCAGCAGATAATTCCTCTTAAAGAAATAAAGGAAAACAGATATAGATATGGATTTCATCTTTTCTCAATCCAGAAACAACAGAATAAGAAAGTGAAAAAACTTATGATGGAAAATCATCCAATGAAATTTCAGTTGCTATTTCAATCCTGATAAATAAAGGAATGTTATGAACTGTCTTTCAAATAAACTCTATCAGTAACATGATGGTTTTCCAAATTTTTATCTTATATCATGAATTTATACAAGTATACTATGCTCTACTGCAAATACTAACACAGAGGCTTTACCAACTGCCTTTTACTGTGGAATTGAGGGCCAAGGTCAAATTCATGTCCTAAATAAAATGAATTCTTCTCATGACTGGTATATATTAGCTCACAACAGAAGGACCAAGAATGATTGGCATTCTCTCTTGCAGCTCCAGGAAGATCTGAGTTTATAATGAAAGTGATTTATCTCTCATCTTTTCCAAATTGATCCTTCTAAATTAAGGCAGAGACATTTTCACTCTACCTTATGTGAACAATACTCGATCTTTCAAATCTCAACTTTTCTATAAACATAGAGTCTTGTCAAATTATTTTATGTAGTTGCAGAACATTTAAAGTAAGTATATAGATTAGATACAACACAGAGGATTGAGGCAGGCACATTTAGAGATGCAATAACATGAGTTATCAGAATAGTTTTGATTTTAATTCAGATTACTGTAGTACAGGAATAAATTACTATAAAATTTCTTATAAGATTTTCATTTTAATGACAACACTGGCTATAGCGTGTTGTTGGGTTTTTTCCTTTTTTTTAAGATGTAATGCTTACTTAATTGGACATGAAAATACTATAATACTATATTGCAATTTTGTATTTATAGGTAAACAAAGACTGTTTTGTGGTTCAGCTCAGATAAGATTTGATAAATTCATAAATTGTTTTAAAATTATCCAGAATGCTTGTCCTGTACTGTTATTCCTTCTTGGTGCTTAATAAAATTAGACACTGTCCAAAGTTTAGAATGTATCTTTCATACTATTTCTGTTGAACCCGATAGACACAGAGCTGTGAGGAAATAATCTGATTGAATAAAGAAATAAAGAACACAAAGATTTAGGTCAATTTAATTTTAGGATGAAGGTTACTTTTTCCCCCCTAAATTTAGTGTATTCTATTTTTTTTAGATGATGATATTTTAATGGAAAATTTAAAAGGGTAATATGTGTATAACATTGTATGTGGCAGGACAGCTAACTTTAGGAGATATTGATGAGTCCTAATGTACTCTCCATGTCAGAAATGTATCATCTTCCTTCTCAAATGAAAGTACTAATGAAAGCAATGTGGAGCATGTGAAAAACACCACCTTCTGCTACATAAATTAAATGTCTTTCCTCTATCCTGAATTACAGTATTTGTGCAGCTAAGACTTATTTCCGCAGAATAAGCCTATCAATACCCCTAAGCCCCCAATCTCCCTTGGTTTATAGAATAACACACTAACTACCTTTGTCTTTTGTTCCAGACAAATACACTTTATAGCTGTTTTGTTCTATCCTATGGGTAAGTAATAGCTTTCAAAGTTTACATTGAAGAGAGTTTTTACTTTGAACTCAAATCTTGTTCTATTTTAATACATATTCTTAGAGTTATCATCTTGGGCCAGATCCTCAGCTGCTAAAATAGCATAATGTGATTACCTGCAATAGAACTACACTGACTTATGCTGCAAAAGTTCTGGCCTCAAGTCTTTAGAAGGGTTTACAATGGCATTTAATAAGGATTTATAAGTGGAGCTTCTCTGGTGTTTAAACAAAGGAGAATGCGCCTCAGCAAGTAAGTACATTAGACTTAGAACTCATAGCCCCTTGGCAGCTCAGATCATTAGAGCTCATTTAGTATTGGGCCCTCTGTAGACTTGACAAAAAGGGTACTGAAAGCAATTTATATCCCTAAGGACAAAAAAGGAGGTCAAGGAGTTTTCTGAACAATATGTACCATAAAGCCCCCAAAGAGCCATGAATTACACTTACAAAGTTAAATGTCATTGAAAAATGACTCGACCAGGAAACTGACAAGAAAACCACCCTGAACTTAACCTAATTTGGCAATTTCACTTGTCTCCCCCCAAACCAGATTGAATGAAACCTGACAAATATGCCACTTCATCTTGTGTGCAAATTTGTTAATAGGACAACAGTGTTTATGCTGCAAAAATTGTGCATCACAAATATTGATTTTGGTGCCACTTTCATTTCAGGTAAATTGTTTGAACAATATGACCGTGATGAGTATCAGAAAGAAGAAGCTAACGGGAAGAAAAAAAATGCTGACCCACTTGTTCTAATTCAATATCCTACTTGGAAAATGGTGAATGAATCAACCTTTGTCATTCCTCTTGGAAGCCAAAAATCAATAGAGGAGATTTCATATATTCATATATAAATGAAGATGTATTTATTTGTATCATTCTACCATTAGAATCACAGGATTTTAATTCATGCAAAAACTTTAAATAAGATCAGATGATTACCTGCAACTGGAGAGACTCCACTTCATATTATGCCCTTTTTCCCATAGCTCTTGAATTAATGTGAGAAATATGTACAGAAGAAATGGAATTTTAGAGTACAAACATGATGCCTGGTTTTTATTTATTTGTAAATTAATTCATTGACTTATCTATTGCCCAATGATATATGCAAAAGGTTAGTTTAACCTTTCTTGTCATGTTATAGGCCCCTTCCAATTTTGCAGTCAATATCTCCTGCCTTTGTAATCCATTTATCTTTTTAAGAAAAAACTTAACCTTTCAAGCACCGTGTTGATTAAATAATGTATATCCTTTCACCTCACATAGTAACTCACCTTCCCCAAAACTTTGTTGACTGACAATGTTTTGTTGTGTTTCCAACTTTGAGTGGTGTTAACATGAACACCTTTACAAAAAGATATGCACTAGTTTGTTCTATAAACTTCTCTGGACTTGGTGATGTGTTTGTTTCACCCATTTCAAACATTCACCTTAGGATAAGCTGAATTAAGCACTACAAGAGCCTATTTCTCTTATAGGAGTGCTAAGGGATTCAAGAGGTCTAGCCCAGATATACCACAGCCATTCTAGACAACTGAAAGCAAGCAGCTGGAAATTACAATCAAGATGAGGGAGGAACTGCTTACAAAGTAAAATTTACAGAATCAAATGAAAGAAAGATAATTTTAGACCATCTACCATAGTCTCTCTAATAATACAAGCATTTATACGACAACACAAAATGTGACAAAATTTATATAACTTGATTAGACTAAGCAAACAATTGCAGTTAGTACCAGAAACAGAGCTTCTGCATTCCTGGGGTATAGACTGGATGTTGTAGAGCATGCTAAAGACAGTCTTCTTCATCTTTGATTTCGATGAGAATGCTAGCTATAGCAAGGCGTTTCAGATAATTTTTGAATATTTCCTATAATCACACACTCAGTGTGAACTGACAACTATCAATCCTAGCAGACAAAAAGGGCATTACAGAATTTTCCAGATATAGCTTAAAATGCAACCCATTAAAAACAATGGAAAACCTACTGACTTCAACTGAGTTCTTGGTTAGAGCTTTCATAACCAGTGTTGTGAAGCTTTCCTGGAAGGAGATGACAGGAATAAACTGAACAAACAGCTGCAGTGTTGGCAGTCCCACTAGGGAGGATCCTTGCTTTATTTTGCTTTTAGGAAAATAAGTTCACTCAGACTAATGTGAGAACTTGTCTTAAAGGTGATGACTGCAGTCCATGCCCAAAGAATAAAACCCTTAGTGGTTTAGGTCCCTCTAGTTTTCTTCCCTTTGTTTTCCGGTGGGATTAACAGCTGTTTACTGTAGGGTAAGATAAAAATCGATACACATGGTGGACAGCTCTGCTTTCCACTCAGAATACTCTATAGAGACTCTTTAGTCCTAAAACCATGCAAGCTCCAGTCCTACCACTTGAGTCCTCAGACTGCTCCTCCTTTTGGAAGATTAATAAGCTCTGGAATGTCATCAGAAAGTAGCTTGAACTACTACTGCTCTGAGGATGTGCCAAGGTATGCTAAACTGTCTATTTAGCAATTGTCTGGTGAGTTAAATTCCCTTTTAAAACCATACTAATATATTTTAAAAAGAAAAGCAGTTCTATTTGTGTAGTGCATTCTAACAGAAAACACTGTGAATAAAACCAATATCGAGCTTAATCTATGACCACATTTTGCATGGGTTATTTTGTTCAATTTTCTCATTCTATGTACACAAGGAATTGGACATTTTCAACATGAAGAGTTTTTCTGCATTTAAAGGACAGTTATCATTTGTGTGCACCATCTACCTTTCTTTAATCCCATATGATTGCAGATAACAGGAGTAATTTCCCTACATTAAGTCTGTAAGTAACATGGATACCTGTCTTTCAAATTTGTTTCATCAACTTCTGTCTTAGTAGTGACTGATATGTTTGCTTTGTGTGGAGCTGCAGCTATACAATTTTGCCTACCGCTGCTCCTTTTTCCTCTGCATTTCACATCTAAATTGTTCAATAAATATAATCCATAAAAAGAGATTCATCTTCACTCTTCAACAAAGGAATTATTCAGGTTTACTTGTGGCAGGCATACTTAATACTGCAAAACAATGTATACGGAAGGCCAGAAGTTTTGTCTGAACTTTGATACATCAAAAAAATTGTGAGGCATTACGTTTTTACCCCTCTTTTACAATATCCTGCTACAGTAGCTTTACATTTAAATTTTTATTCTGTTCTTTCCTTTTTTTCTACCCATTAAATATCTCCAAAACCCAGCAAACAAACTCACAACATAGAAAGAAAATGTCCTACCTTCTTCACAGTTTTCTCCTTTATAGCCAACAGAACAGACACAGTTCCCTTCGATGCAGGAACCATGACCTCCACATGAAGGATCAATACACTGGCTGATGGGTACATCACATTCTGGACCTTTCCAGCCACTGTAGCATAAGCAGGTGCCTTTAGAGTACTGACCATTGCCACTGCACAGAACCGGGCAGGCAGCTGGAAAATTGAATGAAAGAAAAACAGCATACAGGGTCATACATGTAGTCATGTAAAAGCGCACTAAAAATCCACTACCAAATACTTATACATATATTCAAAGATGTTAATTTTCTCGGGAAAAAAAACCTAAGATAATTTGTAGTAGTTCAGTTCTTCTTTTCCAAAGAAATTATTTGATTACTATTTAATAAAGCACGCATGTGTTGCACATTCTGAGAATACAGCTACTATTCTTTACAGACTGTTGATGTTTGGGATAACTAATGAGGTAATTTGAACAGATTTGAGTCTGACCTTACTCTGCTTTGTTCCACTAGGTAACATCCAATTTTCACAGATAGCAGAACACAAAACATTCAGTCCCCAGAACATTTTATTATACAGCATCTTTCTTATTCCGTAACACTTTTTTAATGTAATGTCCCCAAAATATTTTAGACCCTTTGACTTGTTTTTTTCAGTGTAAGAATCTTGAACACAGGAATAACACAAGCTTTCATCTACAACAAATGCACCTTGCCACCAATATCCCTGCTGAACCTTGTTTTCCCAAATCCCAGAGTGACTGCTTTTACCCTGTGTGTATTGACAAGAAAGCAGCATTAACCCTTATCCCTCCCTCTTGTATTATTAAGGGGCAAGACACATTCTGAGCAAATATTCATTTATGCAAATGAAGTGAAGCCTGTGAATAATAAAGGTAGTCAGCAGGTCTTGGATGCCAGGAATCAGATGTTGTATATATGCAGAGCAATGGAAAGAAACAAGTGTTTTATTAAAAGCCAGTTGCACATAAATGTTGCACTAAGGCATATTCACACTCCTATATGGCCACGTCTCCCCTTTGAACATGGCAATCTGTGAACTCACATGCCCACCAAAGACTGAATGTATGGTCACCAGCCAGAGAAATGGAAAAAATAACAGAGGAGTAACAGAAAATGGGAGTAATGAAGTGAATCTTTGAGAAAAGATACCCTTTCATGCTCTTCTCTCTGATGCAGTTTGATAAAGACAGAAAAGTATTTCCCTGTCTTTTCACCCTTCAAAGTAATTAGAAACTAACAGCTAGTTTTACAGTGCCAAAAATATACTCAAAAGCTACTATTAATCATTAAAAGGTTCTAATGCTTTCTTGCTTCTATTGTTCCTTTAACCTGAATGATCAAGAAGAACCCAAGTAATTGATTTCCTACAAAGAAATGTGTAAGTGTCCAGTTATACAACTTCTCCACTGTTCAGTCCTGTAACCCTTATTAATCTTAGCCGTCCAATTGATCTGCTGCAAAAACACATTCCAGGATAGTTTTTTTCAAGAATTTTCTAATTTGAACTGGGAAAAAATTGATCAGAAAAAAATATATTCAGATTTTTAACCTGAGATGTTAGCTAAAATTTAGAGTGCTGAGAATTATTTCAATTAAGACTACAGGTTGATGGGCCATATGTCAGGTGTATAATCTTTTTTAGCCTATTTTTTCTGCAGTAGAATAAGAACAAAATCAGTATGCTGAAGTTCGGGGTTTTTTTGCTAACCCTCCTCTGCCTTAGGGACATATCACCTGTCCTGTGGTAGCAATAGAACTTCATTCTACTCCATCCCTGGTGTTCTCTCTTCCTACAAGTGCTGTTCAATCTTTTTCTTCCTCACTCCAAAAATGAATACAAATCTGAATAAAATATAATTTCCAGCAGCAACTTTCTGACTTCAGATGTGACATATGTTCACAAGTGCTTTACTGAGTTCAGTGAAAAAGTTTCTGCTAAAGTTCTACTGGTTTTGCTTTTTTGCAGCTGGTTTCAGGATTAAGTTTACTGAACCAGCTGGATTGAATTACAATACAGACAAATATCCATTATGTCCATACTGCACTCTAGGACAGCCTATTTTACATCTTTCTGCATGTCATCCTCAAACACCCTTCCATGATATACAACACGCTGAACTAGTAGCAACTTCAATGCCATATGGCTAACTATTCCTTCTGTGTGCATGCATTACATCATGGAGCCTATCTCAGTTCCTCAGCATGCACTGCTTTTCACTGCCTAGGTATGCTAACTGCTGCTACTGCAAGTCATATAGGTGAGCCATAAAGGAAGGGATCAAACAAGGACCACTTCCACTCTTCAGGTACGAAGACCTGGGGGGACAAACAATTCCTTTTTCCATAACTCTCCATTTCACTGCAATTAATAGTCTTGTTTGGGCTGACATTGAAACATTTTCCCAAATCACTGTAAAAAAGGTAATAACTTCAGTCCTGCTCTCTTTACTTGCCATGGTGTAGAGGATCTGGAGGTGAGTGATCAGAAGGCAGCTTGTCCTGAAGACCTGGAGTAATCATGAGTGGCAAGCTTCTTGGTGCCACCTTCCACACCCTGACACATTGTAGAGATGCTGTCCCTTTATTTGGGCCTCATATTAACACAAAAATATCTCTCTCTAGAACAAGGTGCCTCTCAGCTCCTGTATGGGGTGGTTAAGCTTGCAGTTCCTTTGTTCAAGTCCACCACAGAAGGAAGTAATATTGTTAGATGCAAATTCCCTACATGCTTACGAGCCACTGCAGAGACTCGATGTTATCATTATTAATGGTTGCTCAGTGTGGATTCTTCAACTGCACTGGGACATGCCACATATGGCTTGCTTTTGCCCATCAACCTCCTCACCATGCTGTGATAAAGCTGCATAGACAGAAAAGGTCCCAGCAAAGCTAAATGAATCAGTAGGCAGTAGACAGTTTCTTCCGACAAACCACATTTGTTCAAGTAGTTATAAAGACAAAAAGTTAGACCTGACTTACAAGCTGGATACAAGTGAGGAATAGCTTTTTTTGTTTTGTTGTTTTACAGGCCAATATGGCACTCAACACCTGAAAGCACTTCTGTTCTGCAAACCTCTCCTCTGGAGTCAAAACTCAAATAAAGGCAATAATTCTATTTGAACAGCACAGTCTCCTGCAAGAGGGACTGAGCAGAAATAAATCCATTATTAAAATAAATAAGAAAACAAAACCAAAAAACCACATGCAATTTAGATGTCACCACTCTAGACCTAGCTAGATAATACTGTGCCAGCCACCTGCTGTAGAATTGCTTCTCTCCTCACCTTGCCCCTAAGTCTCATTAAGCAATGGGCAGCTGTGGTCCAGCTAAAAGAGATGTATATCTGCTATTTAGAACTTGTCTATGGGAAGGGCATTCTTAGCTCTGACTTTTGATCTGAATTTGCAGGGTTCAACTTCTGGGACACCAGAGACTGGCCGAGCAGAAGAAAGATTACTAGATGGTGCTGGGTCTTGGGCTAAAGAGCTCCCACAGTAGTTTTTCAGTGCTCCCTTATTCTGCTATGGTGCTTCAAGAATGTAAGTAAAGCTGAAAGCCATGTCACAGCTTTTCATTCCTCTCTTCATGCTTCTACCAGGTCAGAGGACTTGCTATGGTTCATAAATCTATTCAGTCCTTGTGAAGCTTATATAAAGTTGAACAGTAATCTGCTTTTAGTGGTCTGCCACAGCAGTATGCATTGCCAAGATGTTAGTGACACCAGAACTGACTTTGGACAAATGAGGGAATCTGTTATTTAACCTTAGGGATGAAATGAATACAGTTAAGATTAAGACACTTGCAACCTAAAGCCACAAAGTTTAATCTACAACCCTCTGCTGGAGTTATTCTATAAACTATATAACAGGAGTATCGCTTTGAGAATAAGAAAAGTGACAGAGGTTCTTGGTCAGATTTTGGCACTTCCAAGACTGCCATGTTACTCAGACATGTAAGCAAGAATGCAAGCAAGTGTAGGTTATAAGAAGCTGGCTTTTCACTGCTGTAACAAATAGCTCTTTATTAATGTTTCTGCTATGGGCTTATGGGCTGTCCTAAATGAGGAATAGAGAGAGAATCAAGCTGCTCTTCCATAGAAAACAGAAGCAAGAGGTCTAGAAAGAGGTCTGCTATGCTTATTTGCTAGACCATATTGCTGCAGGGCGAGACCAAAACAGTCCACTCTAAGTTTACATCCAGGTGGCTTCAATTAATGTGCGAACAACTCAAGAGTCATCTGGAGTTCTTGTTATCTAGGCCTGCTTATTTTCCCTGTGTGAAGTGGATGGCCCCTATTCCAGGATAGAATTGACTGTTCAAAGTCTGTTGAAGGAGTGTGAAGGAAGGTTGGTTTATGTAATGGAACAGTCAAGTTCCATCTCATTTCTGTGGACAGCTAGGTTGCATAAAGACAACTGCGTATCACACACCAGCACTGTCAAAAAGTGGACAGAGGTCTTCAGGAGCAGTTATGGCAATACTCAAGTATATTAAGCACAAGGGTACATCTCCTGAGTGAAGTTTGAATAAGCACAACAGGTATTAACCCTAAATGTGTTTTTGATGATGTGATTCTGCCCTTTACAAGCCTTCAAACAAAAGCAGACTAAGTTCGTAACATGGGTCTCAGTTGATCAATGGATACTACACACCCTTGAGTCCTGTAGGCTGCACACATTTAAGAGCATGAAGTGAGCAGGAAAGAGCAGCCAAACATCCCTCAAAGTTCTCTCTCTAAAGGTTATCTTTGCATAGGTATTCTGGAGTAATGTTAACATTCCCTGATGCATGAGGAAAGGTGATTTGATAACAGCCTGTTACACATGGACTAGGAGGGGAGATGGTAAGGGATAATGCCCAAATGGTCTGGCATCAAAAGCCACCATTTTGTCCAGTGACACTTAACACACAGGTATTCACACATACATACTCACCAGAGGTGTTCTTCTAGAGCATGGCAAGAAACCAGTAAAGGATATCTGAGGAGTCAAACTCTTGGAGGCTGTTGCAGACCTTGGTTTAGTTACACAGCTGCTTGGTTGAGAGGCCTTCCCCTGCTACTTGAAGTTCCAAACAGGATTTGAAGGCAGAGTTCTGGCTGGTTCCTCTTGCTGTAGAGCAAACATTACCCTAGTGCAGAGAGAGTCCTGTACCACTAGGATCTAGGCTGTCAGTTCTCTACTGCAAACTATTTTCATTTCCTCCTCATAAAAGAGACAAATTGGTATACTTCTCTTGAAAGTTATTTGAGTTTCTGGGCACAAAAATATGCAGACTTGAAAGGTTTTTGAACTTGCATCTGCAATGCTTCCCTGTCCTGGACCAGGTCACAAGCAGTGCCCTTATATTGCTCTTATTTTGCAAGCAGCTCAGTTTTACATCCAAATGTAAATTTTCAAACAGGGCATAAGAAGGTTAGCTTCCTTTGTGCCACCTACAGGCTTATTCAGAGCCTGGACAAGTTGTCAGGAGTCACCCCATATCAAGTCAAAACTTTTCCACATATGTACCACAAAATTTTGCGGTGAGATGCTCGTGGCAGGTTGGTGAGGGGAGTCACTGGTCTGGATGGACAAAATTGCATCAAGCCTGTTAGGGTACTGTTTGAGTAAGGACCAGAATGGTTGTATCCATAATGCTTGTAAGCCCTAATCTTGCGTATAAACCAGATTCTTCTCATCACAAGCTGGTGCACATAAAAGATGAGCTTGACTGCCTATTCACAATGAAAGCTGTAAGGAAAATTAGGACTGACTGTTGAAGTGTAAGTTTAAGGCTGCACTAACAGAGCACTTAGACGCCATCTAAAGTGCCCTTACATCCTAAGTACTGCTAACTGTTCCATCAAACAATTTTAACAAGATTATCTGAAAAGTTAAAACTCATGGAAGAATGTTCCCTGATTGAACACATAATTGGACAAATTCGTGGAATGAAAATCTACAAGGCTACTATACACAAAGAGACATTGTCTACTGTAGGAAGTCCTAACACAAGTTATCTCTAGAACTAAAAGAATTTACTGGAGAAGCATCAAAGACAGGTACATTTTTTACTCTTCCTCAACTATCTGCTGTATGCCACCATCAGAGCTGAAATCCTGGGTAAAATGGAATTTTTGTCTGAGCCATTACAGCTTTACTTCTGTAATATAACCTGTATACAAACACATACATTCAGAAAAAAACATTCTGAAGGGACACTATTTATACTCCTATAAGAGTAAGATATGTTCACCCTTGTTGAACTGTACAGAACTTTGGCAGACCTAAGAGAAATAAAGATTATTTTTATCTGTAGATGTTCCTGTTTAGGAGGAGGAAGTGAGTTTCAGTCCCGAATCTTTTGCTAAAGAGCACAAATTAAAAGAAATGTGCCTGACAGCATACACACTTACAAAACTGCATAAGGATCACCTTTTCTGTATATGTGGTCACGTACTTGTACATCTTATTGGTCTACAGTAACTAGTATGGTTCAACAGTGGAGGGTATGCACTAATATTAGCATGCAGATCACTTGTTGAGGTTTACACAAAGTTCGCCTGGGGTCACACAAAAACTTGGTTCTACTTCCAAACATATGGACACATTTTGAATCTTCTCATCAAGAAGAATTTCTGAATTTTTTGAGTCTGATTTTGACCAAACAATTCTTCCCTATACTCATTAGTGCAAGTCAGCGCAGTGTCCCTAAGCTTGGGGAAGTCATTATGTATCACGAAACAGAGTAAATGTTTTTCAAGTCTTTAATACAACCATATTAACATTCTATAGCTGTCTCAAAAATAATCTGAACGCACAGACTGGGCAGTTTTCATACACTCTTTGGACAGAATTGCACAAATTCCTAGTTATATAAAAAACCAAAATACACACTAGCACAATAGAAATCAAGTTGTTCTTTGTTTTACTGACCACCAGAAATTGTACTGAAGGCAGATGTAGGTCAAATTTTTTGCCGATGAACCTTACCAGTGAATCTTCTGGGTGCAGTTCCTCTAGGGGATAATTAATTCAGACTCTGTAATAGCTCACACTTGGACTTCCTTTTAGCAGAGATTAAGCTGCTACTGCTGAGAGATTATGCATGATTTTGCCAGTATGAAAGAAGAGGGATTACTGTTTATGACAATCTAATCTGAAACCAATAAATGCATTCCAGGTCAGCTCCAAACTGGAGTAGAAATACAGGAAAGATGGAAAACCATTGTCATTTATAACCACCTGGTTCCAGATACCTAAAAATTATGAATAGGGTCATATCATACTGGCATTTTTCTGGTTTTGGTTTTTATCTTGGTGATGCATATCTAGCATTTAGTTTAAAAATGCTAATTTTTCTTCAATGGACAAATTAGATTAAGATCCAAGCAGGTGAAGATGTATTTTACTGATGCTAGAGCTGAATCCTACTACAATTGTATACCAAAGCCCTGAATAATTTTAGATTCACTCCAAAAGCTATAACCAAGCTCTTGCCTACAGTTAACCTCCTGAAGTGAAGTTATACCTATTTAGATATAAACAATCTTAATTTCTAAATGGCTTAAAGTCCACAAAACCACTAAAACCAAAGGACTTGCAAACGTTTGCATTTTAGAAAATCAGCCCAGATATTTAAGAAGTTAACTTCTGACAACCTGATTCAAACTGTTGGCTGTTGACTTTACATTATTATTACTTTAAACAAAACAGTACTGAAACATAACAAATTATGACATCTCTTGTTACACCAAGTGTTTGCCCATAAGATATTTCTGAAAATTAGGAGACGTTAAATATACGAGTATTCTTATTTGTAGCTTCAAAATGCAATTGTTTTGTTTGATAACACTTTCCTTCATATTTTATTTTTAAACCTATTTTAATCAGTTGGGTGCCCATTTCACTACTTGTCTGCAAGCTTATTAGTTTTAACTGGAGTTCATTTATGGATATGAAAATCTGAAATAATTTCTAAGACCACTCCATGGTTTACACTGTTTCACTTTCCCTAGTTTATGCTATTTTTATGCTGCTTTTCTGGCAAGAAGCTTCCCCACCCCTAGCAAACTTAGCCCTAAGAAAATAATTCTGGAATGGGAGATTGAATGAATCCAGGACCATTTTCTCTCATCTGTTCTTTGTGCCTCAGAAACCTGATATTTGCACGGTCAGGAAGAACGGTGTTTGACTAGACTGCCTGCTCTTCAGAGGTCACTAACTTCCGTCAGGCTGAAATGTTCTCAAGAACAGTGACAATTAGGAAGATCTAGAACACCTTTTAGGTTGCTCTAAGACCTTGTGCTCTTCCAAGCAGAAGTCATCTTGTAGAAATTCACCCAGAAGCAGAAGAATGAACAACTATGAATAACTGTTACTGACATTATATGCTTTATTAGTTACCTCATGAAACTGTTCACTTTGACGACAGAAATTATTTAATTAATTAATTAATTAAATGATTTAATTAATTAATTAATTAAATGATTTAATAGTAGTGTTACTCTATGCTTGCAGGCATCAGGTCAGTATTAGGAAGAAATGTACAGCCCTTCATAGTAGTCATGCTCTACAATCCTTACTTCAGTTGCCCAAACCCAAGCCTTACCAAGATCCCTTGTCTAGCTCTGTCAAACTGCACATTAGTAAGCAAGAAAGAGATTCACAGAAGAATTTCTAGAAGGACAAAAAACCCATCAGGTGTGTCAAATCTCTGACATTCAGAAACCATTTGGGGAAAGCAGCACACGCTGACTTAAGCACTAAAGTATGGATGCTTTAATTAATCCGGGGTGAATTTAATTGCTTTAGTTAAGTGGAAATCGGGTTAAAAATGATGCAGAGCATGCTGGGGTGTGTTAAAAACATGACATATGAGTTGGATGAATCGATAAATTAAAAGTGCACAGATGTTTTAATTAAACCCAGGAAAGTTAACGAAGATCACTAGAGACTTTTAAGCCTATGATTAATTCAATTCATTTAAAATACCTGTAGAGATATGGGGATGCCTCCATTTGGGGAGTTATAGAAGTTCTCAATCAATAAGTACTTAAGCTGTTCTATAAAAAAAATGGCAGGATTTTTATAGAAATGACTGAACAGCACTAATTGCACAATGAATATTTACATTCTTCTGAACACTCAGCAAACTTTTGCTTTGGCCAAAATTTATCAGAAAGGTCATAGTTTTTCTCATTGCCTTCAGTGTGACCTTACCTGTCAAAAAGACAACACTTGCTGTTCCCTGCTCTACCATTCTACAAAGTATCTATTTCCATTAGATAACTGCTTTGGTTAGAACTATTACAAAAACATCATATGTAAGAAATATGAATATGTCTTCCCACACTATCTAGCAGCAATTTCAAGAACCACAGCAAATTTTTAAAATTATCTCTTTGGGGTTAGTCACTTGATACAAGAAAATTTTGCTTCATGAATAGACCCTTATAATATTCTTGATAACAATAACAATGCAGTCTGTAAGAATAGGGAAAATAAAAATTAAGCAGGTGTCAGATATATTGAAACTAATTTAGTGGTGGATTGAAAGGGCTGAAGTCCCATTATTGCTAGCATGAAGATGAGCTAACACAATCTAGCTAACCATCAACAAAGATCTAAGTCTTAGTTCTCTAAAGATATTGGAGTCCTGAGGGGGGAGAGGAAAAGGCCATTGTACTGTCTCATTGGAAAAGCCACAGCTGAACATAAAAAAGATTTTCAAGTGGCATAAAACAAACTGGAGATAGAAAAGAGGACATTTGAGTTCAGCTAGACACCTGAAAAATCAGCTAGCTGTGCCAGGGTTCAAATGTCATGAGGACTTTCTCTTGCCAGTACATTCTGGATTCAACACTTTGTCAGCCTGTTTGTTCCCCCTCCACTATTGAAGAAGCTCTGCAACTATCACTACCTATATTAAAGGAAAGATTGCAGCTCTCCATGCAGTACAGTAAGATGATTCACGAAATGGTAGTTTGATTTGCAGCCAATCCCGTTAGGGTCCTCCCTATCTACTACATTGTTAAAGAGCAGCATGGTCCAATTTCTTTTTCATATGCATCAATGCATTCAAGGAAATGGAAGTTCCCCTGCACTGGTTCTGGTTTACCACAGGAGAATGTGACTGATCAGTTTGCCATATATTTTTGTGCCTTTGAAAACAAAGGGGAAAAAAAAAAAAGAGGGAAGAATTCTTTTCAACTCTCTGCATGATACATGGGATTGGAGGAAAATGTAGATGGTGGATATGCATGTCCTGAAAACACTGTCTTGCAATCTAAAACTCTTTTTCTGTGGGAACTAGTTACACAGAATCAGAGCTGTGAAATTCCTACTTTAGATATAAGCAGTGAAGTTGATACAACTACAAGCATGTGCAGAGAAATACATTTTACTTTCTACCAACAGATGGAAATAAACAGATGTTGAAATAGACTACTGTCACAGACACATATGTAGATCTTCATTTGTATGTCTTGATAACTTGATCACTAGAAAAAACTGAGGAAGAAGGGAAAACTAAACTATTTTGGAGGTTTCAGTAGCTATCTCAGTGGAAAGAGCCAGTGAGGAAGCAAAGAGATGGTGCTTCAAGCTCACAAAAAGCAGCAGTAGGGACAAACACCAAATACCAGAATTATCCTTCCAAACATCTGTGTTGTGATTCATAACAGCGAAGCACTAACAGCATGAAGTCATTTATGCATCTAGAAAAAGAAATAAAAAAGTGAAATATTTCTTCAAATATTTTTGGTAAGATTTTACACCATTCCCAATGAATGGTGTAAAAACTATTACTTCTCTGGTAATGGTTTAGCTCTGGCTAAATAGCAGTACAGCAGATGTAGGATTGCATCCATAGGCTGCAGTATTCAGGGTATTTAGAACCCAGACTGGTTTGGTCTCATTTTAGTTACTACTATTTGCCTTATTAAATTTACCAGAAAAGATTTAAATCATAACATGATTAATTGCACAGTTCCACATTATCTGCAGATATTTAAACATTTTTCTACATCCAAATTAGAAAATCTTTTGTTTGTTTGAGAAAGCGAAAGGGGATGACAGCTAACTGAATTTAATCTCACCCAAAGAGGGTCTAAATATAGGAAAAGATCTAAATTACAGGTTCAAATCTAGATGGAATGTAGATAAGAAAAAAGTCATGCACGTTGAAATCTGAAGCTGTGATTTAGGACTGTTTCTGTTATTCAGGGATGTCAAATGTCTAAGGATCTCTTAACAGCTGTATTTCTAGATTGTGATTTACAATACTACTTATTCATGGTTGCTTCAATTACATTTACCACCACCGCAAGGACTCCAGGATGATCCCAACACAACTGTCAAAGACAAACTCTTAGAACTTAATGAAATAAACAAATACCAGTACCAAGTCCATGGAAACAATGCAATCTAAAAACAAAATGTAGATTGCAACACAATTAAATAAGCTAACCAATTAAACACAAAAACAAATTACAAAGCATACATCACAGTGAGCACAATTCAGCTACAGAGTACAGTTAGAGCAGTAAGATTCTTAGCCACCAATGGAATATTATAAGATTGGAAGAAAGATTTTTGGCTTGCCAGGAACTAAGCTGCACAATGGTTTGTGTCCTGCATGTATTTGTATGCATGCCCACCTCCTTGCTGCACTGGGAACATTTTGAAATATTCCATTTATTGGAATCCATTGAAACAGAAAACATTTGTGCAAATAGATGTGCTGTTGCTGCACATGTATAAGAAGGAAAGAAAGATAAAGTGAAGTAACTGATAATAGAGTGGGCTCTGAAAGCAGCTGAGAGAGATCAAATGAATGTACCCAGCTTTTAATAAGTATGAACATATTACTATAATACTGTTGAAGAAAAATCCATTAATAAGATTTTACTGTGTTTCCATATGCTTTCCATCTTGGACACTTCCTTATCATACTAAGCCAATAAAACTTGGTTCCAGTTTGTAGGCCTCAGCTACAGCACTGCCTGTGGCTCTGTCTTTGGTCTCTGAATTTCTACAGGTTGGGTAATGAGTGATCAGATAAAGATGCACTAGTGCTCACTGAAATCAGAGACTCACATGAAATCAGAGACTCACAATTACTTACATGCCCTCTTCTTTCTACCTATCATGTTTTGTCCAGCAGTGGCATTAGCAACTTTTCTCATTTTTTTCCTTCCTCCTTCATTACTGAATTCCTCAGCATTACCCATGTTTTCCTTAATCCTTTTAGCTTTGTCTTCGAAATTTTCTCCTACAGAAATAAGTCTGCCTCCTTAGCTGCACCACTATCCTGCAAGATCTTTGGGAAGTTATACAAAATTGCAAGTTCATATGCTGCAACATGAATTTAGAAACATATAAAAGGGCAATGCAATCCACAGGCACAAATTTGGCTGTATGTTTACTGGTGGTTTAATATAGAAAACAAACGCTAATTAAGTTGCTATACTAGATGTAAGTATTTGGTATATTTAACAGCATTAAATAGATATCTTTAAAATTTTAAAGCATTTTTGCTGCCCTGTAAAGGCACAACTATAACAGACAGAAGGAAGGATGTGCTTCTAAACAACAGGAGCATCCCCACTTGAAATTATTCAGGACAAGCTCTTCTGCAGATAAATTGTTTATAACCCTGAATTCAGTGCTGGAATCAGCTTTAAGAACAATAAGAAGTTAATATTTTGCCTGTTGAAATTCATATTTTTAAAGTCTGTTTTCTCAAATATTCACAATGCTAAAAGTAGCTCTGGGTCCTATTTTAACTTTGTAAATATTCCCTTACAAATAATGAGAGGATATGAAGCACCAATTCTAGCCCGGCGCAGGCTAGGGAGTAATCTGAGTACTCTTATATCACCATCCTGTTACTAATAGTGCATGCCTTACAAACATCTGCTAATCCTCACATTTAATCTACAATGTACTATAGGGACAGGTACTTATTTTTAAGAGTAATGAAATGTTAGGATGCTAAATTACTTGTGTTGTAACAGAAATTTAACAAGGTATCTGTTCTAGAATTCTGGAGTCCAGACTCTCCAGTCCCCTGTTTTTACCTCTAGTCTCCAACAGAGTTCATGAGGATTGATGAGGGAAGCTGCAGACTAGAAACGATGGTTCCTGTATTCTATTCCTTGTCACACTACTGGCTGGATGCCTTGAGCCCCTTTTGGAGCCATGACCACTAACAATCGGAGAGAATTCAGCCTGTGACCCCTTCAGTTCTTGGCTCCTGTTTAAATTGCCAATTAGAAAGAGTTAGAGTGGTGGATTTTGTGTTGGCTCTACTTGTCTACCTGACACTGGATCAAAGCTACTATCTCATTTCATGCAGGCAAGCTAGCAGCTGATGGACAGCAATGACTGTCAATCATTGTCAAAATAGGTTACATGTCCATTTATTTATTCTGTAATTACTTTAGGCACAGTTGATGGCACAAAACCCTTTTCAGAGTGTACTGCAGTTGCATAAAACTAAGAAACTGAGGGCAGGCAGGCAAGCACTGGCCTGTGCATAGAACTCATTGGAAGGCAAGCAAGGACATGATCAGTTTGCCAGAAATGAAAAACATCTGCTAATAAAGTATGAGACTGGGAAAACAAGAAGAAAATTTATAACAAAAGCATTTTAAGGTACTGAGTCAGAGAGGAGGGAACTGCTGGAGAGGAACATTGCCAAAGACAGCCTTGTTTGTTCAAGTATCAAAATCATGCTTCCACCCACTGTGAGAGAAGATTTGAGTGACAAGCCAGAGCTGTGCTGCTGCTGCAGCACATACATAAGTTGGCACACATACACACATAAACACACAAAACCCCAAAACAAACCCACCCAGAAAGAGATACTAAGAGAAAAGCTGATCACGTTGAATGTTGTCATCTACAAGAAAGGATGTGAGATATGTGTGGGTGACAGCTCATGAATGCAGTATTTCCAAAGAAAAGCACACTTTTTTTCCTTTCATGATTACTATGTAAGTGATGATACATGCTATGATTATGAACAAATAAAACGCTTACCAATAAAGTTGTTATTTCTCTAATTTCTCTCCTCTCTCTAACCCACTACTTCTCAGACCTCCCTTGCATTCTTGCTCTATCACAGTGGACAATACCATCATTCTACCAGTCATTAACGTTCCTAATCTGGATGTTATGTTTGACTCATCCATTTCCTCACCTCACATTCAGGCTTTGACAAAGTCCTACAGATTTATTCTGCATTGCATCTCTTTCTCAGAATTCTTGCCCTAGCTTTCAGCAAATAAAATCTACATTAAATCAACACCTTTTTCCTCCAGCATCGATAAACTCAGCCTTTTTCAGTTATGTCTGTGTGCAACATTGATGCAAAAATCACGATGTTAATCTGTTAATCTAACCTTCAGCTATGTCACTTTTCTTTCCCAGTC
This sequence comes from Buteo buteo, assembly GCF_964188355.1. Taxonomy (NCBI): domain Eukaryota; kingdom Metazoa; phylum Chordata; class Aves; order Accipitriformes; family Accipitridae; genus Buteo; species Buteo buteo. Next base: position 16,955,621 of record NC_134194.1, on the reverse strand, counting down.
CTTTTTCAGGTCCTTTCCTCTTGTCACATGGAACAGGAACTTCATGCTTCGACTTCATTTATGGACCCACTTCACCCCAGAGTGCTCACTGCTAGAAATGGACTTCAGCCTCTCTGTAACTTACAATGCTTTTGAAAGTAAAATTTAAAAAGACCTTTTTTGAGCTCTTTCCTATGCTCTGTCTCCTTTGGAGGGCCCATTTGCACTCCATTATCCACATGATGTTATCTATCTGCCCCACTATTCCTCTTTAAAACTGCCTTTTACCACTGTTCCCCCAAACTGACAAAAGTCACACTGCCGGTGTGTTTATAACACTGTGTATCACATTTTTCCCTTGCATCTCCACATCTTTCAATTGGTTCCCATCCATTCCCTTTCAACTTGTATTGACATGGTAAATTCCTGGAGGTAGGTGCTGTTCTTACCTATTTGTTTTGCTTGTAAAGCACTAACCACAATAGATTACCTTTAACAAGTACTATTGCTCATGGCAATCTCTTTATAATGCCATAAAAACGGTGTTTTTCCTATACTATTGTTCCTCTCCTGCTCTTTTCTCTGCCAAAAAAACAATCTGCTTTGGGTACCATCATGTTTAATCCACTCTACTTCACTTGTCTGATCTATAATCTGTTATTGCATAAATTTGCAGTGAGTCACTCGAATAGTGCAAGACACACATTCACCATTTTGACTGTGCCATGGAAGACCTGAAGTGCTGCCTCACCACGGGTCCCATCTCTTCTGTCAGGCTATGAACTTGTGCAGGACAGGCAAAGGAGAAATGCTATTCAGTATCACGCCTCACCTTTCCCTTCAAAGTCCAGTGAGCTTCTGTCTCCTTGCACTCCTTGCAGTTCCTAAAATTTCTAGCCAAGTTATGAAGGCAAATATCATTTTCCTTACTCACATAGAGAGGAAATACTAACTCCTATACATTACCACTATATGCCGAACACCGTTCAGTCATGTGGGTCACGTGCTCTACAGCAATGAACCGAGTACTGAATTATTCAGCAAGATGCACTCCAAAATTCATGTTTTCCCCACTGCACTCACTTCCAGAACCTCTTATGCCACTGGGAGCATTCTGGACATGGCACTAAGAGAATAGTTTCAAGCAGAGTATTCAATGGACAAAAACCCATTACTTTATGCACTATTGCCCGAGCAATAAGCCTCTGAATAACCTCAGAGCAAGAAGAGTCCCAAACAACTGAAATTTGAATAACAACTGAGAAAAAGCAAGAGTTGCTACTTCTAGAAATTATACCTTACTTACCTAATAATTGACAGCTTTTTACATTTTTATACAGAGATTAACAGTACACACATAACAAAGAAAATGGCAGCGGTAGGAACTCTTATTGTGGTGCAGGCAATCATCAGAAACAGCAAATCCATTAGAATAAATTTAAAAAGAGATAGACTACACTTTACAGCTTAGTAACTATTTCAAACTAAATAGATGTTGCAAAAGAAATAAAAAGAAATTTTAAAAAACCTACCCTTCTTTTTATACTTATTAAAGTGGCGCCGTCCTTTGCCAGTAAGCCAAAAACAAACAGAATGAAAATAAAATAATGAAAAACCCACACAAGGAGAACAGGAAAAGAAACTGTGAATAACATAAATCTGAATCATTAGAGTTCTTAAAATCAGATTAAAAAGTCAACTGATCAAACATGGCACAAATTTCTGGTTTAAAAAATCCCAAAGCCTTCAATCCATTTAGATTAAAATATTAAACATGTTTCTTATTACATTGCATAATCAACTAAAAGTATCTGCTAAATGGCAACTTCATGGCAGCTGACATGAGCTACTTGACTCAATTTTTTTCCTTCTTTCACAGATTGGACACCATCTCTTAACAGGCTATGCTCATCATGTCAATGTAGAAATCCCATGTGATGGCACATTGTTTCACCTTTTCAGATTAGCTAAATATGCTTATGATGCAAATCCTAGTATTTTAAAATGGAGGATTAAAGAAGGCTCTAAGCACATTTGCAAAACAGTATATGACAGTGTCTTTGGAAGTATTTTTGTTAAAGGAGTGGAAGAGTTGCATGCCCTTCAAATATATTATGAGACGAAACGAAATTATAGCCAACTCTGAGTCACTTCTAGAAACCCAACTCATTGTAACACCGAACTCTACAAATGGTGAAAAGCAGGACACAACGAAGGATGCCTGCTTGCAGATTTACCACAGAACTTGGCAGCTGAAAGACCAAACTATTATCAGACATTAACAGTGGGAACACTAAGTAAAAAGGACATCTTGATATACTTGGGTGGTTATGTCATAGAGGTTATAGAAAAATAGAGATGAATATAAAAAAGTGACAATACACCAAAATAACATAATCATAGCTGCATGTCTGATTCTTTAATCGATCCTTGGCCATAGCATTGCTTCTTATCAATAACTCCTACAGATAATTGTGGACAGGTGGTTACTCACAGTGCAGTTCAATTTACAGCAAATCTTCCACTGGCTTTAACTATACACATTTTCTTTATCAGGATACATCTCCACCCACTGAATTATCTTTTGATTATCAGACTTTCTTTTTCTTTATATGCCACATTTTATCCAGATGAGATTAAAATGTATCATTAGCTTTTTCATGTGTTAGATGGAATTCTTAAGTAGGTTAAACTCCAGATGATTTCAAATCCTTGCCTGGGCAAGGATGGAGTAAATCTGTTGATACTGGCTACCTGAGAATAAGTTATTTCCACAGATAAGAGTGAGAAATATCCGCCCCCCCCCCAGTATTTCGCAAGAGTGCTTGAGAAGGTGAAATTTCCTCCACTTCACTCAGGGTATGACGGTGTATTTCAGCCTGTAGGTTGGGCCAAAAGTTCATCTCTTTCTAGTAATTTTCATGGTATTTTCCTGGAGCTAATGGATCTGAAGTCGAATCTGTGCTGTCTCTCACAGATTTCCTTCATTTTTATCTTTTAGGACTACATGTGTGGAGTAAAGTAACAGAGGGAGTACCTGTGCACTGCAAATAGTTTGCAGATAACTCCTCTCAGGATTCATTCCCTCTAATGCCCTTAAGATCAGCCCTGTAACAGGGGATTCACTGGTATAATGGATCACGCTTCATATCTATCAGACTTGGGTTTCACCTAATGTGAAGCTCTTAGACTGCTGTGTTATTGCATGAATCAAGTTCTAAAAGCCATCTGAGGAGCTTGTTCACATTTTCTCCACATTTTTCTATTTGAGTCTTGCCTCAAACTGTTTTACAGTGGAGAACTGAGACATTGAAAGATGTGTTGCTAGGGAAATAATAATAATGAAAAAGTCAGATGGAAATAAAATCATTCTCCTTCCATACTTGTGACAGCTTAAATATAAATTTAACATTACGGTAAATGTATATAAAACATGTGTCCATACATACAATATGCTGGAAAAGATTTAATTCTCTATCTTATTCTACTGTGTTTTACCATGCATACAATCCCAGTTTTGATTTCTGTCTTCTGAAACTGCTCTCGCATATAATCAGCATTCAAGTAAGCAGAAAAATCTGTGGACATGAGAGCAGGCATGACAGTGCCTGTGAAATGGGTGAGGCATACAGCTCTGACACCCTAACTCAGCCACACACTTGTGGGTATGTCTCATACTATAAAGATGTGCAGCTGTGTGCTTGCACAGAAACACGAGAATTCTGTCAACACACCTATTTTGTCATTTTATGTCGTTTTTCAAGCTGCTTTGTTCTTTAGAAATACCATGATGTCTGACAAGAAAACAGTAGAAGACTTGAAAGAAGCTTCCAAGAAACCGTTTCTGCTTTTGAGGGGAGAGAGACAACACAGAAAGGACAAAGCAGGAAGCAGAGGGAAGGTACTGAGGGGTAGGAGAAGCCTGACAGATACAGTTTGACAAGTACCCTATAAAAAAGCTATTTATCTGACATAGCCTGAATGAATTATTTTCTAGCATTAACACAGAATACAGTGGTACACAGAGGTTCAGTACACAGTGCAGGATTGCTCCACAGCTCAAAATGCAAATGAGTTGATTTAATGGCCATGTATGTGTGAAGAGTGGCAGTGAAGCACACAGTCACTGCATGCATACTTTCACAGGTTAACACCACAGAAATGCATATAGCTGTCAATGTGTATTTATAGCACACATTATCACACCATTTACTTTGTAATATACAGATATCTCCTCTATATATTTGCCAAGTGTCTTAATTTCTCAGGTAATCAAACAACATGCATGCTGTATTTGAAACATTCTTTAAAATGAGTAGGGCTAGCACTGAAATATCATCAAGGCCATTGGGGTTTGGGTTTTTGTTTGTTTGTTTGTTTGTTTGTTTTTGTACTGGGCCACCTTCAAGAGCCAAATACAGAGACACAAAATGGAAATTACTCGCTCCAGTACAACTATAATAGCTATTCAAGGAGTATTTCATAGACACCCACGGGTATGCTGGATGCCACCCTGCTACACCAGTGAAAGAGGTGTGGTACAACAAACTGTCCTCAGGACTGGATCGGGAATCTAAGAAGAAATAAGCACGTTCCTAAGGCCCTTCAAGGCATTTCAAAAAGCTTTCAAACACCAAGTTTTCCCCCTTTGAACACTAACAACCCTATTCCTGTGGAAAACCATTGTAAGCATATGATATTGACAGTGTGCCTACATCTCACACAAACTAAGAACGAAGCAAACTGTAAAATGTTATGACTGTGCTCAGGAACAGCAGGAAATACAACCAAATAATTGAATTTAGACAACATATGTGCTACTAGCTGTATAAACTAAAGAGGTCCTCCTTTATGAATCTTCTCCCTATGACAGCTATCCCAGACTCTCAGAAAAACTTTGTAAACACATGCTGCCAATCCATAGATGTCTTTTAGATTTCTGTTTAATCCTTAATAATCATGCATCTCCCAGTTTTATTTGTAAAAATTTATAATCGACGTTTAAGAAAAGGTTTATTTTAAGACTTTATCAAGTCCTACTTATTTTCCTAAAAAAGGTGAATTTCCTTTGGTCAAAGAGTAATTGTATATGCAAGAAAGATGCTATGTACTAGTAGTAAGGTTCAGCCAAGCCAGAATATACATTACATGCTATCAATGAAGTTAATCAGTCTTCTGTTGCAGACAAGTTAATGATTATCTGAAAGCATTGATGATAATTCATCCACTTTTACAGAAAATAAATCTTTTCTGCCATTTCTGCCTACTACCTTTGACACAAAAAAAGTTGTAGTTATGCAAGCTCATCAGCAATGCAGGATACTTCCACTTGATCATATTTAACTAAGAGATCTAAGAAAAAAAATGTATATTGATCTATTTGAATCTAGCTTGGACCCATGCTAACTAGCAGGCACTGTAGATCCATACATCACAAACACACACTGTGGTTATTTGTAAACACAGGAAAAATGATACCTTTAGCACAATCTGCTCCATGAAATCCTGGAAAACAGTGGCAGACACCTGATACACACTCGCCATTCCCATGACAATTACGTGGGCAGTCTTGCACTGAATCTGAAATATAAGCATCACAGGAACATTAGTTGGTTCCTATTTAGGCTACAAATTCTTTGCTTAATTTTTCTTCAGTTTATTTTGTCTTCAATACTTAGAAGAACAATCTCTAATAATATTAACACCACAAAGTTCTGGTGAAGCAGAAAGGTACCAAGATTTATGGCAGCATGAATAAATGTAGAGACCTAACGAATGACTAAAGTTACATATTAAGTCTATGGGCACCATTAGAACTCAAAGTCTTCTGATAGTGCTCAAGACCTCTGTTCCAACAGGTAGACAGGACTGCCTGTTAAGACCTCTACAGCTTACGTTTGAATTCATATTATGTAGCAAACATAATGCTTCACCAGGAAAGCTGACAATCTCCCTTTTGCAATGAGACTTTGATCTTGCACAACCACCCTTCCATGTGAAACTGATTATCCCAGGGAGTGTATCTTCTTTCCCTTCTACAGACATTTAAAGCCTCATTAATTAAGCTGACCCAAATATCTGCTGAACTTGACAGAGGAGCTCTTTTGCTCCAGCACATATTCTTTATCCTAAAATAAAGATGAATAAAAAAGGTGCAAGTAGCTACGCGAGAGGATGAAGAAGAGGTCTATAAAAACAGAGGACAAGGTTTGACACTAGAGTTTAAGTGACTGACTGAAGTGTTGATGACTTCAGTAATCTGAGAAGAGTAAGTACACCAGCCTGATGACAACATTTCAGCTGTACTCATTTCCCACAATTTCTGTTATTATTTGGATAATATATATACTACTTTGCATAATAACAACCTAGAAACAAAATTCCAGTTTTACAATTAATTCTTAAAATCACTTTTGTTTGAAAGCTGTTGGATTTCAGTGGAACATATTTTTAGTACTGAATTATTGGAACAAAAATCTAATTAGAATGTTGTTACTTTTCACTATTACTCCCTGTTGTTGTGAGACCTATGGTCCCAAATGAAATGGCTCTGTCAGTCCCAGACACCAAACAAATAGCAGCTGTACAAGACAGAAAATGAATTTTCGATTTGGAACTAGCAGAACCATACAGAGCTTTTTTTCTGTCAAATGAAACTGAAAAGAGGAAAAAGACTCAAGCACAACTTTAAGTCTAATTTCACAGTTGCAGGACACTAAATAAAAAAACCTCTAAAGCAAATTTTCAAAGACACGTCATTAGCTTGGCCTCTTGAAATGATTCATGTAAACAATGAAAAGAAAAATTGAAATGTAATGCTCAAAGATATCAATTTGTCTCATGAAGAAGCTTGTCTATAGATTTATTCATTATTTTGCTTCATGGCACACAAAAGCATTTTCTATGTATTCAAAATCATGGTAAATTTAGTATTGTCTGGAGTTAACATCATTTGTTATTCTTTCTCCTCTTTCACATCAAAGAAACTTTCAGCTGTCTCAGATCCTTTGATTATGAAATGTCTGATACTAGGTGTGTGTAGAAGAACCTCTGAACTGGATAAAACACTATACTTTTCTCTACGTTTCAGTCCAATTACTATTATTGCACTATCAAGTAGTCTACCTGACTATTAGACCTTTCATGCTCTTGAAAGCTGTAGCCTAGACCAGGCAACTCTTTTAAGGGCGGCATATCATATCTGAAGGTTTTCTACGCACAATAGGGGCATAACAAGGTATAAGCACAAATGTTCTTGTTGGTTTTGGAGAATTAGAAAAAGGCTTCTAAAAGCAAATATGCAAATATATATATATATTTATATGAACATGCATAGCACCTAGTAACTCTTACAAAACCACATATAAACTATGGAAAGAAGATAATTTTTTCATCTTAACTAAGGTTAACAGAAACAATTATATTAATACGTAATGACACATTATTGGCCACCCTCCTACACCCTTTGGGACTTAAGCCAACAAACTGAATTTTATACTCATGTAAAAGGAAAAAATTAAGCTTCATATCATTAATCAGGCAAGACTGGAAAAGACCTCCAACTATTTTTCATCAAGCCTAAAAACTCACTTGGACTTTTTTTGCAGTTTCTCTTTCCTAAACTAACAGGAAATACAGATTTATACAATATAGTGCCATTTAACACTTCACCAGCCAGGAATACCATATACGCTATGTCAATATTTGTTATGCCACTGTGACAAGATATTCAGCAAAGTTCATCAAGTGCTTCAAATTTCAACAAATCTTCTAATAAAGCTTGGAGAATTTAGACTCAGTTTGATTTTCAACTAAATGTGACCCTGATCTCCTAACAAAACCGCAGGCTTCTCAGATCATAGGCTAGATGTTCTTCTGCTCTTGATGCCACCATGTTGAGGAAATGACCCACTATTGCATGAGTAGTAATCCATAAAACAGCGTATGGCTAATTAACTGACTCAGTTACTCTCTGGGGTTACTGCAAACAATAACCCCATTTGCAGGTGTCAGGTTCTTGTGCTGTCTTTCTACTAAGATTAAACAGTTCTCCTGTTGGATACTGTTCCACCTGGGTGTAAAGAAGCTTCTCCAGAGAAGCAAATAAGAAGTATAAAAATGATGGAGATAAGGGAGAGGAATATTAACTGGGGAATGCTTCAACCCAGACTGAACTTACGTAAGTCTTGTTTTCCAGAACTAAACTCAAGATCTATGGGAATGCTAAAATCTTAAAAGAGAAATCAGCAAATTAAAATCAGCACCCCATTATGCACTTTTTGACATAGTGTTGGAGAAAAAAAATGCACAACTTAACATAAGGATAAACAGGCCAAATACTGAAGGCTGCAAAAGTATTATGACTTTAATTAAGCAAAGGTGTAAACAGAGAGGAATAATGCTCGGCTTGTGGAGATACCTACCCAAAATAACTGTACTGAAAGAGACCACTTCTTTGTCCTTCCCATCATTGTAAAATGCCAGGTGCCACAAACCCACATCCAAGTATTGAACAAACACAGCCTCATTCTGAACAAGGGTCTGAATACTTCGACGTTCCCGTGGGGACTCCACCACACTCCATTTCTCTTTGCCATCCAAGCGTTCCATGAAATCATACTGCAGGGTAAAAAAACAGGGAAAAAAAAGGAAAAAAAAAAAAGGAAAAAAAAAAAAAAAGAACACAAACAAACAAAACCCCAAACAGACAGACCTGAATACAGAATGGTATTTCAGCTCAAAATCTGACACCACGTTTTCTATTCTACCTTGTCATAAAATGGTATTTTTATAAGATATGTCAATGTGAAACCAATATTTACTAGTCGACCATGGAACACGCAGAGATTTTGTGACTTATCCTTTCTTAAACAGTGACATAGAATTATGCATCTTTGCTCTGCATAGGTGATCAAAAAATGTACAAATGGTATTTCTTGACAGGCTGAGTTTTGAGAAAGAAGTTGAAATCAATGATTTGACCCATCAAATTTAAGGTTCCTACACAGCTTTCAAAGCCGGAAACCTTCAACCTATGAGACACACCCTTTTCTAAGCAATTGCCTACAATAAATTCTTGCTGCAAGAGGAACAGAAGTCTCAGATGTAGATCCAGACATATAATTGAATGGAAGCCTCCAGAATGTGAAAACAAACAGGAACAGCACAAAGAGGAAATGCGTTTGTCTAACGTTAGGTAACTCAGCACCCGATAAAAATACACTGTACAATTTTTACATCACAGAGTAAGAGTTGCTTACCTGAGTTTGTATGTGGAACAATTAGGGGCAAGTAGCATACAAAAACAAGAGGGAGCATGGAAAGGAATAACACAAATCAAGTGGCTGAAGGAATTGAACTTATATTAAGGAAAACTGAGAATTTCTGGTTGGATGGTTTCCAGTAAGGTAGAACATTACATTAATCTTTGGAAAAGGGATCAAACAGAGCAAGTGATTATTTAGAGTATAAGAGGGATGGCACCATTAATGGCATGAAACTAAAAAAAGAAAGAAAGAAATTTAAGATGAATGTCAGATAAGCTTCCCATCTATTAAGCTCAGTAATAGCCTCCCAATGGAGATGCCACTGCATCACACAATTAAACAGGACTGGAAGAAATATTGGTTAATCTACAACAGTGAATAACTCTGCATAACAAAGCAGCTGGACTAGCTGTCCTAATAGGCTTTTTTTCTGTCTTCAGTGTCTGTGATTCTGGAGCTCTCAAGCTGATGCTATGCTCAGCTTACTAGCTCTCATAGTCCCTATCTAAGGGAAGCCCTTAAGAAACAACAAAAACAATATATCCAATCTTTTGATAGTTGTATAACAAGTCTCCTATGAAAACACATCTTGTTTTAGACACATTTATCTATGTAGGAGTAGATAGAGATAGATAGACATGTCTAAAGAAAGATGTATGTGTTCAATAAAATACAGTAATAGTATGTGCTTGCTTGCCAGTAGTTTCATTGCATTTCCCCTGTTATCTCCAGCACATATAGTCTGCACTTGCGACAGCTATGAGAAGACATACACCTTCACTTGCTTTCAGTTTAAATAGCAAACTGTAATCTTGCATCCTAAACAGACTAAACATCCACAGAGGGCTGTCTTGTACACTGTATTCCACTCATTAACAGTGAGTTCTAGCAAATAATACACAATACACAATAAAATAATGAAGATTCTCACTTCTAGTAGAAGAGACAGACCTTTTTAACACTTTAGTGCCATGCTACACATCTATCTAAAACTGAGGTATAAAAGCTGACCTTTCTATTTGAAATTTTTAAAGTTACATATGAGCAATATAGAGTCCTTGATACACTTAACCTTACAACAAAGGGGAAAGTATGGAATTACTATTACCTGCCTGTTAAACATGTGGAACTGACATCAATATGCAGCCACAAAGGAAATCCACGGCAGGGTAGGAATTTGAGCCCAGGTCTACTAATGTTGAAAGCTATTGTCACAGTAAGTGCATTATCCACTCTTTCCTATGCTTTTAATTGTGGGAAAGAGTAGAAGAAGTGGAATAAAAAGTTTCACTGAACTGTTAATATCAGAAAGCCATCCACTTGAGTCTTTTTTCACACAGGATTTTTGCAGGAGAAGGTAAATCAGGTAAATTAGTACATTTAAGCCAATGCATGCCAGAGATTTAGAGATTCTGGCATGTCAGTAACTTTCAGAGTATCAGAGGTGCCAAACACATATATCTATCTTTTAAATCAATGACATTTGGAAACATTGCTAAAACCTATTGTCTAACAGTCAGAGGTTAAGGACAAACTCATCACCTCCTTGGGAAATGTTATTACTTGGGCAACATCTTGGGAAAAAGAAATCTTGCTCTTCGGAACAATTGTTCACAAAGGGTCAACTAAGGAAGTAGCAATAAAAGCTGACATTTCTCACTGGCAACATGCTGTTCATCTCTGCTTGTGCTGGCAGGTTCCTCTGCCTCCCCTCTGTTTGATGCTGATTCTACCTCATATAGTAGAGAAGGCTCAGCAGTTGGCAAGATCGAAGGGGAAGAGTATTCAGGCTGAAACTGCTTTAAGTAGTTTTACCTGCAGAATATCTTTTCACAATGATGGGGTGTGACCTAGTGAGAGCAGGTCCCTTGACATGACTCCCCATATGGCTATAATTTTAACTTTGGTAAAGTTAAGACTGGTATTGCCCCTCTTTAATCAAACTACGAAGAAATATTCCATGCTTAGGCAAAAGCAAAATGACTAAATAATGACTGAATAACTTTATGAATGGTGAAGTACCAGTGCAGACTGATACAGAATATATATATTTTTATTCCCCTCTGGATTCCTCAGGACTGAGGAAAAAAGAAGGAGGATAATGTATCTGCTGGCGGTTCCCTGGGTATACAAGTCTTAACGTGTCAGCAAGTACTATGTATATGTACCTCAAAAAATCTAAAATCCCTGACTGAAGGGTCACTGAGATGGTATTGTGAATTCATAATCGGATAAGATTTCTTCACATGGTTGGCTGAATCATCATATTGCTTCTTGTGGCCCTGTTGATTTTCTGATTTACCACACTTGCATGATTAATTACTTTTATATAATATTGTGCTGAAGATATCACTCTTGCTTTAAAGCTACTTATTGACAAATATGCACGGATTGGAAGACCCATCTAGGAAAAGAATGAAAGTACTTTCATGATCATTAAGAAGCAACTGTGGAATTTTTAATCTGACACACACAACTGCTAAGGAAGAGAAAACTGAATCACATGAATTAGGGGATGGATTTGTCAAACCAAACTAAATCTCTGAAGTAATTTGGAGGTTTCACTGAATTTATTTTTTTTTTAAAATGATCCTTTATATTTCATGGCTTCATACCAAAAGTCACACAAAAATGGCAAAAACTGCTCAGAAACAAAATGCACCAGAAATCCCAAATGACTACATCTTCAGAGTTCAATTTTGCAGGGGTAGTACTTACTATGATTAAAGCTCCATATAAGCAAGTGACTTGCCAGCCTACTCTAAACAAATTCCAAATTCACATTCTCAGTGAGTTTGTTTATTTTTACTACACAGCATACCAAAACCCTACTGCATACTTTTATTTACAAACCTAAATCTCATACTAAGTTCTTTCTGGGCAATTTGTTTTTACAATTTCTCCATTTAGTGCTTTCTACCCCCCAAAGCATTTTATTCATAGGCTAATAAGGCCTTTCTTTTTCCAGTAACCATGGGGAGTCAGCAAAGCAGTTTTGGAACTTTACATATAAGGTAGTGACTACACTGCACAATGCCATCTATATAGTACAGATTGACTGAGTCCAGCTGCATACAGGAAGTGAACTAGCTGTGAAAGCACGGCAAAGCAAAGAGAGCTTGCAGGGGTCAAGACTGAAAACGCAGAAAGACTGCAAAATCTTTGTTTTTTTCTTAGATTTGAAACTATTTGCATGCCTCCACAAAATCTCTAACAGTGTTTGAAATTAGGAATTGAAAAGAAAGATTTGTTAGAGCTCCTGTCTTAAAAATGGATGCACATTCAAATGGCAGGGGCGGGGGGAGGAAGGAAAAAACATGTTTGGCGTTGTGGCTAGCATTCGTCTTTATGCCAAAGCCCTGTAAGACCTAAGCAGCCAAGAAAACATATGTCAGGAAAACTTGCTTGCAAAGTGCTTTAAAATTAGTTCTTCATAAAATCCAGTTGGTAATTATTCATTAAAATACACCCATGAAACATCTGATACCCACAGTGACAGCCAACCGATTTGTTTCAACATTTGAATGTGACACAACACAACCAGTACAATGCAGCACAGCATTCAGTAATAACAGCACCGTTGCCATCAGATAACTTTAAGGTGGTCAGAGCACCTAAACGCGTTTTAGCACTGGCTAAAAATCAAGGTAATGCTGAAGTTCCCCAGCTATTCAAGTTGTTTCAAATAAAGCCATTTCCTGTTCTAAATGAGAACAGTTTTCATTTTGACATGAAAAATTTGTAAGTATAAAACACTCTGCTGGAAATGAAAACAATACAAGTCTATGCACTGCCTTCTCTAGGCATTACAGCGATGTTTCTGTAAGGTTACCTTATTTCATGCGTCATTTGGAATGTTCTACCAATGTGTAGTAACATCATAATTGCTGTAATCTCTGTAGAGTCACTTCATGCATTATTTGACATTTACAGTTAATTTTCTATACATTATCAATTTTATTAATATGACTATCTTCTACTAATTTCCTACTGATCATTCAAGCCCGCAATGTGCCTTTTGTTATTTCTATGTAGTACTACACAGGTTGGAATAATTTTGCTTGAAAGCAATGCATTCCAGTTTGTAGTCTGCTTGCCACTCAAAACTGCATTTTTACATCTCCTGCAAAGCTCCACTCCCTATGCACATGGCACACAAGGCTGCTTCTGGACAAGTCTACAGCTACATCAGTTTGACTGACTAAACCAGGCATTTGGAATATTTGCTAAACAGTAATACTGAGAAGGTTAAATCTCAGCAGGGCTCTCAGACAGGAACTGCATCTTGTCTCAGGTTAATCATGTACCTAATTTGCTGATTATCGACTTGCTCCCACAAAGGATTTTACTTGGCTTGACATACCAGCACTGATCAGTGATGAACTGTCAAGTGTAGTTGTTCACTGCTTTACAGCTCATGTCCCTAACCTGCAAAAACAAGGATTTTAAATTTCAATTTTAAAATATTGTCTGGTGTCAACTTCAGACTCTTTTGGTTAATACAAAGCCATTCTGCTCCTTTCTGTCTGAACAAGGCTTCTTTTCACTAACTCAGGTCTGTAACAGCTTGCCTTTCTTTTTCCAAAATTATTTCTCTTGGTAGCAGCTTGGCTGATTTTTGATTGCTGGGCAAAAATGCCAAGCAATCTTTTGCTGTTGACAAGCACCAGGACCCTGCATGAATATGGGAAAGTAATTCTGCAGATTATACTGGTGGATTTCATTAACCCCAGTTATGAAAGAGGGTTTGAATTGCTTCCTCAAGACTGGAAAACAGGTTCTCTGAGGAGGAATCCGGCTCAGTAGGAAACACAGTTGATATTTCTCATTATTTAATTTAACAGAAAGGTCACACAATTTATATCCTCTCCACATAATGTGGAGAGAAAGGAGAGAAACTTTGCCTGATCATAGATGAGATGTAGATGAGATCTCTCAGATGAGAACATCATAATGAAACCTAGAACAAATACATTTGATCGCAGTGCAATAGAAATTAAAGTTCAGCTTGAATTAAAAAAAATATTTTGTACTGCCAGTTACATCCAACTGGATTTCTTGTAAAAGATACAGGCATACCTCCATCAGGTCTTAGTCAGAAAATTATAATTAACTTGTATTTATAGCTAACCTTGATGATTGCTTAGGAGCTTTCGTTGCCCTAAGTCATTTTCATGTCATGATTTATACTTTTGTTTGTTTTCCTCAACTAAATTGCTGGTTTTTTCATAGTGGAATGATAGAAGTGAGTGCCAAAATTCTGAACTAAATGAGACATACTCAATGAATTATGCCATTACCTCATTGCAACATTTAAAGATCCATAGACAAAATTTCACCCTCAAGACAACATCAAAACATTCTTAAGAAGGGCTCCCACCCTGGAACATATTCTCTGTGCATATCTTCTGTGTTGCATGGATGTCTGGAAATAGCTGAAAATTAGTCAGTAGCCCTCTACAATTTCCCCAATTTATCTAGTCTGTATGGAACTTCATATGCTGTATGCTAACCTCTAGCTATATGTAACACTGACCACTTGCCCTCCCCTCCATGGGTTGTGGACTGCTGATCCCTATTTCTTACCAGTCAGATATATCCATTCAATAACTCACAGAACATTTTAAAACAGCACAGTACAGGAAGCTGATGGAGTTCGGATAGTCAGTTCTTAGAAGTAGAGGTCATAAACCCATGTAAACCTTTTCTCTCCTCCCAACTCTATTTAAAATTTTTGGTTCTCAATTCAGACTGCAGGCAAGAATAAACACCAAGGAACAAGAGGCAGTGCAGAATAGTTCCATAAATTTGCCTCACACTGGGAAGCAGATCCAAAATTCAGTTAACATAGGTGTAGTTTTCTCCAGAAACTTAATTGGTTCACTGTTTATACCATGAGTTTGTGCATGCACATGGACACAGTTCACTTAGTATCAATATCTCCTTGCAGGCAATATGAACATACCTTCCCGGCAATATGAACATACCTTCCCTATATGGCAATATGTAGCAATGCAATTATGTTAAAGCCTCTGGGCTTTTAGCTTAGATCATGCATTTTAACCATTTATGTAATTGCAGTTTGCTTTGCCAAATGAAAAAAAAAAAAAAAAAGCAGTAGTATTTTTTTTTTAAATCGGGGCAAGGCATGTAGAAATATGAAATGAGGCTTTCCCAAAAGGGATCATGGAGTTCTACATTTGATTTTTGAAATCATATACTAAATAAAGCATTTTAAGTTTAAGTGGTAATTTCTGAATGAAGAACCGATTATTAGCAGCAAGGAAGGGGTCCCTTCCAAAAGCTGGTTGCTATTTCTGCTTCTCTTGCACTCTAAAGAATGGAGGCTCTTTCCTTTTAGTATGTGTAATGGCGAATGTATTATTTCTCATTACAGTTCTAATCTAAGTAAATGGGAATCCTTCCATTCACATTAATGAGTTTTCAATATAATAAAAAAATTTATTTCTATAACAGAAAATATAGCTATATCTTCTCACAGCAAAGAAATTAAAACACCCACTGAACAATGTAGAAGAAAAATTTCGGTGTCACTAACTTTAAAACTATGTTCACCTACAGCCTTTAGCTCTGTACTACAGGGTCACTGTAAAAATGCGGTGTTACCGAGTTTGCATTTTTGAGGCTGTTTAGAAATCAAGAAGAATTAGGTTTCCCAGCTTCAAGACTTGCCCCATGTCTGAATCAGATATTATACCTAAATACTGTCCTTGAGAAAATAGTAGTAAAATTAAAGCTCTCAAACACATGGCCGCTGCATTATGTTCTCTAATATGGCTGAGTAGCAGCAATGCCAAAGTCTGTTGCATACCACAGCAATGGCATTCCAACAGCCTGTGAAGATTAAAACTTCTATGAAGATAGAAAATTATACGTTAACACATCTAGCTGTGCATGCATTCCAAATGTATACAGTGCTTCGATACTGTGAGTTTGACCAACACCAGTCGTCATTTTTGACTGGTATATAACTGGATAGGTTTATCCCAATTGGTGCCAAGATTTTGTCAAAAGATTTAAAACCTTGAGTGCCAAACTGCAAGTTATCTTAAAAACCTGAATGGCAAGAACATCACTGATTCTTTCTTTTATCAATGTACTATTGCTGTATGTAATAACCTAGAAATCTTAGTATCAGGGTGTTCAGTCAAATATCACAAATTAAGTAATTCCCAGGAATCCCTAAACTTGAGCTCCATAAGCTCCAACATAAATCTAGCATAGATGCTCTAAACTTTTGCATTTTGACATTTAAAGCCAACAAATACATTGATAAAGTACCTGGGCATGTGATGGTGGGAGTCCTCTTCTTATATAAACACCAAAAAGAGCATCCTTCCCTAAGGATATGTTGAACTTCAGGAACTGTGGCTGGCTGATATGGATCTGAGACCGCCAAAAAACTCCAGGGGGTACTTCCTGGGTGACCCTGCGGCCAACTTCTGTTTCTCCGCTATCTATGCTGCTATTCCTAGTGACCCATGGTCCTATAAAATAAAAACAAATATAAATCAAATGAGATAACTGCTTTTAATACAGGTATTTTTATTCATTCAAGATGAACCTCTGTGGCAATGCCACCTTTTAAATCAAACTGTAACTTTCCTTTCTTATTCTGATGCAATGTGCCTGGTGTTTCAATCAGTATGTGAGAATTTGGCCCGTATATTTGAAGTACAAGGACTGTGAACCTTTTTCTGTGGAACATCTGCAATCTTCTAACCCCTCCAACCCTTTAAGTCTGTGATTGCTCTTTACTGATCAAATACAGTAGAGAGTCACTTAAGCACATCTCCCTGTGCTCTTTTCAGTTGCATCTTGGTTGTAACAAGGGTATAAAAAAATTATCAGAAAGGTGAACTGCAGAAGTAACTTCAGTCTAAATGAACTGACTGCAAATTTTTATTACCATAGTTTTATATAGTAAACTAGTCCAATAAACTCCAGGTCAGAGACAAGAGTGTTGACAGAAGAAATGACATGCACAGAAAAGGATTTAGAGGACAGTTTCTGTACCCTAACAAGCACCTTCTCCTTCCTGAAAGAAAGTTAGTACAACTCAATGTGCTGCTTTTTAAGTTCTCTCTGCCTGAAGTAGGGACTATCTACAAGTCTTTTTCCCTTGTGCTGTGGTTAGTTAAAATCCATCATTTGATGGTTCTTCAGCATGCATTATTGAAGACAAGATACAAGACCTTTCTGGCTGAGTGCACTGGCTTCCAGCCCATGAAATAGTCAACTTTTAAAACATGGTGGAAATCCTTTCTGTTCTCAGCTGAATGAGGCTACACATATTTTAAACACAGAGTGTCATATGTGAAGAGTTAGCAGTGCTTTCAAGCTACAGTATGTAGCAATGTTTGATTTTGTGTTCCATATTCCCAAACAACATGGTGAGAAATCCATTTTAAAATTATTATAACAGACACTATAAAGACCAGAAAACCACAGAAAATATCTGTTAACAATCACAGAAATGGAAAGGTATCATTAATATCACTATTAAATACACACTGTATGGCAGTGATACATCTGATACAACCTGGTGGTATTTGTTAAAAGCTCAATGTTTACTTCATGTTTTTTTCATGGCGTGATGCTATTTTCAATAAATGGCAAGTTACTTTTGAAATATATTCCAGCACTGTATGAATGTAACAGGGTGGCACAGAATGACATATAATTCCAGCAGGTAAGTACATAACAGCTTTTCTGTCTTGACTATCTTTAATTGAGAGAGCTGCAATAGCATGGTTTCAATTATAGATTCCAAATTATCTATGTTAGCAGCACTTACACTTGTACATAATGAAACAGATATTATGTTGGCAGTGTTTTGAAATGGTAAAAGAATGCTCTGAATACCAACTGCTATACAGTTTTTGGCAATTTGTTTGTTTTTTTCATTTTATATGCTAATGGGTCTACAATAATATCACAGCACTAAGAAAAAAAAAGCAGAAGACACTGCAAAGAAAGGAAAAATGGCTGAGAAGGTCAAGCAATGTGCCTTCAGAGCCACATAAGAACACAGGTATCAACCAGATTCAAACATGTCATGTTTTGTAAAACCTATATTATTTCATTTCTAATGGATTACTGCAACAGAGGATGTCTCCAAGTTCCTACCTCAATGAAGTCAGGCACCATTTCACTAGATTTTAAATTCGTCCTTACCCACAGGGATAGGAAAACCAGGTACAGAGCACATAAAATCACCTGTTGAATGCTATACTGGAATCACTGGCAGAGCTAGGAAGTCAGTGTAAGGCTGAGGGCTCCTTCATCTCCTTTGAGTACAACATTACGCTTACTTCACTTCACAATTCCAAGTTATGGTAATAAATGGTGATTTTTTTTTCCCAACTTTCTTAAAAATTGTGCTGTAAATTATTTCTTTGGAAGCAGACTGTGCATACTTAAATGATCAACTGCACCTAACCTGAGAACAGACTCCCTGACACACTCTAAAGAACCTTATTCTTCAGGATCAGTATATCCAGAGTCAAAGTGAAACAGTCAAAGAAAAAGCTATTTCCAGGCATTATTATTATGATAGAAGCTGTGTAAGTAATAAAGGTGCAAAGATTAATAGACCAGTGCCTCTTCCAGTATTCTCTGTCCACAGACTCCTTATACTCAATAAATTATCTGAATTACGTATTTTTTCAATTTGGTTAATTTCATGTCTACAACAAAGCTGCTCCAGTCCATGGAAGCTAGTGCAAACCTTTGACATACAGAATACGAAAGTCAGCAAGTGTAATCTATTTCTGAAATCCACAAGTGAAATGGGTGGGAATCTGGAGCTTAGATCTGTTTGAAATCATTAGCCTTCAACTATGTTGGAATCTGCTTCTCACTTAGTTCCTTTTTAAGCAAAACTTTATCTTTATACCTTTTAATACAGTATATATATAATACTTTATACTTTTTAATACAGTTCTAGAATTCAGTGGAGCAACGGTCATGTATATTCAGAGATATGGCTTGTATTAGCAGCACAAATCTAATATTCCAATAGTTAAAAAATAAGCAGTTTATAGTCACTTACCTCATGTCATAAACATATATATAAAAACATACATATATATATCTCAGGGTTATTAAGTACTGAAACAGCTACTAACACACATAAATAGCCTATGCCACAGAATAAATTTTAGAAAAACGAATCCTTGTCAGAGCACTTTAAGAAGTGATGTGGTGTTAGAATGCCCGCATGCATACATCTGCTTTACAAATTACTGAGTCATGTGTTTTTCATCTACATCAAACAGAGATTATATTGAATATTGCATCAGCCATTGTACCTCACTTTTAACCAGTGCAGCAAGCTTACTGAGCATGCAAATGGTAAGACCACCATAGTCTCTGTTGGAGATTATGGTTTCATTGATTATTAAAGCAGCTCCAAACCACCACCATCAATGACTTTTGCTAATTACGTTGCTTCCAAGTCTGCTGAGTATATATTCCCTAGAATTATAATTTTGCAAATAAATTTAATTCTTATGGAGGCTCAAGTTTTAGTATTTCTTGTTGAATTTATCCTTAGCCTCCTTTGGTTTTCCAAAATTCTCTTTTGTATTTCTATCTGGGAAAGGGCATCTTTCAGGAGTCAAGAATCCTCAAATACATCAATAAAGCTAAAAAGAGAATATTCCAGTCATCAGGACAACCAGAGTTACATTCACACTACTTCAGCATGCACCTCACAAGTAAACAAATATATTGGATGCCACACTTTCCCAACAAAAAGTTATTAGAAAAAGACAATTCCTTTATATTTCTCATGAAAATTCTGAAGTTGTTAGCTTAAAAATTGGTGACAACTGCAGGTAGAACAACCGAATTTTTAATTCTCAATCAGCCTAGAGACATGATTCAGGTTCCCAATACTGAAATGATTCAGTTCAGTTTGGCATTATCTTTGGAAACATCTCTCCATCGGTGCCCTTTTTTTTGCTCTACAACATGAATGACCTGGTTTCTAGTTGTCCAAACCACTCCTTCTGGAACATTTCAGTGTCTCAGGAAAATCTACCCAGGAGGAGAACTGTGACAGCTGTAGGGGTTTGACACAGTAGAGGATTTTAAGAGCAGGTTAGATGAGCAACTATCACAAGTGATCAAGATATACTTAACCTACAACAAAGAACAGATGGATGACCCCTTATTTTCAAGTCTGTATTTTTGTAGTGTGGCATGCCTCTGCTTTATATCCAGCCTGTGCCATGTCTGTGAGAAACAGCTGCTGCCTCACTTCTGGCATGCTGAAAGGGATCCTTATTTTTGCTTTTAAGAACTTAATACATGACATCCTGTTTTTATGTCTCTACATTACAATGCTGAAATAACACAATTTTTAGAGATGACTGAAGTTGTACTAAAATATAAGTTTTATATTTGCAAGTTTAACTAACAATTTATAAAGTTTTAAGTCCAGCAAGCTACCAGATCTCTAAAGATTATGCATTATTGAATCATACTCTTATAAATTCCTGCTGAGTTACTCTTGCTGGTAGGAGACACAAAACTAGCGAGAGCATCTTGGTTCTACTCCTTGCTTTGACACAGCCAGTGCACCTGAGTTGGTCATGATCTTGATGTTCTCAGATGACTACTTGTAACACAGAAATATTAACAATGACCTCTTAAAAATTCTTACCTTGAAGATGAGTAATGCAGAGCAGTCACATAAAAATACTACAGGACGTGTCTCAACATTGGCCTCTTCATGTTCCTTCCTCCCCAAGTTAGAAATACAGAAGTGAAACACAAAGTAGATATGACCACTGAACCTCTTTTCTTAGTTAACAGGCTTAAGTTTATTTTTTTAAACCTGAAAGGAGAACATCATCTTGGCTTTATATTTGCAATGCCTTTTTCTGCACTAACAGCTTCACTTATAAATTCTGTCTCTAGAGACTCTTAAAGTAAGCTTTTTTTTACAGCTCACTTCAGTCTTCATCTCCTAATGTAGAGAATGTACCTTGCCACCTGACTCACTCCCCTCCAGCTATTTTTAGAAGCTTTTCCATTTTGATGGACCACTGCAGATCACATTGAAAGAACATCAACTGTCTTTAAGTGAACTTACAGATGTGACAAAGTGACAAATCTGGGAAGAAAGACTAACCCAAACAACTCATGCTATTGTGAACAAATAAATCCCAACATCATTATCTCTGCTGTTGGTGACTGTTTTAGAGTTTCATCTGTTTATCTCATAACACCATGGATACTTGGTTTTTTTTCCTGTGATTTCCTCTATAAACATCTACAAAAGAGAGTTTTAAAAGCGTACTTCTTCATCTTACCCAGGGGAGCCATTTCAATCACTCAGTCAAACATATATTTATCAACTAAATAACACTTATTCATTTAAACTGCTGTGTTATTTACCCAGTTGAATTACTATTTTGGCATATACATTTGAAAAGACTGTTTTAGCACTCAAGTATATTTGCCTTTGAAGCTATCAAACAGGCAATACATGACAACAGCAATGTAAACTCCCCCTGCTAACTTGTCAGCAGGCCTCATCTTTGAGCTGGAGGTTGGTTTCAAGGTGGCAGCTGATAGGACATGCCCAGTCAGCCTTTAATTTAACTGATGGCAAGCAGTGTCAGCTCTGGAGGCAGATCTGTATCTACACTGAAACCAGATATACTTCAGTATTTATTATGGGCTCCTCTCCCATACTGTAGTTAAAATTAAAAAATAAAAATGAAATCTGGCGACCAGCAGTGTCACGCTACAGACATCACATTTAAATAGCAATTAACTCCAGAGCTTTGACTGCGTGCCTTTATAACAGTGATGACTGTAAATTGCGTCTTGATAACACTCTTGAAAAAAAACCTAGCAGAATAACCATTCCAATGGATCCATAATGAACTACCAAGATAATTTGAAAAATTTCAAATCAAATACAAGGAATAAATATCACCAATGTTGGTTCAAGAGAATTCTCTTTCCTGTACCTCTTCTCTTCCTGTACCTCTGCATTTCTTACAAATCACTGCTGCAGACGTAGCTTTCCTTATCATTTTATCTAACTTACTTTTCTGTTGTTGTTTGTTATATAGTTAGGGATTTTCACAGATGACTCAGAATTCCAGAGAAATTCATGGTACAGCTGTATAAAGGAAACTATTCAATATAAAAATACACTCCACTGACTTTTTGCCAAAAAAAGAATACATGGGAATTACTATGTTTTTCAATGATAGCTTCATTTTTTCCTTAGGTAACACTGCTACTTCCATGACCAGACATTTCTTATTGTTTCAGAAAGGCAAACAAAAAAAGTAGAAAATGTCTTTTTTATACAAATTTCTTCAGTGGAAAAATCAGTGCTATGCACTATTACCACACTGATCGCTTCCTGCATGAACTTAGGCTTCAAAATATCTCCTACTAATACCTAAGTGCCCTAGGACCCAAGTGAAAACAAGATTCTTTTTAAAATGTGTACAATAGATTGACTGCGGATGCAAAACAAATTCCCACAGCTACAATAAAGTAAAAAGCCAGGAAATGAGAGTTTGTCTGGAGAAGCTGCTATGACACATCTTGAACTTCAGTTGTGCTGAAGATGCTGAGGTACTAATGAGGTCTATTTTGTAAAGTGAGGAGGAAAGAAGCTTCTGAATTTATATGAGCTTTCAGGAGTCCGCTAAAACAGCTTCTGAAACAAAATCAAAATCTCAGATTTTCTGGTCAGTATCCCATACTTCTGATGTGGTGAAAGGAAAGAAATTCCGCAAAGAGAGGATCTTCTTAAGACCACTGCTCTGGCTAAGCTGAAGTCAAACAATCTGACCCTACAGGTGGAATTAAGAAACATGCCTTAATACCCTGATACACCTAAAAATTTAGGCACACCTTCACATTCATGTGGGCATGGCTTCACAAGATTCATTGTTTTCAGACTCAAAAGCAAATTATAACTGAAATAAAAGTAAGATCTGTTAGTTCACTGTATTTCACAAAGAACAAATATATACTAGCATGAATTTCTACATCAACATAACAATAATCTCTGATGGTATATAATACACTTCATCACCTAACTTTAAAAACAGCAACTCGTAATATCACCATCAACACAATCATGAAAATAAATTTCCTCTCCTGATCTGTTGAACTTAGGCAAATGTTTTGCTTTTGCTAAAACAGCCCTAGAGCCTGGTATATTGTCAGAAGACCACATCTGCAAGCCTTCATAGCGTCCATATTAATACTTCTGCTTGCTAACATGTTAATTAAGAACTACATTACACTAGCCACGTAACTACTTAATAAGATTAATCCACCTGGAAAATGATGGCATGTCTTGATTAAATTGAATGAGGGTAACAGAAGTGACATTTAAAATAAATTGATTATTCTTACATTTTGATCATCTGTTTCAAAGCATCTGAAAGGAAATAGTAGAAACCAAAAGATTCATGTTGTTTACATTGTTAATGAGGTACGAGTTTTTAATCTTTTTACCTTTTGCAACATGACAAAGAGTTCCCTCCAGTTGTTCCTGGGTCCTTATACTGTCTGATGAGTAGGATTAGGTTTCAGCAGAAACACAGTTGGGGGTAGTACCAGTGTCTCAGACGGTCAAGTCAGGGCCTATTCTATTCGCATCTGAATCCCAGCTCATCAATATGCAAGGGTGGCAAATCTTCCCATTTAATAATTTTGTTACTCCTTTAACCTTGCCTGTCTGCTGCATTGCTAATAAAATATCTTAACTATCAGAAAATAATAATTTCTGTGTGCAAACCAAAATGTGTCTTGAAGCTGCAGCATCTGGCAGAGGTCTCAACATCATTTGGAGAGAGCTGAAGACAACCTATACAGCTTCACAAAGAGTGCTGAGTTTATCTTTCCATATCTATTCAGGGCAATTTTCTGCTAGATTAGTAGAAATCTGTTTTTCCCCTTCTCTCATCTCAAGCAAGTAAGATGGTGTCAAATTTAACAGCAAATTTAACTTCATTTCATTATTGCCATTATATTTACAATGCTGAATTTGATAACTGGAAACAAGCTGATTTTGATAACTGGAAACAAGTATTTTTCATGACACTTCAATACTTTACCATTTAATTAACTGTAATTGTCTTTTTGAAATCCACACGCTGTGGTAGACCTAGTGAAATATCTCATGAACTGAGCATGAACCTGAATCCAGCTGGTTGGTCCAAGGAGATGCAAACTCTGGATTACGTGAGTATCAGAACACAAATTCAAATCTAACTTTTCCAGTTAGTCAATGTATGGTACCTGAAGTGATCTTTCAGGTCCACAATCCTTGCCCATAATTATCTTTGGTGTCTTTTAAAATGTGGGTTTCTAGGATCAGAGACCACAATCTCTTCCTGTGTTTCTCAGCTTTATAGAATCTTTAGCAAATAATCAAGATAAAAAATACTAAGTCAATTTTGAATTAGTAGAAAATCTGCTAAATTTGTAAACACACCAAAGACAATATGTCATAAACAAAAAACTCTACACAATAGCATCCTTTACTTGGATTTGCAGCTGGAGTTAGTTTGGATATTTCCACATAAATGATAGTTTATTTTCAGTGTCCTCTGAAATGATTAAAGTTGACTTTTATAGTATGTTCTGTCAATTAGAAAGGAAACAGCACATAGATAATCACAGATTTTATGGAAATGTGTGCCTAGCCTACTACATAATTTTAAATGTAGAATATCTTTTTGGCATAGATTAACAGAATCCAGGCACAAAAAATCCCATAAGGTCATCTAATTCACTTCTTTGTGAAGAAGCAATTATTCCCAAACATGCTTGTTTTTTTTTTTTCTTTTTCCCCTAATTTAGATTTATTACACCAATATTCTAACATTATCCTTATGCAACTGTAACAGACAAATGGGTTTCACTCTCAGAAAGTTTTTTTTACTGTCATTACTACCTACCTCATGCCTGTAGCAATTCCATGGCAGTGCCAACTTTTTGGTTTTTATGTACTATGAAGGGATACTACCTTATCATTTGTATTAAGAAAGGAATTTTTCTTTACTTTTGTCTCATACTCTAAACCCCTAGTTCAGCACAACTTCCAGAGCCTAAAGGCAACCCCAAAAAGCTATCTTGTGCTTTGTTTACAGTCAGAGCATGGTGGACTTCACTTGCAGTTTTACAGCAGCGCTGAGGATTTTTCTACCCATTGCACTTGCCTACTCTTTTCAGACATCCCCAGTATTAGTGAGATGTAGTGTGTAATTACAAAAAACCTGCAACTGTGTTATCTTAATAGTGAATTTTGTTTTCATTCAGATAGGAAAATGCAGTAATAAGGTAATTTACATCCCTCTTAAATTGCAGTTTTATTATTTCATACCAGAATTTAGTCTCTTAATAAGGAACAAGCAGATCAAATTGAAATATCTGGGTTTTTTTTTCCTTTCAAATTGCTCTACTTTAAAATGCCTTGCTTGCTGAGTAGGCACAGCTTGTGTTTAAGTGGCCGTTCTCAGTCTAGGGGTTAAAGGTTTCTTTGGGAGACCCATGTTTTGAAAAGAATGGCTTCATCCTGAGTTGTGTCAATTATAGAAAGGTCACTCTCCACAGCCAGAGCCCTGAGCCCTGAAATGGTTGTTGTGTTAAAAGCTGTCAGAAGCTTTCCTAAAAACTGCTGGGATAGCAATATTAACTTGGACATAATAAAAGGAAAGGTGAGGTAGAAAAACTTTTCACCCTTCCCTCTTATAAGAATTTGTCTTTCAGATAATCCTTGTGTTTACCCAAACCTGTCATTCATATTATTCCACTGTGGAAGATTACTTGCCTAAATATTGTTCTCCCCCCCTTTCCCCAGATTATCAACATTTCAGCAATCTTCTACAAAATGTCAGAAGAACAAGTAAACTTTTCCAACATGCTCTGAGGAAAGCTAACTGCAGCAATTTAAGACACAGCTAGCAGTTCCCTCTCCTTATCTCCTCTACAGGAGGTTACCACTCCCCAAACAGCCGGCATCTCAGCCTCTTCAAATGTGCAAAGCTAATTAGAGTGGGGCTGGGATAAACTGCCAGAATTTGCACTGAAGTGCCCCAGGCAGATGAGCAGATTCCAATTCAACAATCCTGCTGCCCTATATTTGCACAGAGATGGCAACAAAAAGCTGCAGGGGAGGGAATTTGGAAACCTGTTAAACACTGCAGTTGTCTGCTAAGTGACCATAATTGCAGACCTGAGCTCTTCAGGTTCCTGCCTAAAACTGTCGGGTCTCTCACCTGTGCACAATCTGGAAGAAGTTCAGCAGTAATATAAACATTCTGCCTTGTACTTAGGGATGCACTGTTCGTCCAGTTTGACCTACAGTCAGTCAGAAATAAAAGCCAAGCCAACAAAGAGCTGTCTAAAAATCTCCAGGGTTTTGCCACCACTAGGATGTAGGATTTCATGAAAAGAAGGAAGCCAAAATCAGTCCCTCCACAGAAAATGTGAAGAAGCTGAGGAGCAGCATCATCATTTACTGAAAACATCAGCAAATCCATGAAATGATCGGGCACACCAAAGAACAACTCAGCTTCCTTTCCCAGCTCCATTTTACCTGATTTTTTTCCAATACATCCAATGCAAGTATCTTGAGTTAGCATTTGTTTCTAACACTTGATTTGGCAATCAGCAAGTTTAACACGAGCTGCAGGTCCTGAGAGCCAGATGATGCTCAGCTCTGAACAAAACTCTTCTGTTGACCAATAGCAAGTGCTCTTACTTTTGTTTCAGTCACCCCATCCCACCTCCATAGTACACTATGGCCCGTGAAGTCCTTTGACTAACTGAAACGTTCTGTTCTGTCTTCTTATCATGGTTTTTGTAATAACCAGGAAAAGCCTTATTGCGATGTAGCAAAGAAAACACCTGAACCTCACCAGTAAAAAGCATTCAATTTAAATGATGAAAGTGCTTTTCATGACATGTAATTTCTCTGTATTTTATATATATATATAAAAAAATAAAGTTTTCTCAGTTTGAGAAAGTATTTCTGTTTCTGGATTTTCCCTCGTTCTTCTCACTGCCCTGTCTCCACCACCCTCCGCTGAAACACCTTTTCTTTAGGAGGAAAAGGATCCATTTGTTGCCCGCATTGCTCGTACTAACATCGCAGGACACGTTATTTACCGCGGGTCAAATTCCGCTGTCCCTGATGTTTCCTATTAGAATCACATCTGAGAAAGAACCAACCCCGGGATGTGGTCCTGGCTGGAAGCCAGAGTTCCTGACTTCTCCCGAGCACTACGGTGTCCTTCTCCCGCCAAGCCGAGCTTTTTCTTCTTCGTTGAGCTCTCTAAGCTACACCCGGCCACCGGACGCCGGGCCAGGCGAGCGCACGTTTTCCTGACGGAGCGCTTCCTCGCCAGAGCCCGAGGGAACCACCCCTTCGCTGGCGGACCACGTTCTAGACACGAGGCGCGTTGGCGGGACAGAGCAAGACCCGCCGTACCCGGGCAGGGACCCGGCAACCCACCGCCAGCGGCGGAAGGCGGACGCCGCCCGCCCCGCCCCGCCCCGCCCCGCCGGCGCCGTCCCTCAGCGCAGGCTCCGCCCACGCGTGACGCCCCGCGCGGAGCGGCGGCGGCCGCAGCCTCACCTCTGCCTCCAGATGGCGCCGTCGGCACGTCCTCCGCGCCCGCCGCCACCGAGCCGGAGCCGGAGCCGGAGCCGGAGCCGGCGCCCGCCCTCAGGCCGTTGTTGAAGGTGTGTCCGTCCGCCGGCTGGAGCTGCCAGTTGAGCCCCAGGAGGTGCATCGCTGCCGGAGACACAAAGTCGGGAAACGTCAATACACCGCGCACCGCCAGGAACGGGCGGGCTCCGGCCGAGGGAAAGAGCCCTGAAGCGACTTGGCTCGGGGGGATGTCCGCGGGCCGGGCCAACGGGCAACAGCGGCAGCAAGGAATAAAACCCCACAGAAAGCCCCGGAGCCTCCCGTAAATCTGTCTCACTTTTGTTCGGTTATCAGACCTGCTGAGACACAGAAGGGAAAATGCTAACAGTCCAGCGTATCAGAACAGAGAGGCAAGCTTTTCGTTCGGACTTTGGCACCCCGCACCACCTTTCCCATTCCCACGTTGCAGGGGGACACGTTCTCGGGAACAAAGCGCTGCCGAAAATACTCGCTCCGAGTTTAAATTGTGATTAGTTTGTAGGTTGATTATAAAATTAGCTTTAGCCCTATGTATACTAATGACATTGTAATGCAATTATTTTGTGTTTATTACACCTTATTTAGTTCAACAGATTTAACAGCCTCTGTCTTCATTTCGTAGATTAAGCTTCCCTGACAAACCCAGGCCTTCGCCAACCCCTTGACCTCACAGTTTTTCCTAATCCAGCGCATGAAACTCGGCCGCCTGGGCCACACCACAGCCACCCACGCGCGGTCCCAGCCGGGGAAGGTCTGCCTGCTAGCAGAGCTTCCTGGCGGCCCCGCGGCCCCGTGGCCTCTCCGCGGGGCCGTCCCCACGCCAGAGGCAGGCCCGCGTGGCCGTCCCCAGGCCCGCGTGGGCCGCAGGTACGGCGGAGGCCACGCCGCTGCGCCTGACAGGTAAGAGATGGAGCGGGAGAAAGGCCACGCCGCCGCCTTCGCAAGCGCATGAGTTATAGGCACCGTGGTAGGGGCTAATTGAATAAGTCCTGTGCATAATGCATGAGACTTGACAGGTCTGAATCATTCAGCTGGTGGATTTATGTGCATCTTCACCTTGTGTAAACAGAAGCTACCTGAATACATCTCCATACTTTCATCATATTATCTCTATGGCATCCTCCCAATATAGACGAGTGGTGAGGATAGGAGAGCCCACAAAGCTGTTTTTAGTCACGTTCTTTACGCCCACCATCGGCATTCTTCCTGTTTACGGAGGATGTATGTAAACCTACATACCACTGAGAACAGCATTTACAGTTATATACTAAAATGGTGTTTGAGAGGATTCACTGTCAGTTTAGGGGCAGAAAATACATATGATCATGGGCACCCTTATAATTGTTCACTTCTGCAGTGGCAGATCCACATAAAATTAGCAGATATTTTGCATCCAATTACAAGCAATTGTAGAAGAGCTGTTGTGGTCACAAATGGACCAGCGGTGGCTGCACAGCTAAGCGTTCAGAGATTAAATGTTAGGCCTAGGTAAGGCAAAAGACTAATCACAGGAACTGCAATTTACAATGCTTAAGACACCTCTCAAATAATCTCTGAATTCAGGGAATCTATTTAGGAGTGACCAACTCATATACATATTCCTAAAACCCAAGAAAACAAAACAAAACAAAACACATCCCACACCCAGAATCTATCTATCCCAAATCCTGGAAATCTCTCAGCACACGATCTATGCAGAGTTTAACCTTCATATTTTTGACAAAAGCAGCTGCTGAGAAGTAAGACAGCTTTCATAACATCACCTTCCCCTAGACATACCTATGGACCAAGCAGATGTCTAAGAATAGTAACTAAAATCAGGAGACATTTTGTGTGAAGAGGGTAGTTGCCAGATTTTGCCTTCATCCTGAATTTGCAGAATTTTTTTTCTATTAGGAAAAAAAAAATTGAAAATATATTAAAGCATCCGGTGTTTAAAAAAAATACCAAGTATGAACCTGGAAAGGATGTTCTGCTGAGAAACTACTCAAAATTTATGTCTAGGGAATGTTCAAGAATTCCTGGAGAACATACAAAAATTTTATGTGGGATCAAATGTTTTATTCAATTACAACTTTTTTGTTTTGCCAGAAAAAAAACCCCATTGTAAAAGGCTTTTCAGTCTAATCTCGAGCAACTAATTTTCTTTTCAGTATGGCAATGAAACTGAAAAATTGTCCATAAAGCTCAAACAACAAACAAGTCACTAGCTGACACAGACCCTCCCCATCGAGTGAGAGACATCATCTGTGCTGTAGTCATGAGAGGGCTGGGGAACGCCAGGTAGCAGAGCAGCTTGTGGCATGTTTGTGCTGTCAGCAATTCCCACGCAATGCGCACACACCAGGGCTCCAAAGACAGAGTTCAGCTGGACCACCTCCATAAGCAAAGAGTGCATAAAGATTAAGTGAATTTCAGAGCTCCCAAATGAAAACAAGTCATAGTGGAGAATTAGACTTTTGTGTTTTATACTCTCAGTGTGTCTATTCAAAGTTGCAAATTTTTTTTTATTTTATTGCAAGCGTAATCATAAATGTAGGTCACTTGCAGAGATGAAAGTCTGCTGCTTCAAGTGTGAACCATTCCTTACAACAAAGAGATAAAGAAATCATAACTAATAGTCTGTCCAAGAGAATTATAGTTGCTAACTTATAATTACCAGGTAAATTCAGACAAGGAATTATAAAAGATCTTATTAACATGGTATTAAGAAAGACTTTGATCCATCTGCTTCCAAGTATGCCATGATTTCATTAATAACTCCATTGCTCTGTTTTAATCATAGATGCACATTAGGTAGGAGCAATTAAAGCTCCTTCCTAACGGGGCAGGGATTTGCACGTCCGCTGTAAGTCCCTTACAGAGACAGAGAAAAGATGACAATCTCCTGGCACAGCTCATGTATCCATTATGTGATCTATAAACTTCCACTAAGACAGCTGAAGTCACAAACATGAGGAATGTTCACCTTCTACCAAGAATACGTCAAGAAAAGTATGTCACAGAGGCCTCAGGGGAAAGCTCTGTGTTTGCATTGCATATAGCAAACCTGACTGGCAGCCGAGCAGGGAGAACAAGGAGCCACCTATTCTCTCCTGCTTCAGAATGCTACGAGATGGCAAATTTATATGATTAACCTTTTGTTCTGTTAATCAAACAAAAATGCCTCCAGCAAAGGAATAAGTAGAAGCCCGTTTAATTAGAAATACAGGGATCCACTCAAAAGTTAAGTGCATGTGTGTCAGAAGAGAAATTTGGGCTAGTGAATTTGTGCCGGTTTCCTATTGTTTTCTATTGTGGATTGGTTGGTGGGGGGGGGGTTTTGTTGGGTTTGGGTTTTTTTTTGAAACTACAACTAAATAATCTGTGATGCTGTGGCTTTGCCTTCTTCCCCAATGACACACGTTCAGCAGATATTACAGTATTGGCCACATTTTCTCCAAAGGATAGTCACCAGACAGCTGAGTTGGGATACTCAGCTAGATCCAAAGCTGATCATCAAGATAAGCACTGATTTTCCAAAACAGCCCATTTAACTGAACACATTTCCAGAGCTCCACGTTTAGCTTATAGATTAACCTTCAGGGACAAACATATCCCTGAAGATTTAAAACACAAAAAAGAGCCATTTTATCTGTTACACTTACCGTGTATTCATAAATTCTAATTCACAGAGCACTTATGTATGTTTTGTAGTTATTATTTGGGTTGGTTTGGCTTTTTTCCCCTCAATGATTAAGCATATTTTCTAAGTTCTTGTCTCTGATACCCGATTTTCAAACATTTGTCTGGTTCATTTAACACTAACATCTAGTAGCTCAGGATAGTGAATTGTGTATCTATATTCTCTAAAAATGAGAATGTGAAAACAATAAATTTTTAAGTAAAACCTTTGAGGTTTATGTAAAAAGTAATAATAAACCTCTCACTCCCACCCCAGCAACACACATACACACAGAGCAAAAGCACCTGGAAGCTAAACCTGCATGCCCACCAAGAACAAAAGCAGAGAACTAGTTCATCACTCCAGGTGGTAGAGCTGTCAAGGATCAATCTAATACTTACATAAGGTAGAGGTTGCTAGAGTGAATCACATATTATTTTAAGAAATCCCAAAAGGTATACAAATCCACAGAAATATGACAAAACTTACATGCAAAACTTTCTTGAATGTTCTCTAAGACTCAGCAGTGTCCCCACACCCCACATTCCTCTTTTGTTCAGTCTTCTCTCGTTCTGGCCATAAACCCAATGCTCACTCCACTCAGAGTTTAGTCTAATGGGCAATGGTTTCCAAGCTGAGGAAGCTCTCTGTCTTCCCTTTGTGCTCTCCTGTCACTCTTGACCATGTATTTTTAAAATGAGACATCTCTGGTCTCTTCATGTGCTAGAGATCTGCCTGTAGTACAATGCAGTGTCTGCCAGTAGGCAGGGTAGAATCAGGTTTTGAACTCATCCCTTTACTCTATGATATTCCTTCTTAAAGGGAGAAATATGCAGATTGACGATCCACCATTTTCCCCATTTCTACTGCACCTTCCCAGTTGAGGTCTGGAAGATACGCACTGCTTGCTTGTTAGAAAATTCAGTATTCCCTAAGCAACTCAAAAAGATGGGAAGATTATAAAAGTGAACAGAATTCAGCATATTTCCATACATTAATTTTCCAAGCTGTCATGCTTACTAAACCCTAAATTATTGTCATCCAAAGTGAACCCATCAAACTATGATCTTTGTCAGGATATATCTAGTCATATTAAGTTTAACTGTAGTAGGCCCGCCTCTTTCCGTGTGAAAAAGAAATTGGTCCACTATATCATGAACAACATTAGCAAATAAACACTGAAAGCACATTTGCTATATGTAGTCTTTTGTACTGTAGGGGAGTGGAAATACTGTATGTTTCCCTTCCATCCACTCATGAGGTGAACAATGATGTAACTCTTGTTATTCCAGTATACTTAGTCTTGAGCAACATCAGTGTGATTTCCAAGTCAGGCCTAATGATTCACAGACACGATAAAACAAAACCTACCTAATAAATCTTAGCACCATGTAATTTCATAATATATGTATTCAAAGAACTATCTGCACATCTATTTTTTTATTTCATATGGTCTGTATATTGTTTTAATGCATGAGAATATTTGTATGAAGCAAAAGAAGCTTAGCGTTTTACACTCCTGGGCGCATATAGATGGGTAACTCATATAACTTGAAAAGAATAAACGTATCCCCCCAAAAATTAAAAATAATTAAACATTATTGCATGCTTACTTTGTATTGAATGTTATTCAGCTGAGACTCGTGGTTCTTTACTAGCTACTGCTTCTTATCTTGCAACAGAAATCCAGGAATACCAGAAATTTATCTTACTGATCTCAATTATTATTCATAAAGTAACAGTTAATTAAAAGACTAGAAACATAGTAGTTTCATGTTCTACTACTATTCCGTTGGAGAAATAGGTTCAAGTTCAACCCAAGTCACAAGTGAGACGAGTGTGTTAGGCCTCTTCCCCAGTGACTACTTGCCCCCATTACAAAATGAATGCACAATTCATCACAACTGACAAGCTCTCCTCAAGAGATGCCTGAGACAGGAATAGCAGGGGTCTGAAAGTCAGAAAAGAGCAATGGAGGAGCTGCATGGGAAAAACTTGCATGGTGCCTGAAAACACTACACTTGGTTCTAACTAGTGCTTTCAGGCCTCTATCCGAGGAGCATGGATTATTGGGTAGCT
The DNA here is from genome assembly GCF_964188355.1 of Buteo buteo. Lineage (NCBI taxonomy): Eukaryota > Metazoa > Chordata > Aves > Accipitriformes > Accipitridae > Buteo > Buteo buteo. Next base: position 16,921,924 of record NC_134194.1, on the reverse strand, counting down.
GTAACAAGAAAAGTAAGAAGCCTTCCCTAGCTCCTCTCACATCTGAAGAGGTTATAAGACAGTTCACAAACACACACACAATCAGAATTTGCTGAACTAAATCTCAGTTGAGATCCATATTATGCTAACATATCTTATGATTAACAGCACCGGAACACAGAGGACAGCTAGGCTTTTTTGGAAGGGCAATTCTGCAAGTGTTATTTATGTACAAGGTATCTCATCATTGTGGACAATCAGTACAAGTCCTCTCACACAAAATTTGGACTTGGCAACAACATGCCTGACAAAGTCAGTTTCAGCAAGTCATAGATGTTTTACAGAGGCTGACACCATCCTTTGCTCAATAATTTTGTTGGCCAGCCTTCAGCCGCATTTGTAGCAGGAGGAAAACAAGCACTGTCAGTATGCAGCTAGAATGGACTATATGACTCCTTGTATTAAACGATGGCTGAGCCAGTTGTCTCAAAGAAAGCTGCTGCATCCAAGGACCTGGACTCAGAATTATACTAAAGCCCTTTCATATTCAGTTACCAGCAGAAAGGGAGAGTGTCTCTAGGAAGTTCTAATGTGCGATTCCTCCACTTTAACATTTATTAAAGTGCTTGGAGAAGCATTACCAAAAAATATGTCTTTGTTACTTAAAGAAGCAGTCCTAAAATAAACAATGGATACAAGTAGCACCTTTCCTTGCTAGAGGAAAAAATGATGTCTCTCCCAAAATTCAGGACTAACTGCCAGAACTTTCCATTCTTCTTTGAATACCTAGTGTGACTGTGACAAGGACACCAGAGTCCTCCTGAGGGTATCCAAGAGATCTCACAAAAATTCATCACATTCCCAGGCCTTTTTCTAAAAGCAAACCAAAAGCCACATGGCTTGCTAGGTGGAAGTCTGCCATTTTTGATATATTATCTACAGGAAAGTTTAAAGTAGTATGTAAAAAAATCCAAACCTATCATATATGGTATGATAGAGTTCCAAATGGAGCCGATACTGCATTTTTTAGGAAGAGGGCTGAGTGAGAACTGCATAAGGACATAACGCAACTGAGCAACTGGTCCATAAAATGGCAGATGAAATTCAAACCCAGTTAAGATAAAATAACATAAGCTGGAGAGGAGTAAGATTAACTCCACGTATAAAATAATGAGCTGTGAGCTGACTATTACAAAACTGAAGGGAAATGGGCTAGATGATAAAGTTCCCTGCAAATTTCAAGTAAGTCAAACACTGAATCATTATGGGAAGAGCAAACCAAGCGAGGAATATTGTTATGCCACCTTCCCTCATCTCAGAAAAGACCTAGAAGAACCAGAGGTTGGAAGATCAGAAGGGAAAAGTACATATATGATTTGCCCATTCTTACAGGACGATGACTTTAGGATGCTGGAGATAAGTTAATGGATTATTTGACTTTTATCTGACCCAACACAGCTGCTCCTACATGTTCACAACACTCCTTTGTGTACCCATTAGTCCCAATGTCTTGAAGTGTTTGATGCATTTTTATCCCCTATACTGTACCACAGTATGTCCCTACCTATCCACCAGCCCAGACAATCTAAGAAATATTTAGATCAACGCATCACAGGCGAACCCTTGAATTTTTATGCCACAAAGCATTTTCTAGAAGCAGTATGATTTTTCGGTCCCCTAGAGCATAAGCTTCAGTACATCTAAATAGGCTGAGAATGTAGTATATAAAATGGCAATTGCTCACATGCCACAAAGTTTGTGCAGGTGTCTCAACCTAGTGTAGTTATTCACCAGCACAATAGTAAATACTCTAATTAATAGCAAAGCAGACTCAGCTATGATTATGAGAGACATATATTTTCAAAATATCTTGTTGGAGATCTCAGGGACACAGGAGATAAGAATTTAACTTTTACGTTTGATACCAGAGATTAAAAATCAGGTAAAAAAACCCCAAATTCTCTGGACTACCAGTACTTAGTGAATTTATGAACTCATGTTGTAACATTAATGACTAAGGATCCTACAGACCTCATGTAAAACATTTGGATGTACTCCTGATCATATTGTCTCCTCTACTTGTGAGCATTCAACTGTTTGCAGGAAAGGTTAAAGTAGTATTTCAAAAATAGATCACGTGATCTAAATTTAATGTTACTGTTGTAGAATGTATGCAAAAAATACTGCTTCTTGACTGTGACCATTGAAGCTCAACAACGAATAGATGGCTTACTTTCAAGGTCATTCATTCTCAGTAAATCATCTTAATCATCAGTAAGTTATTTGGTATGCACTATGTTTTCTTAATAAATTAAAATTAAAAGTTCATTTGGGAACTCCATTTAAAGCATTCCAAAATACACAACTTTAAGAATTAACAGATCACACTATTTTCACTAAAACAATAGATTTGTCTGTATTATGGCTAGAAAGCACAGTAAAGAACCATTTTTCTGCCTTCTTTATCCTACACATAACATTGAACAAGACCTCTCACTTCTTGGAGTCGCTTTTTTTTTTAGCTTACAATGTTGAAAATGGAGAATTCCATTAACTACAATGGCACCGCTGCATATTTTTATATCTTGTAACATGGTTTTTTCCCACTTCTCCATCAATTGAATTAAGCTGATATTGTTACCAACATACAAGCTTCTATATGTTACCCATCTACAAGTTCATACTCTTGTTAACTGTGCCTGAGCTCTTCAATAGTTTTACTTAAAATAATAACAACAACTTCTTGAAACTTTCCAAAGAGAAAGACAGAGTGTATTTTCTGACTACATGAGGAAAGCTGTGAGGACTCATTACCCAGTAAGTTTATGAAACAATGAATGTAATAAATATCTATTTCCACTAGCCTTCTCACAGCTGCAGAGAGAATACAGCTCTTCTTCTCTAATCCAAGAGTGATCCTATAAACACAGTCACAGTAAAACTTGAATTTCGGCACCTCACTTTCTGGGACATAAGGCGAGGGAAACAGAGGCAGACCCTTATCTTTGCTTCTGCATTCTCTGTAAGGACAATGCTTGCTGTGTAAGAGGGGAAAGCATGGTGCCTCCCCTCTACAGCAGAAATGTCAGGCATGCTCTTTCCACTCACCAGGGAGACACAGGAGATATTGTGGCTTTTTGAAAAGACAATGGAAAGGAAAGTTGACTTCACACAATCTTAAATATAAGAAAGCAATCCTTAGGCATAATTTCACCCTCAGTATGTAAACTCTTTTAGACAATAAACTGTTTAGAACAGGGCTTTTGCTTTAAAGCATCCAGCCCAAGAAGCATTTTATAGAAATACCATAAAGGATCTATGAATGAGTGTATTGTTATAATCAGCAGCAAAACTTCTGCTTGAATTATTAATTGCTCTCTTTTTGAATAAGTGTTATTGAAGATGAAAAAGGAGATGGAAGGAGAGCTATAAGATGGTTCATTATCACTGTGTTCATACAGAAGAAATAGGGGGACCCGAAAAAAGCAATTTTTTTTTTAATTGGTCACACACCCCCTCCAAGCTGACTGATTTCTTTCCCTGTGCACGTCAATAAACTGAATGGAATAAATTGTCAAAGCGCAGCATGAAAGATATACCCACAAATCCCATTAGTAGTAATGTGATTTGTGTGCTTATCTGCCATGCAATGCTTTGAAAGTTCATTCCTCTATGTCCAACTTCAGTCCTTCTACTTCCAAAAATACTTGAAAAGCTTACACACACTTGCAGTTACTTTTGGGGGTGGGGAAAATTGGAGGATGTGAAGACCTGGCTCCCAATTCCAAGGGTAACAACAGGCAAGCAGAGCTTCAGCCTGCAGGAGCAAGAGTTGTACCTTGGGTGGTTGTTAGTTCCCCAGTCACCAGTCTGGCTGGGACTGAAAAAGATTCTCTGGTTTAGACTGCTCAACTTTCTCCTATCAGTCCTCTTTAGTGAAATGTTTTGATTTTGTGCCACTTTGAGCAATCTTTTTGTCACAAGAAGGGTAACAGCATTGCATGCTACCTTCAGAATCTGGAATCTCATGAAAAAGACCTTAAAAGAGAAGCAGAATACAGTGCACTATTCATTTATTCTCGTGACAGGCCCTAGATTGTACAGAGCATAGAAAAACTGGCACAAGATTAATCAGTTCCTGAATCTGTATAAAATGAACTCTCTTCTTATGGCAATTTTAAGAGTCAAGGCTGCAGTCTTTGTGGTCTTGCATCTAAACTAGATGGCTGTAACTAGTAAGAAACAAGTTTATATTTTTATTTATCTAATATAGCATCTTTCAGCCTGGAAGGTCCCAAATCACATTATACACTACCCACTTCACCAGCCTTGCCAAAATACTGCCACTTTTGAAATAGCCTTAGAGTAGCAGAAAAGGATGCTCTTGACTAAAACACAATGGAAAACCTTGGGGTTTTTTTGAGCAATTGTGAGCGTTTAATGTTAATACAAAGCAAATTGAATCCAATTTTAATTTCACACCTAAAAGACACCATTATCATGAACAAAGTACCCAGCTCATCTTTATTCTGTTTGCAAGAGGAGGAACCTAGCTGGGCCTTGAAATGGATGTTTCAAGGAATATAGACACAAATATACTCTCTTAAATCACTGATGCCTGAACTTACAAGAATTAGAATAACTGCTTTACTTTTAATACTGATTGTAACCCTAAGGGATATCATGTCAAACATTTATTCAACTACGTTCATCTTCCAAAAATGCAACTGCCCTAATCTCTACAAACATGTTGAACAAGATACTCATAATCTAACTGTTTCAAAGCATTCAGACCTTGACTCAACCTCTGATTGTTGGCCATATTGATAAGAAAATAGTTTTTACCTTTATTACTCCTTTATGTATGCTAAATGAAGTGGAACTGCATGATGATGAATGGCCAAATTTCTGTCCACACTGCAAAAAGTATAATTTCTAATCACAGACTATATTCTTCCCTTAATAGAATTGATACAGAATAGTTTAATTTAATCACCTGACTGTAAAACCTTGCATGAATGATAAAATTTAAGGTTTTACTCTCTACACAAAGTAATTATTAGAGTTAAAAGTTCATTACAAAGAGGAAATAAATCTGAAGATGAAAAGTAAATATGATTTTTTTCTTCTCCCAAACCTTCTTATTAATTTTCAACACTATAAACTATTTATACTTCTTTCACGATATGCTTCAAAAGGTATATACAAACATAGCCTAAATCATATCTTGATATTGAGATAAAGGTATAGATGATATTTAGCATCTAGGCAGATTTAGACCTTCTATATGCATTGCAAAGCTGACATTATTAATGTATTGTGAATTAGATGTCCTACTGATCCAGAACAGAAACATACATGAAAATCAAACATACAGATTTTCTTTGATAAATATCTTATACAACTAGTCAGTTACAGCCTTCTAACTCATATTCCTTTGTGTTTTTTTTTTAATGGTGACATTTTAAAAAATAAACAGTTATCAAATTGGACTCTAGTTATGTTTTTGATAATTTTTTTTCCCATTGCCCTTACTTGATTTCTATTAAGCATTTCCCATAATGGGCTTATTATAACTGGGATATATTCTATTTTTAATCTTATACCTGTCTTATTCTTGGCAGGTTTCCAAGTCTGAAGTTTGCTTATCTTGCCTTCACAGGAAAAATAATTTTTCTAACAAAGCAGAGACTGAAAGCTTGCCCTCCTGCATCCATGCCTTCTCACCTTCCCATCTAGAATTCTGGAGCTGGTAAGGAAGTACAAGCTGCAAGTGAGGACATGATTTCAGTGTGATCACACCAATATGGAAGTGCATTAGAAAACAGAGAAATCAATGAAGGGTTTATATGGTGCCAGGATTTTAGTTTTGGATCACTGCTTTACTTTGAAATGGTGGAGTTGCAAGTTTTCAGACTGCAGCAATATACGTTTTACAAGGAATTTCTGTGTTTGTGTGTTCATATATGATTATCAATTGCATCACCAAAACATCCTGTTATACAATTTCATCAGCCAATATAGGAATGAACAAAAGCTTGCATATGCATTTTAAGTCCCAAGAAACATCATGATAGCACACCAGTCTACATAAGTGCATTTCAAGCACTGTGCACCATGCCTAATGGAAGACAATTAGATCTAATTTGGATACCTACATCCCCATTCATCTAAGGAACATCATCATATATACACACTTAATTAAATATTAATATTTGTATTACTTTTCTTTATCTATTATGTCTTAAATTGCCTTTGATAATCTGGGTTTTTAAGACTAGCTCAATTTGATCATCTTGATATAACAAAAATCACAGCTGAGATAGTAGAAATCACCGTTACAGATGGAGCTGCTGTCCACAACAGAAAAATGAAGCCAGCTTATTGTACAGGGCATCTGATACCTGACCATTTTAATGAAGCTTTCTGTCTTGCATACAAAATGGTGCAGAAGCCAATTCCACTGTCTAAGGTCAGCAATGCAGAATGCTCATCATCAGTCAGTTTAGAGCTGTTTAAAATCAAGGCTCATTGTAATCAAGGTCAAAATTGTCACTGACTTCAGTGGAGAGAGCTTCACTTCAGAACTTGTCTATTTATTTTAAGTATTTGAGACTGTGAATATCATAACAATGCCTGAAAAAACAGTGTTTTCTATAGGCAACAGCAATGCAACCCATAAAAAACTTTACCCTCCAAAGTCAACAGTTTAAATTGCAGGGTGAATTGGATATGAGTGATAATGCATTAGCATATACATCACTGTATACAATTAATTAATTAATGAATCATAGAATAAAATATGAGCTAGATGACATACCCTCAAAAACCTTTGGCTTTAATTACATACACTTTGTAAACTGAAATTATGTTAAATTATTAATACAGTAAATTTTAACATATGTAACAACTTTACTTAATAATACCAGTAAAATAACCAGGAATTATCCTTCACAGATAAGACAACTTACACGACAAGGGGCAAAAAGCAATATATGGTAGCTAGTACTACACATTAGCACTTCATAGCTAATGCTCAAGTTCTACTTCTTCATGTCTGTAACACCCAGTTGGCCAGGAACCAAACCAGGTTTATATATCTTTTTTTCTTTGACAGATGAAACAGTAAATACTATATTTAAAAAAAACCTCAACAAACCCTAAACTATATTGAAAATCCATTTAGCATTTCAGCCTCACTCTTCACTATGAAATTTATTTTCCTTTTATTTTTTTTTTTCCTTTCAAGAATTTGCTTCATCTTGGAAGCTGCTATCAAAGCTGCTTCTTGATAACTTAAAAGAAAAATTACTAGAAACTCCTCAGTGTCACTACATCTGACAAGTTTCTGCAATGTATCTACCACCTTCTTTCACAACATTACTAACATTTAAATACCCAGAAAGTGCTACAGCTGAGATTTTTTTCCATCCATTTCAATTTGAGAAAGATGCATTTGATTGTATGGTCTAATAGAGAAAATCTGCTCTGTCTACTGGAAGTGGCTGCCCAAGCTAGTTGTGGGAAATAAAATACACACAACCTTTATTTTTCTAGGATATGAACAGAAATTAAAATGAAGACACTACCAAACCTTTTCATAAATCTTTACAAATCTCACCCTCTAGGACAGGTTTAAAAAAAAAAACAACAACCCTGTGATAACACCTACAGAGTTATTTCACCAGTTTTTCCATTTAAATGTGATTTTGACAATTTAATGAGTACATTCTTTCAAAAATAACAATGGTATTGTATGACTGTCATGTAAATGTAACTCAGGATTGCCATCAGTTCATAAAATTATTTCAGAAATCTGTCCACATCCCATGTTTTTGCAGAGTTTACATAAACTGCAGCTCTCAATTCATTCTTGAAAAATATTTTAACATTTGCATTCAAATCCTCAGAGGTAAATTTTCAGTTCAGATGCAGGATAAACAAATCTCCATCCCTATACTACATTATGGAATTTTATGCAAAAGCAGTTCTCTTTTTATAGAGGACCACAGGCCTTTGGGACGAAACAGCCTCTGGAGCATTGCATTGTTAGCACTCAGGTTGCAGAAAGCACCATGAAAAAAACTGCTTTCACACTGTGATTTCCAAAATGTAATATTACCCAATGCAAAAAGTAATGAAGCTGAAATGATCAGATATTGTTCTGAACAATGTAACTGACTGCACAGTACCATTGAGGTCTGAGGAAGGAATGCATTGTATTCTGCTGTATATTTCTGAGTCAGACCAATGAAGTTCTTTGAAGCTTTACTAAGACAATTTTGAATTTGAAATATTTTCAGAACTTATCTTCTCTATTTTAGCAAGCTAGACACAACACACTCACTGACTCCTGTCAGGGAACAATGGGAGGGACTGAGCATGCAGTGGCTAAGCACTCTCATTGAAAAAAACAGAGGATGCTGCAATAATTGTCCTGAGAGGCTAGAAAGGAAACAAGACTCTATGCTGACAGCTTAGCTCAGCATGAACTCTCATTTTTCACACGGAGCTAATTAAAAACTGAAATTAGTTAAATATGGAAATGACACTTGCAAGCACTTTAGCTGAATTCTGGCAAAATCCCTCTAGAGTGCTGCGACACTACCTGCTGCTTCAAAACTCCCCAATTGAATTTCACAGTTAAAAGGCTGAGCAAAGGGAAAGTTATTACAGAGATTTCCAATACAAAATGTGTCTGTAAAATTCTAAATTAAATTTCATGGTAGCCCTTTCAGTAACTAGGGACACACTGTGCAGTCCAACGATATGGTGCTCAAATAACATCCCTGCATGTATTCTCTGATTATCTCACCTTTAGGCACTGTGCTGGTTGTGCCAGAACTGTGAAGCTCACAAGGATACCAGCACTACAATGCTACAAAGATAAGCCATGTACTGCTACTGAAGTAGTTATTTGGAAAGCACGGATGCACGGCGCATAAAGGAATTACTTCCACAGTTTAACAGCAGAAATCTCAGAAAATCAGAACCCAGCAACCAAAATATTTTATGCCTCATGATTTTAATTTGTATTTGTAAGTGGTGAATACATATACAGAGAAGGGTCTATACTGCAATAAATTACATGGCCTATATATATATATCAGTGCTTTACAGTCAAGGTAATAATAAAAAGCACTTCTGCATATTTAAATGGGCATAAAGAACCAAGGGACTGGATATGCATAAAAGGTATGATGACTGACATTAGCTTTTTGACTAAAGCACCATGTGAATTCCATTTTGCTGCACGTGACTTGCCTAGTATGCATAAAAGCAAGGGTATTTGCCCAAGGGCAAATATGATTTCTGAATGCAATTTAACGATACCCGCCCACAGAGCAGATCATTTTGGATCCATACCAAGGCATTCGGGATAGCCAATCACTTTCAAAACAACTGGAGCGTTTTGATTTTATTGTTTTTCCTACATTCCATCCCTTTACCCTTGAGGCAATCCCCTCCCACTGGCCTGCAGCCACTATTGCACCAACAAATTTCTGTCTAGGAAAGCCAGCAAAAGATGCCACATAGCATAAAAGCCACTGTTACTCCCAAGTCTGCTGGCAGGGGGTATTGCTGCACCCAGCCTGCCAAAACCTCTTCCCTGGCAGCTATCTGTATAATCTGTGTATCACACCCAGGCTTTGCTAGTCCAGGGCCTTGAAACATCTCAGCTTACCCAGCTGGAGGGGATATGCTGCAGCTGCACCATCAGACCCTCTTATTTTATTGAATTTTGAATATGCAGTTTCAAAGCAATTCAAATGAATTTGCCCAAGGCCTCAGATCAGTAAAACTACTGATACCATCTGCAGCAGGCTTCCTAAATTTGAAGCATTTAAAAACAGGTGACAGGATAGGAGCTTTCAATATAAGGACTGACACTCATGAAAAGCCTCCTAAACAAACTTGGTTATGCCCCATTTTGGCAAGGAAGGAACTGTATGGCTTTCAGCCCAATTCTCACAATAGCACTGGTAATAATGGGAAGTTCCATTTTAAATTATTTTTTAAATCATGTACATTTTTCCAGGTTAAAAAGGAAGCATTTATTTGATCACTGAGCTTCATGTATTTTAAAGCATCTATATGAGTGGAGATAAAGAGCAGACTATGATGAACATGAACTCTTAACAAGAGGCTGTATTAAGAAATCTAGAAGCCAATATCTAGCAGGTCGAGGCCTCTTTCAAGTTTATGAAACTCCAGTGAGGTCATTAAAACACAGGTTGCCCTAAAGGAGGAAATCCAAAGGCATGATTATAACACTCTTCCCTTCAAGTAATATTTTTAATAATGCCCATTGCTTAATCATATTCAATACCCTTAAACATCCCAGATGATGTTGAAATGTATGTACACACAGCATCGTTTAAGTCCTGCAGGGACACAGAGACTAACAGCAAGACTACAGTAAATGGATACTACATTTTGACCAAGGTCCCTTGTTTAGACCTCTGCTTTTACAAAACAGCAGAACTGTAAATATCCAGAAAGGACAGAAGAATAATTAAAAAACAACAACAAAAAGATACCTTGATGCCCAGGGACATATGAGCTGAGTCTCCTACAGATTCTGCACTGCCAGCATAACCCAGATCTGCCAGCTAGGAAACCACTAATGTTTCCCTGCTCATAATGCCATCCAATTCTTCTTCCAGCAAGCAGAGGCAAAAGATTAAATTCCCTATCTAGCAGTTGTTCACGCCTATGGTCCATTTAGAATATGCCTGACTGACAGGTACAAGCTTAAAAACTACTGGGACATATACCTGGCTGGCTATCAAACCAGGAGCCAGAGCCTCAGCCAGAGGAAGAAGAGCGTGTCAGCCAAAGAACTGGGTCGAGGTGGTTGTGGTCCCAGCCTGGTGCCTTGCACCTACTTACTCGCTTCACACTGAACAGGGAGTCAGTGAGCTGCATACCGGTTTCTGTTGTTTCATTGACCTGACTGCGTCTGTATACACAAGCCTGTCTGGAGCAATGACACAGCAAATAACTAGTACCTACTTCTCTTGTCTGTGGGTTTTAAGAGCACCCATATTATCTGTATGCATAACTACCCTATTTGGGGATCACTACTCTTATAGAGGGAAATTATTTTTATCATCTTCTACACCCTCTTCTGTCGTCCTACCTCAGTATACTCCCAGGAAGATACAGCTTGGGGAGGGAGCTAGAGGCAGAAAAGGGAAATCTGGGGAAGGGTGCTGTCAGATACAGCCAGGCAGCTTACTTTGAAGAGCAATCATAAGCCAATGATTTACGCCTTTTAAAAGATCCCTAAAGAATAAACTGTAAAGAACTTGCTAGAAAGAACAACATATATTCCAATCAACTTGTGATTGTACTTCAAATCTGCAATGAACATTCACTCTCCAAAGTGCTTTATGCTATACTCAGCACATGACGCAAATCTGGGTAAGCACCACTGGGATAAAACCTAAGACATTCTTACAAGGGGGACATCCATGCAGACAACTGCTTTTGTCACTAATGCTTCTGGGAAAGTATTTACTCATGAAGAAAATGAATAGTGGCCTGAAGGTGAGAAATTAAGACTGAGGATTTTCATCTACAGGCACTTAAAGTTATGTAATCATTCTCGTGTTCTTTTCCCTCCTCTTGCACTCAGAAATATCCAATAAAGTATAAAAATCTGAATCAAGGAAAAAACCTGAGCCTGAAGCCTCCCTTTGGGGAGGGAGAAGAGAGGAGGGAGCAAAGGGGGCTGACAGACAGAAATACATTATTTATTCTTTCCATAACCAATATAGCATAGCAGCGTGAGCCAGGGAATTACATCCACCAAGCACACATGCTACAGCCATCTTTGCCCTTGTAGGAACTGCTTCAGCGCTCGGAAGATGCAGCATGCACAACCCAGCGATGTCATCCTCGTGACATAAACCAGCCTCCATATGCAGAAAGCAATGGAGCGAAGATTATTCCCAAAGCTGAGGCCAATAAAGGGCTACTGGTTCCAGGAGACTGGCGAGCCAGGTACCCCCAGAGAGTTTACAAGCTGGTTCTTCAAGCCATAGGCGAGAACAAGACTGCTAAGATCATTCAGCTCACTCTGAACTGCTTCCTCATACTGATTTTCTTTGTAAACAGCCTAACTCATCCCATAAGAGGCAGAAAGATTCACTTTGTGGCTTTGCCAAATACAGGGTCCTCAGTGGGAGCTACACAGGTTTTGCCCTGTAAAGTCATTCTGGCAATCTAGACAGTCTAATTCATTAAATGAATTCTTTGAATTGTAAAACTTTAGTCAAGGTCATTTGCAAATGCAAACCTTGAGTTCAATTATGTTTTACCAGTGGATGGCACAATTAAAAGAAAAAACCTGTTTTTATAACTCATCACTCTTTTCCCCTTGGTTATCAATTTTTAAATACAGGGCAAGAAAAAAAAAGTGTGGTTTTGAGAAAATTCTGAACACATAAATGTTTCAGATCACTTCTACTGTATGGAACAAGAAAATGTTTCTTTTAATAGTGTGATTTGATGTAATTTGCCTTATGATTTTTCTTAAGGTACAGCAAATGTTGAACAGAAAATGGCACATATTTCATTTCAAGATACAGAGCCAAATTCATCCCTGCATCTTTTTCATGCCCCATTGGTCTAAGCCAATTATTTTCAATGGAGCTATATCAGTGTGAAAAAGGAATAATGCAATCATGAATCAAGTTCATACTATTTTTCATGACAATTCCACTTCAGCAAAGCCTCAGATATAACCTAGTGAACCACAGATCACAGTAATATTTCATAAAATTTGCTCAACAAAATGTATTAAATAAACTTAGCTTTCCACCTGTTTCTTAGCAACTTAGCAACCCTTAAAATATCAGAACACTGGGAACAAGCCTTCAAAATCTTACCTACAAATGCAGCCTTTACTTTTGAGAATAGCTGCGCCAGCATTGATGGCCATAATTGCGAGAATAAATTTTGCAGAATGGGGCCATAACGCATACATTTTACCTGTATCTGCACCCAGTCCTTAAGGTATCTCTTAATTAGTGGTATCATTTGCTAGGCTATTCACTAGATCTGTCATGTAAATTCAATAGCAAGGATATTAAGGTTTCGTTACAGGAGATATCAAAATAAAAGTATCCCCAAACAGCTTAAGTGTCCCATGACCAATTGTCACACGTTTTATGGCTTCCAGTGATTTCAGTAACAGCCCCAAAAGTGAGCTGGAGGAACAAACGTGCCCTGCGGCACTGCATCTTGGGCTCAGGCATCCTCCACAGCACCACTTTTATGCTCTGTGACCAGCTATGGACAACAAAGTACCACATTCGTGCTGTACCTTCATGTGAACCCATCACTACAGAGCCAAGAACAGTGCTGTCTAACTGAAGTTCAACGGCTGCATCAAAACAGGGAAATGAAACTTAATTCCTCATGGAAAAATGCAGTGGGACTGTATGAAAACTGCAGGAGAGGGTCCACAGCAGTTTTAGTCTTATCTTTAGATAGATAGCAATAAATCCTTAGCATTTGTAAGGAAAACTTGTTTACACTACAGCACCCTGAAGTCTTCCCTTGTAAGAGCCAAGAAGCAACTTAACTCTGCACATGAAGGGTACAACCACTGTCAGCTTTGTGAAATGAGGGAGAATGCGGTGTCGATAGGACCCTGTCTAATTGATAATTAGACCAAGTAAGAAATCTGGGGTTAAACCCTGTAGTCTTAACTGAAGATTGTTTCCCGCAATACCTTTTTATCAGCTTCTGCATGATTTAGAGTTTAAAATAAAGCTTCTAACCCCGAGCTCAGTATTGTGAAAAGAAACACAGCTCAGGAAAGCCTGGATCTTCACTCGGCTACGAAAAGGGCCAGATTCTCTCTGCGTGAGCCTCTGGGGCTCCTTATCTGTTGCAGGCAAAACAAACGTTTTGTGAGCTGGGAAACTAATTTCTGTCTTTATTAGGGCCAGGCTGATGTCACAGATGTTCCTAGTCACCCCCCAGTTCCTCACGCACCCCGAGGCCTGCCGTGGCCTGCAGCCAGGCCGGGCCCGTCCTCCCTCCCGCCCGCGCGGCCCCCGTCGCCTCGCCCTCTGCGGCCTGCGCCCCGCGCCGGCTCTGCACTGGCTTTGTCTGCGCTGCCCGAAGCAGTGCCAAAGGCTCTGTGTTCCCCACGAGAAATGGCGGAAACGTGGCCCTTGCCACTTCGGAAACGCTGTAACCAAAATCACATACGATAAATGGGGGAAGGAGCGCAAGTGACTCAGTAAACGTAAATATCGATGCAGTAGACACGTATGAAACAACTTTAGTGACATCTCCTGTTAAATATCCTCATGCTGGATTTGTCAGAAGTACTGTCAAATGCTGTAACTAAAAATCTGAACAGTTCTTAAGTGGCCACAGCAACATTACTCTGGTGTACCTAAGGCACCAGCATCCTGGAGACTGGGTTGGCAAACAGTTAGAAGATAAGCATAATACTGCTGGTTTCCCTCCTTTTTTCCTAAAAGACAAATATGAATTTACCATTACTAAAAAGTATTCTTGACACAAGCACTGCAAAGGACAACTAGCTGTGACAGGGACACAAACCCGACTCGTGAACGCCTGCCCAGGAGCTGCTGGGAGGGCGGCAGGGCGGGAGGTGCGCGCTCCTGGACCCCGTCCCCATGACTAACCCTGACACAGAAACAGGCTCTGCTCCGTTACCCTTCCTTGACACCTTCCAGCTGCTAGCCATGGCATGCTGCTTAGCTCAGTTCACCTTAAAATTTCCTCGTGGATGGCTGTAGTATGCATTCGTGTAGGCTGATGATTTAGTGGTCGCCTGCTGCTATCAGAGAGAGGAGCATTTTTCCCTTCAAGTGTCTGCTTTGTAAATCAATCGCTAAATTATGTGCTACTTCATTCACAATTTTTGGGGCCTCTATCTGACGTAAGACGCCTGCTGTGGTGATAACTGACAAAATATATGGAACCTGGGGAGAGAATGAGGAAAAGACAGGAAAGAGGAGGACTCTGACTATTTTTGCACATGCGACCTATTGGCAGAAATGCTCAGGCAGTGGCATATAAATGCTGTAGATCGAAACTGCTGAATTTTTTAGTAGCACAATACACTGCATACCATTGCTGTTGCACCAGAATACAAGCACATAAAGAACAATCTTCAAAGCACTAAAATAAGACATACCCAGCTGTGTTTCAATCCATATACATCAACAAGAAGCTTGTACTTTTCTATACTAATTCCACAGAAAAATCAAAACACAAAGCTACCAAAACACTGAACAAAATTCTACAGAGTCAAACTTTAATGATCAAGAAAAATAAATTTAGTTTTATTAATCTGTATCATGGAAACACAAGACATTTAAAGCAGCTTTGCAACATCTCTTTTAATTAACCTGTATCAGGTTATTTGGATGAAATCACAGTCTTACTGTCAAGATCAAAATATTCACTGTCTTCTCCATAAAGCAACCATTAAAATTTTTAAAAGCAACTTGGGAACATTGGCAGAGTTGTCAACATTACAAATAGGTACTGCTAACATTCACATCTCCTTATATTTTACTTTTCTTTTGCAAGGCCTTATAATTTTTTTTCAGTAGTAACATAGAAATTACTTTCCTTGGAATCAGACTGAAGATTCCTGCAGCTTCGTAAATGAGAAAACACGTTATCGCCACTAACAGTAACACAAAGAAAACAGAACTACTCCTACACATGATAGCATTGAAAGAAAGAGTGTGTAGTATCAGCATTAGAAAATGGATGAGCAAACCAGAGGTGGGAAAAGGCAGATTACTGTGCAAGCAGAGTAATTTTGAAAGCTTCACTAGGGAATTGGGATCTGCTCCCTCCAAAAGAAAATCAACCAGAAAGCAGAAGTAACACACTGCTTTTCCTTGTTCAGTACAGTTCTTTTCATCAAGTTGTATGGGAAACAGAATAAAACTTGTCATCTTCCCTTCAGAACAGAGCATTAATGTAAAATGTTTGATTATTATTGTTACAGCTTCTGCCACATTAGATTGTACTTTAACTCATTTTATTTTTTAAGGTGATTATCCTGCTAATAAAAGACACTAGACTGATAGCCCCAGAAGCCGATATTTGCCATTTATTCTCAGAACAGGAGTAGCACTGAAAGATTCCCCAAGTGGTCCAGCTTCCCTCCTATTCTGAAGAAATTGCTTCTTTATCATTGTCTATTCTGGAAAAAGAATATACCTTAGCTAAAGTAACGGTAAAAAGTGACTTAGCACTGTGTGTGGGCAAAGGGTGTCATACCTGATATCCTGGCAACAACCAGTGGATGCACTTCATGTCATGGGCTTGGTTCCGCTCAACAGAGCCTTCTCAGAGCTGGGCAGTGCTGATTTCTATTTGCCCTCTGCTCAGCTTATGGGAGGAAAAAAAGTGCAGAAATGGCTGCACTTCCCCAAGGAGCAGTGTTTTCCCAGCAAACAGCTTGAAAAGCAATACTTTTCTCCACAGGGACAATAGTGTGGGGTCCCAAAATAAAAATGGATAGATAAGGTTTGCTGGGAGAGCAAGTCCTACAACCTAAAAGACCAGAGGAAGGCTTGAATTGCTTTGGTAGCACCCAAGGCTACAGCCCCTCTCCCTGCATAAAGTTACCTGGGAAAACCAAACTAGCTGGGGAACAAGTGGTTACGTGGAGCAGGACAGTGAGAAAAACACCCTGACGCACAGATCCCAAAGGTCAGCTGACCCTCATATTAAGTTTTAATAGAATATCAGAACTCATCTTAAAAAGTATACGGATATTCTTCATTAAAATAACTAGCAAAATGTTAGTTATTCACAAATAAAATTGTTGAGATGTTAGCTGGAACAATTATTTTGCCTACTGGAAGGGAAAACAACATTAAAACATTGTTCCAAATGTGATGTGAACATCTAGGATTCTTTGGAAAGTGGGCGTAGTGAATCTCATGTTATCATTCCAGCACTTCGTGAAGAAGTCACTTCGTTATCAATAGACACAAACATTCACACACACAGATCTCTCCTCCTGGACTACCTGAAAATAGGCATGAATTGTCTATAATACTTTACCACCCTGTGCTATGATTTCTTTCTGAAACATGACATTCTTTATTAGATCTAGTTATTACATTACTTTTAAATACCAGAATATAGAGCCTGATACTACTCAAAAGACATACTCAAAACCAGCAGACCTAAGATGCATTTTTTACAGTAATGTAAAATATATACATTACTCAAACTCAATTTAGTCATCTGAAATGTAGAAATAATAACATTTACTTTCCCCACAGTAAAGTGCTTATAAGCTAAATTAGCATTAACTATTATTCATCTCATTTCTAGAAAACAGTGAATCATAGCCTTATCTTCAAGCATTATCTTAAAAAAATGAATAAGTAATTTCATTGAGCAGGAAATAAAACTTTTGTCTTTCTTTTGAATTCCTCCAACTACATTATTTACCAGAAGCTAATTTAGCCTATTTACAGAAAAATCAAGTCCTTTTTTTGGCTCCTCTGTGCTAGAATTAATCAGAAGCAGCATGATTCCATGTTTAATTTCAATCACAGCAGCTATTGCTTTACAAATAAATAAAACTTACAAAATTTTTATTGCTCCTAAATAAGAAGCTCACTTTTTCTTAAGGAAAATAAAATTTAGAATACTGGCTTCTACACAAACTTTTGTTTAATTACGAGAGGACCACAGAATATGTGTTTTCACTTAATAAAATCCAAGTGCATAATTAAAACTGCATTTTCTTGAAAGACATCAGCAGTATCTGGGTCATCTAGAAGATGTCCAGACCATCAAGAATTAAAATGCCCATAAGGAAATACAACTGGGGGGGGGGGGGGGGAGGAGGGAGTTATTATTAAAAGAAATCTACCAACCCTAACTTCAAACACAGAGGCAAGTGCTGTGAGGTGGTACATGGAATTCCTTTTGTAGACCTGAGACTTAGCTTTTTCAATTTAAGTTGCAAAAGCTGGTTATCAATTTTCTAGCTAGATTTACTAAGAGGATAGCAGAATTTAGCCCCATCTGTTAGTTCTTGGCTAGGAAACTAGTGCTATTTGTTTTCCTAGCATGGCATCCCAGCCCATTTCTGACTTGCAAGCTCATACAACAGATTGATGGTGCCAGAGAGACACTGTGAAGTGGTGCCTGCACCACTGCCAAGGGCAGGGAAGAAACGGATGGTCAAATCCAGATGATCTTACATTAAGAGAGGAGGAAGTAAAAAATCTGCACTGTCCCCCCCCACCTGCTCCCTCACCCCATGCTCGCAGGAGATTGCATCTAGCCTTCAGCCAGCGAAACAGAGAAAATTTTGCTTTAAAGCTTTAGAGGTGCCTAAGAAGACTTTCAGCTTGAATTTTGCCCAACCATGGGCTGGTTTTAAATCCATACTGTCAAAATGAGAGTTAGAGGGATTTTCCCCAACTTCATAACTGGGATGAACTGCTTTGTCCTGAATGGCTTTTGTCTAAAGACTTTCTCTAGTGCCCTCTTTCACAAAAACGTACATGGGAATGGCAATTTTCTGCAGACCCATATGATCTGTAAATCTGTTGGGAGACTCTAGATTTAGTGTTCAGTGGACCTTATGTATACTTTACTAAAACTTATATAAAACATTGCTCTGAAACTACAGCCAATCCTGTAGCAACGATGGGTCTCAGTCACATTTCTCATTATAAAAGAGTACAATTTTATAACTCAGTATCAGTAAGTATTGGTGGCCAATATGTACTAGATTACTCCAAAATATTAAACACCTTGAGATACTGTGAATTTCACCAAAGAAAATAAAAGCATTACCAGTTATTGTCTCAGCTATTTTTGTAAACTTCTCCCCTGCTGCAGAAAAGCCTACACAAACTATGATTAATTTTCCCATTCCTGACTTTACTTACATGTGAATTTCTAACAAACTTCAAAAAAGGTACATGTGGAATATTTTCAAGAATGGGCCTAGGGTAAAATTCTGACAAATACAAAAAATAAGCAAGCTAAAAAAGAGGGGAAATATTTTCATCATTTCTGTCAATTTATAGTAATATTAGTTATTTTTAGAACAGCACAAAAGATTATCTACATATGACTTAAGTGCATCTAGTAACACAAAATAAAAAGCAGGTGAACAAAATCAGTAAAATACATATATAAATCAGTTCAATTTGCAGATATCTGTACACATAAACACAAACAATGAGCAAACTCCATACATGTATAATATAATTGTCTACTACAAATTTGGCCTTTTCATAATCTGCAGCCCAAACTCTATTATAAGCTTGCCATTTCAATCCAGACCTTTAACTTCTAAGAAAAGGCTTTAGGGAAAAACTCTGTTTATATTTAGGAAAAGCTTTAAAAGGTAAACCTATCACAGAATAATATTATCTTTATCTTACCAGATTAGTCAGAGTTCAAACTGAAATGGCATTTTATACTAAGGAATAATGTCTCTGTTTGTAAATGGCATGCAGGGCATCTATATTATTGAAAACCAGGGATAATGATTGCAGGATTTCCAGTTCTGGAGTTGACAAAGGTGATATTTTCATGAAGGTGACACACATGGGTTTCAAAGACCTCCCCCAGTCCACAGCTGGCACTGATAAGTAGCATGACTTACTAAAGACCGAACACATGTTGCATAGTGCACATGCACGTTGACGTAAATCATATTTAACAAAAGATATTCCAGCAAAAGAGGGCAGGAAGAAGGCCCACAGCCCTACAGACACTTCAAGTGAGGAGAAAGCATCTAGGATTTTGTATTTTCCATCAGCCAAGAAAGGACATGATTGTGTTTAAATTTCCAGTCAAGGGAAACAAAGATTCACTGTTATCTTCAATACAATTGTATGCCTTCATCTTTATCTACAAGTAGCCATGTGCCTAACCATTATGATTGAGACCAGCTAAACAGTGACTGTTTAAAAGAATCAACTTACTTTCAAAGCCTTTTCCCTGCCCTC
Source organism: Buteo buteo (assembly GCF_964188355.1). Classification (NCBI taxonomy): domain Eukaryota; kingdom Metazoa; phylum Chordata; class Aves; order Accipitriformes; family Accipitridae; genus Buteo; species Buteo buteo. The sequence continues at coordinate 16,901,936 of NC_134194.1, read as the reverse complement.
TGATCAAATCAGTAAATCTTTCATCTGAAGATTTTCATGAGCAACCTTGCTGAGCAAAGTAAAAGACTGAATTACTGCCACCTCCAAACCCCCATATTTTACCCTTGGTATTTGAGGCCTGTTTTGCCTTGTGAGAAATACAAAAGTCTTTTGTCTGAAAACAGAAAGACGTGGGGTCACACAGTAAAACTGAGTAAGAAAACTTGCAAATTTTGGCTAAAATCATCCACACAGAAACTTACTGGTGATCCACTGTGTTCAGTAATTTACCCATGTGTCAAACCCTGAATAGTGAACTTAGGAAACTCCTTTGTACAACTATAAAAAAATATATACAATTCCAGAGTCGTGACTATACTAAAGAAAAAGCAAAGTATGCAGTATATGCAACCGTTACCTCTTTTGCAAAGTGCTCTGGAACTGCCAGAGTATACAAGTTGTAGCATGCAGCAGAAGCTGTTAATGGAGAGCATTTAAAACAAAATCTGCTGAAAGTACATAAAGGATAGTTGACAGCTGAAAAAAAAAAAATCTACGCATTAAGAGAACTAAAATTCCTAAGTTTTGGACCCTGAGCTTTGTTTTTTTTCTTTCTATTAGGAAATGCCAAGATCTGTACTCAGGATAAGGCTCCATACTCAAAATGTAAAAAATGGGATGGATTTTATGAATTCAGTCCAAGGCCATGTGCTGCCCCTTCCCTGGGAAATGACTGAGTGCACACTGGTCACAGGTACAGGACGAAGGCATCCACCATGTGAACTGACAGCCCAAGGTCCTGGCCATAGCGCTGCCAGTGCTTGGCAGGGGAGGATTTATAGCACAATCCACAACCTGCAGTTCACTCTTTTCCTGTTTTTCTGGGGCCCGTGAAAAAGACAGTGCCAGAAAGAGCCCAGGGACTGCACGGGTTGTTCTAGCAGGCGACACCTGCCCAATGACCTAAACCACTCACCTGGGCTGTATTGAGGACTACTCATCAGCAAAACACCACTCTACTAAAAGCACCTACTAAAAGGTCTCCTACTTCACACTCAGGTTGAAATGCAGGTTGGGATATGCGGATAGCTTTGAAACTGGTCTCCAGGAATTCTGAAATGATGAATTCCATACTAAATGTCTGTTCTTCAAATCATGGAAACCACAGTCAAAACTGTACATTTTCCCACGCACACACAGTTGAAGCAAAGAAAATTCCCACTCTTTCAATTTACCTGTCGTGTGTCTAGTATTCCAGGAGTTTCAAATCAATGTTAAGCAAATTGCACTGTGTTTAAAAGCCTTTTTCTGTTCTAGCTGTTTACAGTTTTCTACTGGTAAATATGGGAGAAAAGATGAGTGATTTATGACGTCTCACTTTAAAAAGTCAAACAACATATTAAAACAATTCTTCATAGCATGGTGAAATAGAGTTAAGCAGACCGTTTTCACAGGGATTTTTGTAGAAAGAACTTGCAGAGATTTTTGACAGAAAAAAATAAAAAATCTAAAGATGAAGAGAACTGCATGTATTAGATGTTGTTAAACCTTTATTTGTCCTAAAGCAAAAGATAAAATTCGCTTTGTCAGAGATCTATATAAAATCTAAAAGAAGTGATGAAAATCACAGCTTTTCAACCTCAGTAATTTCCCTTTACAAATATTCTAACCTGAGAGTGAGTGAAACCCTTCACCAAACTACATCCTGACAACCAATACTATTTCCAGTCTCTCTGTTAATATGAGAGTAGGTAGTGCTGATCAAATGACAGAAAACCAATCAAGTAGCAAAGAAACATCTTGCTGTTTTCTTGAATGTCTATAAATTCACTGCTTTCAGTAACACACTTCCTTAGCCGCAGGCCTAATTGGCAGCACTTGCCCATGGCTGCTTAGGCAATTGCAATGACCCAGGTTGTGCAAGCAAATAACGAGTCCCTGAATTGACTAAGGAGTGTCAGAACGACAGAAGAAAAAATTGGCTAAGGGAGCACACCAGCAGCTGTATGTGCATCCTCAGGTGGTGCTCAAGGAGAATGTATATTTTAATTTGTAGCCCATTTGCTGCAAAAGGATAGGAGTTTAAGATATGCCAATGCATACAATGTGGCAATCCAAGCAAAGAAAAGGAAAACAACTTTTCTGTATTTCTGAGAACAAATAGCTGTCTCTACCATCACATTATTGTTTTACTATTACCAGCTAATACAAGAGCAGACAGAAACTGCAGCTGCGGTCCACAGAATATTTGGCATTTCTGGCCCAAGCATAATCCCTCATGTAATGAAAAACCTATTTCTATTTCTGCATCCTCGCTACTCTTCATACTGAAGAGGCTTGCGTCTGTCTCCCATTTATTGAAGCTTATTCTTCATCTAGACAGCCAGGTCTGGTTTGTATTAGAAATTAGGTTTTAAATCACTATTTTTCTATTATTTATTTTAGGATTTTCAGGATGCCTCCAGAGGTGCAGAAAAATTCTTCTTGTTGAAAAAGACCCTAATACTCTTAATGAACCAAGCCCCAAATCCCTGACCCATGTTAAAGAACTTTGATGTTTTTAAGGTTCAAAATAAACTCTGGCTATAAAGACAGTAACAGTTTTTAAAGAGTTAAAAAGACATAAAAATGTTTGGAAAAAAAAGTTGAAACTCCCCATGCAAAAGTAAGACCAATCAGATCCCTGAGCTTTTCTTAATGAACAGGCTCCATTATGGGCTGCTCTTTCTCTTTTCTCACGTGGCTGGAGTTTTGCAATTCAGTGATTAATGGAATCTCAAGTTGTAGAAGGGGATATATATGAAGAAAGAAACAACAGGTGAAATAAACTCTTGGCTCAATAAATCTTACGGGCCTAAATTGCATCTCTTTTCTCTTTATGCTTTCTGCTGCCTTGTGGCCAGTTTTAACAAGATTCTCTATTTTTATGTCGCAGCTCTGCACTACATTCTTATAAACACGCACAGTTCTCTCCTCGGAAAAGACCATATAGGATACAGGCATACTGACCCATTACTGCGAGGTAAATGGGACTACGAAGTTGCATTGTCTTTCTCTGGTAACTGTTAGTATGCCTGCTGTGAAATTTTTTAACTTCTATTTCACTTTAAAGTATTTTGCATTTACCACAGACCAGCAAAGATCTCGCAAGTTCATATCTACCCTTATATTACCTTGGGATACCTGTTGCGTACTCCTGACATTTGTCCAGCATCTATTAATTTTCTCAGTATATCAAGCACTATTTTCCTCTCTTTTAAAGTCTTTTAATAACTGAACACAGAAACCCTTTAGCAACAGTACATTCTCACAGAAGAAGCATGTCTTTTCTTCCACAAAAGAAAACATTACCCTCACAACTCCCTATTCAGTTAAGACCTATTCCAACTGTCAGGAGTAAAACCTGAGTTTGCTGATAAAACACATGCCTTGGATCAAACTAGCTCCCCTAGAATTACACAGGGGTTTCATGGTTTCCATATTTAGGAGACATAGCTGTAGCACAAAATTCCTGATTTAAAACCGAAAATTTGTACTTTTGTTCTTCTGACTACACAGAATTATTTCAGCTATGTTGCCAAATCTTTTGATAGTAGCAGGTTGGCTTTGCACTTGCTGTTGGTACAATTGCATTAACGTTTTTTTACGCAGCCAAATTGGGATACTGAGAACCAGCAGTTCAAGCCTTGCCTCCTGCTGAAGTAGACATGGACAGGGCCTTCTGATAATCTCCTGCCTTCCTCATACAGTTCTTCAGCCTCTGAAGAGGCTATATGCTATGTGTATGAGGTTTAGCTATGCACTAGCTATATGCAGTCATCTGCACCTCACAGAAGGTAGGAAGTCTCTTGCAGGAGAAATGAGTAAATTGAAAGGAGAAGATGCAAATATACAAAATATAAATGTTCATTTCAAAAATAGTGCAGTACACTCAGATTTAAACAAAACAACGGTTAACATACAGGTACAAGTAGCATATATGCAATAGACTGACTGACCTTTCAAAGAGTCTTATCTAATTCAGGTCAATTCCTGCAAAGGCAAATAAAGTACCACAGAAACAGAGTACGCCTTCTCATGCAGCAACGGTGAACCTATTCTGCCTCACTGGCATTAGTATATGAAAACATCTTCTATTCTGTGGCTTTACTCTGTAAGTATTTAGTAAGAAAAATGTTGGAAGAAATCAGCTGATCAACCAACCAGCAAATTAAAAAAAGCTTAACATTAAATTAACTGCAGCACTGTTATGCATTATGCATATTACCTTTAAAAAATTAAATACGACACAGGGGGATAAATCTGGACATCCCAGAGAAGAAAACAAACTAAACCCAGAGCATATTTAAAGTTTTAGGTAAGGTTCTGTAAGATCAACATAAGAAAATTAAATTCTTTTTCCATTCAGGAACTATATTAATACAAATGCTTGCCTTTTCTAGTAATTATTTAGTAATAGCCAAGATAAAGACATTACTAGTGTCTAATAATCACAGAGTGGGGCTCAATAGTGATTCTCTCATTATCAAATCTGCTCAACATACAAGTCAAAACATGATTTTTCTAACCAACTACGTTCTTCATTTTGGCATTGTAATTCAAGCTTCTGATGTCAGAAACAATTATGAGAAAAGAAACAGGACAGAATTCCCTGAATATTAAAAAAAGTATACACACACCACAGTCAAAAAAGTAGCCTCTCCTTCCTACACCCCTTACTCTTTTAAATAAAATAGGCTTTGGCTCACGTATACCCATCATGGTCAAATTCTGTTGTGGAAAACAAACATTCATTCATACTCAGTGAAAGGACTACGTGTCTTAGAGTTTAGCGCTCATCATTATTCAGGCAAAAGTGCCTCAAACCACTAGAAAGAGGAATAACTCTCTGCAGTGGTACAAACTGGGGACTGACTGGCTGGGGAGCAGCTCTGTGTGAAAGGCCCTGGGTCCCGGTGGACAGAGAGCTGAACATGAGCCAGGAACACGCGCCGGCAGCAAAGGCGGCCAGCAGTACCCTGGGCCATAGGAACACAAGCACAGCCAGGAGACTGGGGGAGATGATTATCCCCATCTGCTCTGCGCTCATTAGTCTGCTTCTAGGATACCAGTTTTGGGCCTTCCAATACAACAAAGACATCAATAAACTGGAGCAAGTCCAAGGGATGCCACCAGGATGATTGGGGGCTGGAGCACTTGCCCTGGGAAGAGGGGCTGAGGAAGCTGTGTTTATCTAGCCTGAGGAAGAGATGGCTATGGGGGCTTAAAAGCAGCCTGCTGGTACCTACAGGTCATCGAGAAGACAAAGCCAGGCTCTTCACACTGGTACATGGCAAGAGGATGAGAGACAAAGGGTGTACATTGAAGCAAAATTCAAGCTGGATATAAGGAAATACTTTTTCCCCATGACAGTCAAGCAGTGGAACAGGTTGCCCAAGAAAGTGGTGCCTTCTCTGTCCTTGGAGGTCTTCAAGACCAGACCTGACTTCAGAGGTGACCCAGCTTTGAGCAGAAGATTGGACCGGAGACCTCCAGAGGTCCTTTCCAACTTGAATTATCCTATAACCTTGTAAACCTAAATCTGGAGTGCAAAATTTGTCCCAGGGATCAGATAGGTTGTCATGGAAGATGCTATTTTTCCTGATTATAGCTACAAGGCTATCATATAAAGAATTAATAACAAGGCACAACATAACGTGAATATGGCGTGCTAGGTATTCAAACTCACTGACCTTGGCAAGTCAATGACTTTATTACTGGACACATATAATACATAAGATGGCTGGGATTTTTTATATCTGAGTAGTGACATAAGCAGGCAGCTCCAAGTATGATGTAGCAAGACTACATAGAATTAAAGCCTGAATAAGCAAAAGCTGAAACAACCCTGAAAACAGTTTCTTAGATAGTTTTTTAAATTACTGAAAGGAACTAATTTCACCACATTATATTATAGGGTGAGTAATGTTTTCTGTCATTTCATAGTGATGTGTCATTTCTCTTACCACCGTTCAACTTCTTTTGCTCCATAATTTCTGTAGTCTGTTACCCTGTGTACTGGTTTTGGCTGGGATAGAGTTAATTTTCTTCACAGTAGCTAGTATGGGGCTATGTTTTGGATTTGTGCTGAAAACAGTCTTGGTGACACAGGGATGTTTTTGCTACTGCTGAGCAGTGCTCACACAGAGTCAAGGCCTTTTCTGCCTCTCCCCCCACCCCACCAGCGAGCAGGCTGGGGGGCACAAGAAGTTGGGAGGGGACACAGCCGGGACAGCTGACCCCGACTGACCCAAGGGATATTCCAGACCATAGGACGTCATGCTCAGCACATAAAGCTGGAGGAAGAAGAAGGAAGGGGGGGGGGCATTTGGAGTGATGGCATTTGTCTTCCCAACTAGCCATTAACACATGCTGGAGCCCTGCTTTCCCGGAGATGGGTGAACACCTGCCTGCCCATGGGAAGTGGTGAATGAAGTCCTTGTTTTGCTTTGCTTGTGTGCACGGCTTTTGCTTTACCTATTAAACTGTCTTTATCCCAGCCCACAAGTTTTCTCACTTTTACTTTTCCAATTCTCTCCCCCATCCCATTGGGGGGGAGCAAGCAAGTGGCTGTGTGGGGCTTAGTTGCTGGCTGGGGTTACACCATGACACCCTGTCTTATTATTTTCACAACTTGAATTAATTCCTTTTTTTATATTTTGTCTTCCTGCAAGTTCCTTGAATATTCCTTAAAGATTGTCTCTTTAGCACAGTTAAGTATTTTTTTTTTGTGTTTCTTTTCATGGCTTTCATAATAGTGTTGCAAGAGCTACATTAGCCACACTTACAAAATCCATGTCACATCTTTCAATCTGCTATTACCCCATTGAGCAACAGTTATATTCCTAAAGGCAAACATATACTTCTACACTTAAATGAATAAAATCCAGAAGCATGCTATGTGCAAAATAACAGAATGAGTTAACACAGCAGCACAGCAACAAATAATCAATATAAATGAATCCATAAATGATCAGCTGGTGATCTCAATGTAAATAGCTGCTATCAGAGCAATGTTTCCCTAGGAAGAAATGAGACATTTTACACTGATATTGAACACTGACTTTTCAGAAAGAATGCCCACAGGTTTATTTGATAGGTATCTCTGACTTAGCATTATATTAGCAAAATTTAATCTTCAATATCCCTTATGCTAAACCTTCCCTTGAAAAATGGTCTCATCTCAGTATGTTGGGCTAGGTTATAAAGCATGTCTCACTGAAGTATCTCAAAGCTTTTTCATCTTTTTCCCCCTGAATTCCTGCAAGACTTGTTTTGCATCTACTTATCTCTGCTATCTTTTTGCCCTGACAAGATTTCATACCTGTGATTCTGGGATTAAATCCTAGACTACTAAAAAAATTCATAATATTCAGTATTTGCACTGATGAAAGTGAGAATAGGCTCTGTTACATAGCCATTATGAAACCCAGGATATTTTCTAGTTTGTGCATAGTAGGACAATGACAGTGCATGTGAAGCACAGCATGTACGTCACAATTAAAAAAAAAACCAAAACAAAACAACCAAAAAACCCAAGCATCTCTGAGGAAGCCATTCTTTGAGGAAGCCATTCTTGCAGCTTTGAGTAGAAAAAGCCAAAACCTGTACTGTATAAAGAATAATTGTACTACTAAACTACTAATTTTAAACATTATCTCTCTAAAATTTCCAGGTTAGCCTTTGCTATCCTATGGCATCAGATTGCTCATTTTTGTGATACTAACCTCTACCACACCACATGTTTTGAGTAGTGCAGCATCACCTACTATAGCTAGCATCAGCTAGGCAGTTACATTACTTGACTCAAGTTCATGGCAATATGTTTTAACAGTTTCTGGGGAGCACTGCCAGCATCTATGAAAAATGTGTTCTCAGACCCATCCTAGATTGTGTTGTGCAATATGCATTAAAAAAAAACAACAAAAAAAGTGCCCCGCAAAACACAACCCCAATAACACACAAAAGAGAACATCCTCTTGGTCTTGGGTTTCTTGCCAAGGTTTTAGAGTACGTTTGTTCAACTTGGTAGCCAAGCAGAAAGGGTTTTCAATTTCAAATGCTAAGTTACAGAAAGGTTTAGTCTCACTCTAGTTTCAAGTGCTGAGGTTTACTGTATGAAAATCCTCAACAAAGACAAAAAGAATTGAACAGGCTGATAAGATTGCCCCTTCACACTGAAAGGCAGCTACTTCCATTACCTCCGAGATCTCTGCTAGGCAAAAAAATAGGTGCGTTGGCTTTTCTTGGAACAAATCTGTAGATCAAGCTTTTATTTTTGACTCAGGAAGAGCACAGGCAAACTATACCGGAGTAATTTCACATAAATATCCTCCTGTTCTTTGTGGCATTATGCATATGCAGCAACGGGAACATTTTGTCTCTAGGAAAATTGAAAATTGTCTCCTTCACCTAATGAATCTCTCACACCTTTGGACTGTGAAATAGGCCACTTGCTAGGCTAGAAAGCCACATCTAAAGCTCCTGGAGCCAGGCTCCATGATTTCCAGCACTAGTGCATAGTTTTCTTATGGAATGGGGCCACGTGCTTTTCTCTGAAAGGCTCAAAGTCTCTTTTCTCAGAGGTAGCATCAGACAAGCTTACTGAGCTACTATTACTCTCTTCTCTCTCAGATTGGCTGATAACAGTCAATAAGAATCACTGAATGTGTGACATTCAGAATATGACAGGCATATTCTAAAATTTAATTATTGCCCCTTAACTGACACCTATTTTCAATGCAAATTTAAGAACAGAACTTTCTGTCATCAGCTAATCTTGCAAGATGCAGAGCTCCCTTGGTTTACATTGATTTCAAGCAAATCTGATAGCAGTGATTGGCAGCCAGATGACCTCTGCCCCTCAGAGGTTCCATCTTTGCATGATTTTCTCTTTTTTCAGTCTTGGTTTCCAAAATGTCTAGCATATTTGATTTCAGCGAAGTCTGGACAAGACAAAGTCAGTGGTTTTCTGACTCTACAAGTGAAAAATAACAAATGCAACATAAAAAATCAAATGAAATGTAGGTTGCCATTCATCAGAAACAACTCGTAGAGATTAAAAAAATCAATTGATACATAAGATAGCCACTTGAGCAAACTGTTTTGATCAATCCTGATCTGTGGAATCAGGGTCAAAAAGACACTTGGACTTACGAATGGAAGAAATTACAAATATGAATGAACAAGAAACTTCACACGGGCACTCACATTAGCAAATACCTGACTCATCTGTGGGAATAAAATAATTCAAGTTGATATCAACACCTGAAGAATACAATTTTATGCAAACTGTGGTATGTACATATATTTGATACAGAGTAAAGATAAGACTTCTACTTCCAAGTCTAATTTTTTCAGAAAGTTGATAAATTTTATTCTCTGACTGTCACAGAAACAAATGAATACTTTTGTGGGTACAAGCGGGATAGCCAAATTAATTAACCATTTATTTGCCTATACATCTTTTATCCTTCAAACACCTACTATGATGCTTTCTAATAGCAAGAAATTTACCAAAATATTTGTTCTGTGCACAGCTATTTTTCAGGCTCTAATTTTAAATACCTATAGGGCATTAAAAAAAAAAGGACATTTTCATATGCTTAATTAAATTCCAGACCCTTTGGCAATTCAGCCCTTCCTATAGCACAGAAGTGAATATATTATTTTAAGTTTGTGCAGAAAACTGAAATTTATCTTAAACCTCATATATCTTTAAGGTCAAACAACACTGAAGAATAAATGAGTAATAACATTTTCATATGCAACATATGCACTAAAGATGTAGTGCAAGCATGCCATTCTCATAATTTCTTTCTGTCATTTTCCTTTTATTTTTCCTGTATCTTCTTGCACGATAGGAGTAGATAAGACAGCATCAATCCTCTAAAAGTTATCAGTATGATTCTCAAGATACTATTTTCAAGTGGAGCATCTTTAAACCCATTGTAGCTTTTAATTTCTGCAGGAAATAACAGTTCTATTTTTATTTTTTTTTAATCAAAGAAAAGCCTAAATACTTTAAATTACCACATTTGTAACGTACTGACATATTAGTGGTCAGATGTTCTTTGATGCTCAGAGTTAGATTGGCAGAAATCAGAGCAGTGTAGGACTTACAAAAATGTGGTATTTATGTTTGGCAGCAATTACTTTGTGAAAAACACAAGGCGACTCTCTTTTTCCTCTCCTTTTTTCCCCTCCAAGTTTGGCATGCATCTAAAGAGCTAAAAACTAATTTAACATGACAAATGCTTTCATCACTCCCTTAACCTCTGAAGTGAACACTGACAAAGACAATATGTGTGGTATATGCTTTCCTTTTGACACTTTATAAATTACTTTCTTGTAACTGGGTTTTACCACCAGTCCAATACCTTGAGGATGTCCTAATTTGAATGGCTAGTTCTACATTCTTCATATGTCACCCCAGCTTAATGGGAATAACTCCTGGGCTTTGTGAAATGACGTATGCCTCAGGATTGTAGGACAATTTTATTTACGTACTGCATGCTGGAAGTTACCGAAACGTTGTGCAACACTACCAACTTATACTCTGCACATTTACATCTGGCAGCTGAAGAAACAGGGAGAAGTGACAAACCTGGCTTTCAATAAGCAGAGAACATTTTGTATAACATGTAAGGACAAAGTTAACAGAAGTGAATTTTTCCTATTCTCTGCTATTAAAAATAGTATGACACTCAACCATAGAAACATCTTAAAATGCTTTTTTTCATGGAAACAATATGAAAATTTTTTGCCTCTGTATATTCCTTAAAAAAAACCCCACAAAACCAAAAAAAACAAAAAACCCAACAACAAACCAAAGTTGCTTGATTTATTTTCAACCTGGTGAATCTGACGGGTGTCAAAGTTTCTGCAGAAATTCTGTCAGGGTAAAGGAATTCAGGTATAGAACAGTGTATCTAAGATGGCAAACTGTACACATACAAAACCAAGCATATTTTGCACATACACATGCCATGTCACAGTAGACCAGCGGCAGACAAACCTGCAGGAATCTTTCCCAGACATTAGTCAGGATAAGTTTCAGAGGAAGATTTAGGAAAACTCAGATAATGATGGTACTGACTGGCCCATAAAGGAAGATTCTATCTAAATAGCCAAACTTCAATGGCATTTTATGATCTAAAGCATCAATCTATTGATCAATCTATCTTAAAAAGAAAATAAAAACCAAAGTTTCCTTCTAACAAGACACATTGTCATTATTTTGACAAATGTTTAACTTCTTAAAATCTCAGTAGTATCTTTATTTAGCACCCATTATGTAGTGTGGCAAAAAGTTCCAGATGTTATTATGCACTATAAATTTATTTTTTAAGCTTTAAACATACTGCCTTTTCATTTCATGAATTGTATTTTTATTTGTGTGTTATCGGAAAGGCAATAGGAATGCCTAAATAATTTTTAAAGTATTTATTATTTTCTATCTGTTACGATACTTTTTTTGCTTGTCTCTTTAAATTACTCCTCATTAGGAATTTTTTTTATGCCACCCATAATCTTTGGCAGTCCTCTGAAAGTCCCATGTTTAAATGTGTAGACAGCATGTTTTCAATGATCTATCCATATCAATTCCCCCATCTCTTTTATTATAGGACTATTAATTTAGAAATCCTGAAGACTATGAGAACTTCAAAGCATTCCTTCAATATAATATACCTCATATTTGCCAGCATTGCCTTTTTCATTTAGTCCTGATTAGCATTGATATGATTATCTTCACACAGCCTAGATATATTGACAAACCTAAGCAGCAGAACCATTTGCTGCAAATTTGGATGACTTTTTCCATAACTATTACTTTTAGCTAATGTAACCCCAGTATAACCTCTGCTATGGTAGAGAGCAAGAAATTTTCTTTGCCGAGATGTATGGCAGAAAAACATTATCAGCACATTTAAAGCCTCTCCTATGCTTGTAGTTCTGACAGCAAAATACGTCAAGAGGAGTTACTGCAATATGGAGTATAGCCCTTCATCCCGTGTGTCTTGGGGAACTTCACATCTTTCTTTCTCCTGAGACTGACAGCTCTCCTGGTAGATTAACAGCTCTCATTTTCCCACTGTCTCAATGATTAGAACAGAATTGTGATTTTGGCCTGATCTGAACATTATTCTGGTCACCCGTTTTGAAAACAGAAAAACATTTTTCCTCCTGACAGAGCAAGACAGAATTATTTTGTCTTCACAGCAGCTCAGGGATTAGTGGGTCAGGAGCTCCAAAAGAGCTGCAGAAGAGCAGGACAGTTGGTATTTTGCACTGCTGCTCTTTCCCCAGGAGAGAGGATATTTAGTTTCCCCAGGACTCAAGTTCTGCACATACCCAGGAGAAGGTAACCCTCCAGAGAACTGCAGAACAAGGAAAAATTCTTAAGTTGTTTGTTTCTTTTTTTTTTTTTTTTAAATAAGGAGATGATTTAGCACCTTAAGTACCAATCACTGTAAGTCATACTACTGGAGGACAGCAAGTCCCAGCAACTTGATGGGTGGATTAGTTTATAGCTGATGGTCTTATGCCTGCTCTTTGTCATGTGGAATGAATCCTACGAGTTTTTGCTAAGAGTGAGAGAATTAAATTAATGAATGGCCTAACTAAAGCACCCCCCTTTTACCTTTCTGTTGTTCACAAGCACCTAAGGCAATGCAACTTCTTTCTTGTTTTCTTTTCTTTTCTCTCTTTTCCGTCGCTTTAAATTATGATCACAGTGGAGCCATCAAATTTACCTGCAGGATTAATTGCAGCTATTTTCTGGTTTTGACAGCTGCTCTTCAATATACTTATTCTTTACTGTGTGTGGCATGAAGCTTGTCAGGTAACTTCTCATTATTTAATCCTTGAGCCAACATTCTCTTCCTAAAACCTGCTTTCTTGTGTTCACTAGCCAACTCTATTGCGCTCATCATTCTTTAGGCAGGAAAGAAGACCTCAAAAACTTCTGTCAAAACGGATCACTTATGTCATTACTTGAAACGATAGCTCATTCATCAATTATTAAGAGTCAACGCATTGCCTTACATTCGCTCTTGTCTTAGTATATGAAAGTGTAGAAAGCAATAACCATGTTGCAAAGCTTTGCTTTAGATTACAGTAACCTAAATACCAAGAAAAAATACATTTCATAATCCATCACTTCAAAGTTATGCACATGATTAAAATATTCAACTTGCAGTATATCATTTCCCATGTGCATAATCACTCAGAGAGCTGTTGTATGATAACTGTCAAGTTCAATAAATCACGTGCTTTCCAATCTTTTTATTTATGTATCAAACTAAGCCTGTTATTCTTCTGAGGTTTTCAACAGAAGAAATATAGAAAGATGGTTAGCTCTGTAGTATTGAATATGCTGGGATGTAGGCCTGGCCTAAAGAGACAGCAGCAATAAAGTAGCCAGTCAGCTCTCTCTTTACTACTGAATACATTAACTACATATGGAAGCTCATTAGTATGAAAAATGGGGTTTCCTTAGAAAACAATGTCTATCCTGTTGAGTCAGATTATATGGGATCCAAAAAAAAGAAAATAATTCTCTTCAAATGGAGAGAATAGGGAGAAAATTCAGTACATCTTTATAGGTCTTTTGAGCACTATATATGAGAATAGTTTCAGAGCTGAACTAAAAACCACATAGAATAGGTCTGGAAAGTATTAACAGAAAATATCGACAAGCTACCCTAATTTTGCCATTTACTTAGAGGAGCTAGAGAGTTTGTGCAGGACGTCATTGTCGCCAAGGTGTTGTTGAAGGCACTGTAAAAGGTACAAAATACACTGCTAGTGTGTGTAGATACTTAGAAAAACCTCCAAAACAACAGACAATGAGGGGGATACGGGGGGTGGGGGTGGGACACAACAGAATCAGAAATTAATTAAACTAAGAAAGACAAAATAACAGAAGCATGTTAAAAAAATCTCGACAGACCACAGAAGGAATTAGGACACGGTGTGGTCAGCATTAACATATTAATCACAGGGAATGAGCACAACATTTAGAGTTTCCTTTCTATATTTTTGCTTACAAAATACTAAGGATGTGTGGAATGTGGAAAATAACAGCACACAAAATGGAACTACCTATTTAGATATAACATCACCAGGAATTTAGGCATACAGATACAGATCAAGACTTATTAATCAAAATGATTTTGTGAGGTTTTTTTACCTAAAGGCAGCATGTGATGGTAATACTGAGTTGCTGGAATGTGTCCAGAGGAGGGCAACCAAGCTGGTGAGGGGCCTGGAGCACAAGTCTTACGAGGAGCAGCTGAGGGAACTGGGGCTGTTTAGTCTGGAGAAAAGGAGGCTGAGGGGAGACCTTATGGCTCTCTACAGCTACCTGAAAGGGGGTTGTACTGAGGTGGGTGCTGGTCTCTTCTGTCAGGTGGCTGGTGACAGGATGAGAGCAAATGGCCTCAAGTTGTGGCAGGGGAGGTTTAGGTTGGATATTAGGAAAAATTTCTTTACTGAAAGGGCTGTCAGACATTGGAATAGGCTGCCCAGGGAAGCGGTTGAGTCACCATCCCTGGAGACGTTCAAAAAGCGCGTAGACAAGGCACTTCAGAACATGGTTTAGTGGGCATGGTTGATAGCTAGACTCAAAGATCTTGAAGGTCTTTTCCAACCTAAATGATTCTATGATTCTATATTTGAATTCAAATGATAGTAGCTTCTGTCACTTATATGGATTCACCACCTAGCACCATTTTTTCCAAATATTTTTAAACATATGGTAGTACATAAAAAAATTATTATGTCACCCTCTGTTTGGACCATCTACGAGAGATGCACATCTGACACCTAAAGTTAACACTGCACATCAAGAATCCTGAATCGATTTCTTGCTTCTGCCGCTCTTATGACAGTGAGCAGGACTTCAGCATTTTAATTTTCCTCATTAATCAGTATAACGAATAATAATTTTCTTTGCTCATTAAGAACATGAATTTGTGAAACAGATTGACCATCCTTTTATCTGCTGAATTTTCATTTGCTGACATAGCTATGTGATTTGACAGAGAAAACACAGCCTTACCTATGAAATATGCTAGCAGGATGGCAAGCAGGACTGCAGCAGCAATTGCAGATAAAGCAGCACATTTCCAGCTACAATACTTGGAGGGTTTTTTCAGCTTGAATGCATTCCTGGAGAACGTATTTCTAGGTAACAGTCTGGGAGGTGGAGTATAAACTGTTCCTGAGGTCAACGGGTAACCAGGGGAAGAACTACTGAACAGCGGAGTAGTTCCAGAAGATGTCTTAAACAAGAAATGCCTGAAAAACATAAAATGGAACATAGTTGAAAATGGCAAGTCCTGTAGTTAAGAAAGAATATTTCCTATTCCATTCCAGCGGCCACAATGTGTTAAATTCAACTAAAAAAAAAAAGGATTTTGTATGAAGAAGTAAGGAGGTGAAAATTCTCAGTCTTTTTGCTACCAGAGCTTAACAATTGTCACTAGAACACAGTGTCAGGATATCTGCATAATCCTTTCTATAATTAGATGCAACTCGACCAGATACCAGGTAAAACACCACCATGACCGATGATGTGTCTTTGAGTACCAGTTGAGATTGCACCTGTAAGAAGTGCAAGTGCTAGTAACAAAGCTCATATTCAGAAGTGATGTCACTATCAATTCCTATTGGCCTGTGTTTGCTTAGGACAAAGCAAATAATTCCACTACAAAATACCTGTAACGTTTATTAGTATAACAGAACACTTCATGAGAAAACATCCTTTCTGAGTTCACGGGTTTACATGATTTCCCTGTGGAAGCTACTACCCAACAAGTATTAATCTAAGACAAAAAAATTATGAGTCTCATTAACACTCTCGGCAAAAGCTGCCAGCAAAAAACTTTAAGAACATATTGAGCAAAAACCATAGTCCTGTAAGAAAAGATCCTACCAGAATTAAAATTAACCATTATTTTTTTTAACGGTTCACAGGTTTGGTTTGAACAACTAATACAATCACCAAAAGCACACAACTCAGCAGAAAAAAAGAGGACTTAAGTGCCCATACATAAGTTAAGAAGAAAGTAAGGGACAAAATATACTACCTAACAAAATCTCAGAAAATGCTGCCAGCACATTCCAGATAGAGGAAATGGAGAAAGCAAACTAGAAGAGTGGCTTCTCTAGATTAACTTCTCACAGTCAGGAAGAACTGACTACAAGCATGTTCTCAGTAAATGATAAAAGAAGAAGCACAGATTAAAGGCAGTGGTCTTCAAGTAGGCCACTTGTTTGGATACAAAAGAGCTGTGAAGATTCCTTCCATACCCTATCCCTTCAGAGCGCTGAAAAACAAGTGCTTCTTGGAATCAATTAGAATGAAGATACTCAGTAATCTCCAAAATCAAAACCACAGCCTAAAATAACCCAAGTCTTACTTCTAATGTAAAAATGTTTAACATTTTTATTCAGATCAGAATCTAGTATGTCACTCTCAAACTACCTGTTAGAACTTCAAAATCAATTTCAGTCACTGCTTACTACAACAATGATTTGGAAGTTTGAAACTTAAATGTGTTTCCTAAGTGCATTTTCCAAGCCATCATCATGCATGTGCATACTTCCAAGCATAGAGTTTACTGGATACTTATTATACAGAATAATCAAAGAGATTTTAAAGAACATTAAAATATTTGTTTTGAAATGAAACCCAGTGCATCATAAATTGCATAGAATTTGCATACAGGTAGAAGACAGTAAAAGGAAGGCTGGCTAGGTTTCCCAGGTTTATGGCTAAACATTCACATTTGAAGACAGTTTCTGAAAATATGGTCTTTTTTTTAATGATGTCATTAATAAACTCTATTAATGAACATGTAAGATCACTTAGTTTGACACTGTCTTTGGTTTGGTTTTTTGTTGTTGTTTGTTTGTTTGTTTGTTTGTTTAAACACCAAGTGACCTTGTACATCCCTCATAACAGTGATAAAAATTCAGCTTGTTTCAGAAAATATTTCAGTCACCTAAGTTAGTGGTAGTATTGGTAGTAATCACTGTCATAAGTGGTTTTTTTGTGCTTTGGAGACACAGCAGAAGAAACTTCAGACACACAAGTACACAATCAGAAGTGGCTTTCAAAGCCTAACTATCTTAAGCAGATTAATTCGAGTGGGAGTGGTGGTGGAGGGTTTTTTTTGTTTGTTTTGTTTTTGTTTTTTTTTTAATGCAGTATTTGTAAAACAAAGAAAGAAGCAGAATAAAAAGGGAATATTCTAACCAGTTACTTAACAGAAACATTCTGTCATTTTTTTCAAATAAAGTTGCCCTTCTTTTTTTCCTTATCAGTAAGGCTCATTAGCTGTTAGAATTGCTTCTTTTCTGCACATTGTACAGATCTATGAGAAAACACAGTAAAGGCAAATGCTAAAAGGGTTTCCCCCCTCAAAATTACCTAGCCTTTTAAAGAAAAAACCCCACACCTTCTAGTTACAAAAAAGCAAGAAATAATGGAAGTCTGATTTCACGAACACTTCATTTTCAATGTTTCTTTACTTTGCAACAATTAAATTAGAATGACTGTTGGGAAAAGGATGTTATCAGGCTGGTTGTGTTACACTAGATCTATTGACACTTCTATTCCTTTTGTCTGGTTAAGACCTGATTACCACTTGTTAGCAGAAGCAGTTTTAGTCCTTTCTTCTTGCTCGCCAGTGTTGGGAACACAATGCAACTTCAGGATAGGAACTAGGGATTAAAGTGACGTGGAGCATGAGGAAAGAAGGAAGGACAGAAGGAAGAGACCTAGTGAGACAAAGGCAGATAGGAAGGCTCATCTCTCTCATTCAGGCTGACTCTGCATCTGCCTCAGACCAGGACCTCCTTCTCCTCCTAAACCCTCCTGGCATGAGCGGCCCTTTCAGGTTTGGACCTAAGGGTCTACAACAAAGAGTTCTTACAGTTCTTTTCTTTTTCCTGCCTAAAAGCAGATCTCACAGAATCAAACTGGAAATTGCAGTCCTTGGCATTGCCCTTATCTGAAATGTCAAGGTTTTTAAACCCAGGAATTCTATGTCCTCTTTAGCTGAGAAGGCAGCTACAGTACCAACAGAAATTTTAATATAAAGCATTGTTAAAGTAAACACAGCTATATAATGAAACTCTGCTCCCATTAAAATTGAATTAATGAATATCTAGATATGTTTTAATAGAACATGTCAATCATATACTGTTTCATGTAAGAAGAAAAAAAAGTAGAAGAAAAAAATAGTTCCACTGTGGTCCACTTTGATATACATAAAGTATATAAAGAAAACCAAAATACTCTTCCATGCAAACATGATCTTTATTATATCATTAAAACTGCTTAGAACTTGATTGAAGCAAAAAAGGACGATTGAAATAGATATGTGGAACGCTGTCATTCTCAAAGCAAAAAAGAAAAAATATCACTGGATAAATTCTGAATTCTGTCACACCTGTGGGTCCTACCCATGTATTTTGAAAGCTGAAAGCTTATTGTCACCATATGCGGATTTCTGACAAAGTGGCAACAATAAGAAGACAGCACACCATCTTAGAGTACAGAAATTCTGCCTTCAAAACTTTTAAAAGACATTTAACTAAAGATATGTTAAATATCCACCAAGCCATTTTGGAAAATGGGCACTGCATTCAGAAGCTGGAGACCTGATTAGCAGAGATACCTTAAGTTACAGTAAAGCACACCAGAAAGACTGAGAACATAATGGACAAAATACTAGGACCCCCAGAGTTTTAAGTCTGGATTCAGCTACTAATGGAAATAAATTGACTTGTCTCAACTCTATCCCTAAACCCAATGATCTATAGCTATATTTTTATGTGGGATTTGACATGCTCTGGTACAACCAATTGTCTGTGGGCCCAAGCTGCACAGAGAGAACATGAGCATTTATCAACATTAATTACAGTCTCACAGCGGTACGACTGGGAGGTATGTACAATGAGGCCTTATGAAAAGAAATAATCTTATTTGTACCCATTCACTTACATTCAAATACATTCCATATTAGAATTAAAAACCCTCTATATTCTCTGTCTTACCTGTTCACCTATCAAACATATTAAGAAAAACACATTTTCTACCTCACAATTAGCATTAGTAATTTGATTTAGAGCGGGACTAAATTTCTATTTTGAAAACATGGGAGTAAATTTGCTAAGTCTCAGCCCAGCCTCCCTAATTTCTGTGCATCACGAAGACATTCCTTTACTGGAAAACTACAAAATACAATTGTCAGTATACAACGATTCAGTAATTTAGGCAACCATGAAAGCTATCGAAAGAGCTTGCATGCTGCTCACAGAAAAAAAAAGTTAACCCTGTAGCTCGGTCAGTGCTCTCCTCTACCACTGTGCAGCTTTCTGGGCTGTAAAATGCCCCCCTCTTTGTTTTAAGCAGCGTGTGCTGCTGATGCGTTGGATCACAGATGGGGACCTCATCACTAACGCCAGGAGAAAGGTGACATTTATGAAAGTTGAGCTTGCAAGGGGACATTTGTCTACAGTTCTGTGGACTAATGGTAAATGGAAAAAGCTATATTTTGCTTTCTTCATTAATTCAGAGCTCTCTATAGCATTTATTTTCCCACAGGTCAAAAGGACCTCTGGTGTTCAGGGAACAGTGGTCTGACAGAGACTGTATTAACTTTCATATTCTTTGAGAGAACGATCTTTTTTTTTTCCCTCCTTTCTGGCCAGATTGTCATAGCAGCACACTGCAAGAACCAGTTGAGAAAAAAAAAGGGGTTTTGCAATGAAAACCTGTAATAGAAAGGAAGAATGAGATACTTTCTAACATAAATTGCTTCTTTCCCTCATACTATCCTAAGCTTATTCTGTATGAAAAAAGAAATAGAGAGTTGTAATGCTTAAATTGTCTTTTTCCATGAGTTTTAAATAGTAATTAATAAATAGAAAAGATACATACCAAGAAAACAGTAACAGCTCAATTTTGTGGTTCTAGGGGCTTCAAAAATATCTTCAAGCTATGGTAAAAATCATACCTGTCCATAATTTTGTTGGACATTTATTCTTAGCAGAAAAAAACAATGAAATATAGAATGTAACATGCTGTCTTTCATTGGAGAAAAAAACCCCTAATCTTCTGTAGTCTTCTAAGTCCTCCAAAAAAGTAGCCATGAGCCATTTTATGTCAGTGGAAGCCTCAAAGTGGCTGCCAAATTCATACAGTGAAGTTTTATGGCAGTTTTCTAACTTCCATACAAAAAGAAACCAAGATTGAAGAAAACTACAAGCTGTTCTTATGCCTTTTATGCTACAAAGAACTCTGAGTGTTAGACTGGTGCAAGCTTTGGTCACCTGTGAAAGGGTCTCTCAGTCTTTCCCCAGATGAGATTTTATTGCATGTTCTTGCTCTCTGGTTCTTGCAGAGAAACACAGGATTATCAACCAGGTTTACACGGCTGAGGACTCTCTGATGTGGTAAAACTGCACGGAAGTTTCTAGTCTTTTTAGTGTCTAGAACACAGGGACTTAGGTATTCTCCAAATGCACTAAAGTTAGCAATAAGGGTTTAAAATGTCATCTATATGTGTTTAAATTGTATAGTTACAAGAAATAGTTTCAATCACGTCAAATCTACAGACTAAACTCAGTAAAACAGATTTTTTTCAGTGGAAAGCTATTTAAAATACACACTTACATATACGAACCGGCCATTTTACACAAGTGTGCCTATGGGCACCCTCACACCCAACCGCCTGTTGCAAAGAGAGGACAGCCCTCATGACAACACACTATCTCAGTGGTTTTCAGCCTGCTGCAGATAGTCAATTTGTAACTAAGTGTGCACGGTGCAGGAACTAAGGACACTCTATCAGGCATGGAAACTAATTCAGAATGAACACATCAATAGCAATGGGACACTTCTATCCACTGTAATGTAACTCTGAGCCTTGCAGCAGCCACCCAGCTTCCAGCGCAGCTCTAATACCAGCTTTCCAGCTCTTGAAAGGTTCATGATTCCTTAAAGACTGGGCTCTTCATACCCCTGGGCAAAGTCTTCTAAAAAATGCAAAATGTAAAGCAGAGTGTCAGGGATGTTGCCTTCAGTACCAGACTAGCTCGTCACTGCCATCTCCACATTCTTAACAAAGACGCAGTTGGACACACAAAAGCAGAGTAATTGAAACCTGTCTGACAGGAAGGTAGGTGTTGTACAAAAAGGCAGGTGCCAGCCTTTGGGCACCCCGATCTGTCATATTATTAAACAAAAACAAATAGGCAATGTTCACAAAGCTGCAATTCAAAGCAGAGTAGGTAAAAAAAGGTCAAAACTTCTGTATTGTACCACAGCTGCTGCCTTAGCTCTGTACTGGATACCTTCTTACAGGACCAACTGCTTTTTATCTGGAAGATGTTGATTGAGGTACTGTTGGATAAACTTTTACAACCTTCGCTCTCTAATCCGGAGTGCTCTCCCGGGGCTCTCGCTGCTGTGTTCCAGGCCTAGCCCAACGGCATAGCCTTGGCTCAGGCTGCTCGGAGAGCTGTGACAAAGAGCTGCGAGAGAGTCTGTAGAAAGATAAGGTGAAAAATATGGAGAGGGGAAGGACTGCTGAGATGGGGATCCTTGGTAGCTCAAGAATTTGAGAGGGAGAACACCGACATGGAAAGGCGTAAAATCTGAAAGGGGAAAACCCAGGAAGGCTAGCAAGGTTATGTTGGGTCGAATGGTGGTGTTGGTGGAGCTGGTGGCACAAGGCAGCTTGGCAACCCCGGGGAGCGACAGGGGCCAGCCCTTACCTTCCTGACTGGTGCCTGCGCGGCCAGAAAAGATTCTCGGTGCCCTGCAACCGGTGGTGAGCACACTCACTCAGCCTGTCAGCTGAAATCCTGGTTAGCTTTTGTGTGAGTTAGCCAGTAAATAACTGCTTTGCCCTTTAAATTTATGCCTATCTTTCTCACACTATGGTTTATTCTCCAGGAAGGCAGCAATGAAACTGCTAGTTAACGCCTAGTAAAGAGTAACAGGAATAGCTACAGACATAATCACAAAAAATCAGTTACTTTGCATATGTACTTACATTAAATGGGAGCAGGATGAATAATGAAGATATAGGAAGATTTAAGCACCTCTGAATCAGCTCAAACTATAGAACCTTTCCCTTCTTACAAGGAAAAACTTGTGTCTTTTTTGCTGTGAAGTTCTGAGTAGTATGTTGCATAGTGCAGTCAAAGCAATGACATCCAATAATGCCTACATTTGTTTTTCTGTTAATGATGATAATGACAACAGTGTTTTGCATTTCAATAGGTCCATTCAATTTTAGCTTTCTACATCAATGAATGAATATAATTTCAAAACACTTCTATTTTAAAAAGCATACATGTAAGCTCTTCACTATCTCTTAATTCAACTACTCACTTAACAAGAAAAAAGTACTAACAGCAGTGCTATTTCAAGTCTGTAAATAGTAGACTACAAATAATAGAATAATAGCATAGAATAATAAACTCAAATCTCTCAAATAATTTTATCAGTCTACATGTAAACTTAAAAAATAGAAACCTAAATCACATAATTTGAGATTAATTTTTTTTAAAAATAAAACATTAACACCCTAAACATACCTGCCTCTTCCCGTACAGTCGCTCATGCTGCCTGTGCACTCTGCACAACCCAAAACTTAAAAACGCAAACCAACAAGATCATAAAAACATGCAATTATCTGCAATCTGTAAAAACTTCTTTGAGCTTATGTGTATGTGAGTGGGAGTATATCTAGATTGGTTTTCTGAACCATCATTCATTACGTAACCTGCTTTTGTAGTGTTTTCCTTCACCCTTTTTTCTCTCCTATCAGAGTCTACATTTGTTATGAAAACAATACTACAGTAGCCTGCTAAAAATGACCTTTCTACAATGTTTTTGGAATTCATCCAAGTACATGGCCCAAATGTGTGCAAAGTCCTTGGGGATGCTTTTGACTGTGCTTTACTCGACTCTTTAAAATGCTTTTGATTTTTAAATAGGTCTAGCCTCTATCTATGCAGATCCCATTTATTTGGAAAGTCCACAACCTTCCTGCAACCTTCACATGCAGGAACAAGAGAACAGAGGAGTCAGTTCTTGCCCGAGCCCTCAAACTCAGAGGACTAAACTGCTCTAGCATATATGCCTGTAGCCATATAGTTTAAGTGGTAAGAGAAAGCCATGTAAGACAAAGCAAAATTAGAGTGAAGAGTTATTTTACTGTTCCAAGTAGTTGTGTTACACCGAATATATCCTAGAAATTTGCATTAACAAAAGGAAAAGAAATTTCATTTCACTATTCTGTTCCAGAACATTTTGCATTATGTATAAAGATATCAAAATATTGAGACATCATTGAAAATAGGCAGACAATTGTGGAGAGCGGCTGTAACTTGGAACTTCTACACATTCAGAAACTTCAAGTTTACGTACTCAGTTCAGAAGTTCTGCAGCTGATCTTGACACCCTAGTGTGGTACAGCATCTGAATGCAGTATTAACAACATGTCAGATATTTTATTTCTTTCTTCAAAACAAAACAAACACTTAGCACTAAATCCCGCTCTTCATGTACTATTTTCTTGGCTTTTTTGCCAGGACTGCCATAGCCTATGCATAGCCACCGCGTACCACATTCATTCCTTCACTGCCTGGAAGGCTGCAGCTACAAAAATGCTGAGTGCAGATGTTTCCCTGCTATGATGCCCCATGATTTTGAGTTCATGCACTGCATTGGTGCAGACTAGGATATAACTCATGTTGCTACTCCATCCATTAATCTCCCCTTTCTGTCCTAGCTCTCTCTCCTCAGGCTCACTCGGAATGACTGTGTTGGAATTGGACTGGCAAAGTAAAAAATATAGCTTGAACCCCAGGAGCAGGCAAATATTTTGAAGAGCAGCATGTGGGTTGTTTTAAAGCTAATTTTCAGATTGCTCAGTCTTTAAATTAAACTTTGCTTAAATGACCCCAGATTTGGACCACTGCTTTTATACTAGAGCTCACAAGATCTAAAGTGACTGATTTTGTAATCAGCAGAAGAGTGACCATGATCCTTTCTCCTGAAATAGAGGAGAAAGTACATTACAGTTTTCCTTGAAGCCTGGCAACAGTTCCTTGTGAGCAAGCTCAAAGAAATTATAGACATCCATACAAAATTATCTTTACAAGTAAAAGATTTGGACTGAAAATAATTCAGAGTAGGAGACCAAGTAGGGGACAAAAGGATAAAACTAATTTCTATTTCGTCTTTTTTCTCTTGGGTTAAGTATTATTAATTATAATGGTACCAACTAAATTAACATCAATATAAAGTACCGGAACAGGCATTAGTACATTAGGCAATCTTAGTCAAACACCCATGCATGAAAGCTCTTCTGTTATCCCCACTTATGAGTCATTCCATTTTTGACCGGTGCGGGCAGATGGCCCTGTGTGAGGTTCCCGTACCAGGGAGGACTCTTACAGTGCAAAGAGTGATGCAAACCTTCCTTGCAAAGCCATACTTTTCTCCCTGTGCCCTCAAAGCATTTCAAGCTTTAAAGCAGAGCACTGCCTCTCTAGCTGTCTGGAAGTAATGAGACCTACACCGGGATGTTCAAAGGTAGTATTTTCATCATTCATCCTCTTCGAAAGCAATGATTAAAGAAGCAATAAAAGAACACCTCTTAACTGGAAAACGTAGAAACCAGCACTTTGGAAAGGAGGAGGAGGAGATGGTTTGAAACAGACTGCAAGAGGACAATAAAAGTTAAAGAGCATTAAACAGCAGCTCCGAGCCTAAAGGTAAAGCATCTAAGTACTGCAGAAATGAACCATAAAAACAGCACCATAAAAATGCTACGGCGATGCATTACTGCATCCTTAGTTAAAGATATTTCAACCCTTCCATTACGGACCCTTATTTCAAAGAAAACAGAACAATTATGAAGCCAGCCTGGGGGCCTGTTGCAGTCATAAAGAAGCAGCAGACTAGGGAAGATATAGTCAGTATTTGTTTGCCTTGAACCAGAAACAAGCACACTAAAATCAAACACACGTCACTGGAAGTGTTCAGGGTCAGGTTGGTCGGAGCTTTGAGCAACCTTATCGAGTGAAAGGTGTCCCTGCCCATGGCAGAGGTGTTAGACTAGATGATCTTTACAGTTCCCTTCCAACCCAAACCATTCTATGATTCCAAAAAAGCATAATTAGCAACTCTGTATAAGCATTTTGCAATCTTGTAACTCCACTAAAAGCAACAAGCTACTGCAACACAGCTAAGCATAATTATGTAAAAAATACACAACCACAAACGGTACGTGGAGACTTGGGGTATAATTGCCTGAAGAGGGTACATGAAAACATGTGCAAGCAGTAAAAGCTTACTTTACATCACAAAGAAAATAAACCAAATGCGATTACTCCCCGCCCTGCCCCGCCCCCCCAATCAATATTGAAACAAGAGGTGGACAAGGCTATATTTGGAAAATGTGCTGTCTCCAAACAGTCTGAATTTAGCCCAAACTGCCTAAGATGGCAAGTGAAAGAAGGGAAGGGAAAAACATTCTTACCAGAAAAAAAAAAAAGAATAACGACATGCAGACACACGTTGTATTATTCAATGATTTCATCGCTCGGTACTGTTAGATAAAGAGACGTCTGGAATCTAAGTTGTGATCTGAGTTTTGTAGTGCTGACATAAAGCATTCCCTTCAGACAGTTCAGGTACAGCTTTTTGTTTCATAATCAGTAATGTGACCACTTGCACATTATTTTCAGTTGAGAGCAGAATCTACTGAAGGTAACTGAAAGGTGAAAACTAAAAGTTGTGAAACTTTTTCCTGATAAAGCAGGTGCTGTCAAGTGCTGGCTTTGCCTCCTGAGCACTCCACTAGTGAGATTAATAAACTGACAACAAGAAAAAAAATTATGCAGTAGAGCACTGTGAAGAGGCAGCATAAGAGGGATCAGCGTTTCACAAGCCAAAGCTGTAAAGTAAAGGCTGAACTAAAAAGTTACCAAGTGTCCTTTTTTTTCCTGTGGCTACTGCTATGAATGTACATGAAATACCAGTTTTAAAGTGAAAGAATTACAGGCTAATTCTGAAAGTCCCCAATGAATCTGCAGGCATCAATTTCAGCAAAACTCACTGCAAACCAGAAAAAAAAAAACCACAAAACCCCCCCATCATCTTCTGAGTTAATATTCTTGTGATGAAACTTGTCACCAAGTCCTGTCAGGTGTGTAATTTCAGAAAAGAAGAAAAATCGATCCTGAAGCGATTCTGGAATAGTCTTAGAACACAGCAATCCTGTCAGGATGTTTTCTAATATCTTAATGCTTGCCTATGACAAACCTATCTATGGAAAGGCTCCAATTAACTGCCGGGTATCTTGCAGCCTCCAAAAATAACCGTATTCACAAAGTAACCTTTTGTTATCAACATGAATACATATATATTCCCAGAGGTTTTATGATGAAAAAAAAGAAGAAAATGAGAAGAACTGAAGTCAGTAATGGAATTGATAGTCTCCACTGACAGGGAATAGGCACAAAATCAGACAGTAAAAGAAAAACAGCCAGACAAATGCCCACTTCTGTTTCTCAGGGATGCCAGTATTATGACAAAGAATCCTTTTGTGAATATCCCAAGGAATTCCCTCCATATAAATTGTTTGGTAAATTGGGACAATCTTAAGCCATCAGAAGTTACATATTTCAGGTACTATTGTACCCAAGAACAATTTCATATGAAAACAGATAGACAAGGAACAGTAAGGGATCACTCTACACTAGAATTAAAAGTATGTTATAATCCTGGGCAATGAACCACACAGCAACAATTGCCCAAGCTGAATAGGACCAATATTTTTATCTTGTAATTCTTAGCAATAAATACCAAATTCAGGATGGCAAAATTAAGTTCTAAATAGTAGCAGATGCTCTCACAGAAGCAGCAGTTAAGAGCCGAGCTTCACTCCATTTTTTTTTTTTTTTTTTTTTTTGGCCAAAGTTAGCTCCAAACCTTCAGTAAGTAAGAATCCCTTTCCTTTCTTTTTTTGGACATCTCAGACTTTAGGGTAAGTTGCATTTGCTTTTCAGCACCCCCGCCCTCCTTCTTCATGGCACCCATGTTACCGTTTTAGTAAAGTAGGGCAACGCGAATGAAGCTCCTTGTGAGTGTTCCAACATGGCACAGGAGCACAGGCTGGGCACAGACTCCCTGCTCTTTTCAGTCTCATTTGCTCCCCATGGTGCTACAACCACTGATTAACCACTGAATAACAATGGCCTGGGTGCTGTAAGCCTCAATCCAGCCATACCAACTTCTCCCAGAGCTCCAAACCAGAAGGCAATATTTAATGAAAATCTGGGAGGGACTGGGCTGGGACTGCACAGCAGTCTAACTATACCATACCTAGCTACTCTGGGTGTAATTCAGCAGAGCGGCATTAAATTCCCGGAAGACTGCAAACCAAACATCTCAGAAGCTGCGGCAACCAAGCAGCTGAAGCCACGGTACGAGCCAGTGTTATAAGCAGTCCAGCTCCTCTACCTGTACGCTGTGTTTAGAGCTCTCTGGGCAAGCAAGAACACACGACTATTCCAATGGCTTTTTTCAGCACCACAATGGCTGATTTTAAATTCTGGGAGATCAGCTCTGCCAGCTCCACTATTTAAAGCGCAAGTTAAATATGTTTGACATTCCATACCCCAAATGACAACAAACTGGAATATTTAGAACGGCAGCATGTCAGGCATTTATTTATTTATTTATCTGGCAGGCCTAAGTGCTGCACCTTTTCATTTATATGCAACTGTTTGCCCCACGGGCATCAAGCTGTTAACACGTACAGAAGAGATTAAAATGAGCTTGCATACTGGATGAAATATAAATTAAAATTATAGTACTGTCAGTCTTGAATCTGGGATTGTATCTCAAGGTCTTCCCAAATGCATAATTTCAAATGAGTCTCTGTTTGTTACTGCAGGGAAGGCAAAATGTGTAATTTTTCAGCAACACAGTCAATATGAATTATAACGTAAGTTGTCCCTGAGCCTGTGAGTAAAATAAGCTGTGCTAATACCATGAGTTTTGTACGCAAGGATGGTCCAAATGAATAAAAGGCTTTAAAATGGGACATGTGAACAGAGAGATTGTCACCTATCTACCTTCTGACGCAAAGCAAATCAGAGGCTGGTGGGTATTCTAATGTCACTAACTCCCAATGCTGTGTCAGCCAAAACCATCGTTGACATCACCAAAGTGAACTAAACCCCATCTCCTAAGGAGCCAAACCGTTTTCTCCGCACACGTCAGAGAACCGTGCATCGGCATCCCCCGGGGGTGTCCGTCCACGCGACCCACCTGGTCTCGAGCGGGACGTTGCTGTTGAGCACCCAGCTGTCCTGGAGCTGCACGGACTCGGGGGTGGTGGCCAGGTCGTTGGGCGCCGGAGCAGGCGCGTGGATCTGGTTCCGGCGATTTGTGAGAGAGTTCCTGTTGAGGGAGTTGGCAGAGGAATGATGATGGGACAGTGAATGGTTGTGAGGAGGAGGGAGAGGTGGCCTCAGCGTTGACTGGCTGTGATGATTTGAAGGGCCTAAAATAGAAAAGAAAAATAAATCACAAATGTGTGTTGACGATACTATTCTCCTTGGCATTTTCAAGGGACCACTGCCTGGAAAAAAAAGCCAAACCCCACAAACAGGAAGCTAAACCTGCATGCCTTTTGGACCTGTAGGCATTAAAACATGGTTAAATCAGATCAGTGATTATTAGAGATCAGAGATATAAACCAGTGTTTTGAGGTTGCACAGTTGGGACATTCACGAAGACTATACTTAGATTTAGAAATACTCCTTTATGGATTCTCCCTGGAGAAAGGATCCTCTGTGGAGGAACCAGGGCGGAAGTCTAGCTTGACCATTCTGTATATCCACCCAGAAGAACTTTTTCCTCCCTGTTAGTATCAAGGACTTTAAGGAGATGAACCTTAAGGGATTAAAAACAGCTTTGGAGAATACCATCTTTAGGCTTCTATAAAACTTAATCAGAGATCTCAATCTTCTCTCATTCACTGTTATATTACCAGCTTCAAACGAACAGTATTTGTGCCAGCAAAAGATTAAACTCCAAATATGAAAAGAGAGCAACAATGCAATGACGATATCTTTCACGTTCTTCCATGAGATCAGGATTTGGCCTGTATTTTTCTATTTAGTAATGCCACAAACACACACCAAGATCTGAAAATTATGCTAGTCTTTCAGCTTCTTTCACTGAAAAATGACAGATGATGTTTTTTAGATATAAAGAAGGATATAAACTTTTCTCATTCTTCGAATACTGACATGTTTGCATTGATAATGAAAATAAATTTTTCTAATCAATGAGGCCAGTGGATTAAAAAAAGCACATGAGAAGAACACAGAATAAGCAGGTGTCATTCTAGCATAGTCACTTTTCTAAACATAAATGCAGAATGGTAAATAAGTTTAAGTGCAATTCCACATGTTGCAATGGTTTACTTCTAAGAAAAACAGCGAAAGAGATTAAAGAAAACAAACACTGTGTGTTATGAACCACATGCTTTAGTCATTATATCAAGTTGTAGTTTTCTAGTGAACAATAATCAGAAAAAGTAATATTAGTGAAATGATAATTATAATGATGTATGGGGTTTTTTAGAAACTGAAGCACATTCTGTACTTAATGAATCAAGCAATAAAAGAAAACATCACAAGGGGAAACCACCATTTGCAGCTAGACATCTATTTTTATATGAAAAAAGTATAGAAAAACTGCTGAACTGATTAATTAACTGTAAGTTAACTAAGGCCAATATTTAAAAAAGACATCCCCCCCCCCCCCCAAATAAAGCAACTAACCCCAACCACCAAACCCCAAACCGTTCAAGGGGGATTAATCCCAATTGATAATCAGGCCACACAGCCAGGAACTGAAATCGGTGCATCATTTCAGGCTTCTGAATGCTAAAGTTCTGGTGAAAGCACCTTCCATAACCAGGGCGATATTTTAGACTCTCATGTTAAGCCATCCAAGAAAGGAGAAGTAACCAGTCTCTTGTCTTTTGTGTAGGGAAAACCACATAATATTGCAGCTCCAACACTGGCAATCAGAGGGGCAAACCAGCATGGCACCCCGAGCCGCAGCGGTGACTGTGTCCTGCCTGGTCCTGAGCACCCGCCTGGGCTCTTCCTACATGGGTAGATGTGGCGCTTAGGGACGTGGTTTAGTGGTGGACTTGGCAGTGTTGGGGTGATGGTGGGACTCTATGATCTTAAAGGTGTTTTGCAACCTAATTTATTCTATGATTCTATTCAACACCCCTGGGACCAGCTCCTCTCCTGGCACTGCACTGCCGACTGCCCGCCCCAGGAAAAAGCTAGTGAGAATACCTACTCCTAACAGCAATACAGCCAGGGAACAGAAAGACAACAGAGGTTTTTTGGAGAGAGATCATTAATTTTCTTAAGCGTTACTGTGGGCCTGAGGAAGCACAGGCCAATAAAGAAGAGACAGACAGGTTTACTGGGACTTTCGCAAGGCAAGTAGAAGTTGTCCTGTGACAAGAAACTTTAAGAAGTAAATTATAATAAATTCTTCAACATCCTTCACATGTTGTTTTAAATTTGCACAGAAGTTTGTTTATCTTTTTAAAATGTGTCTTGCCTGAATGCTCACCCTATGGTAGTGTCAACTGCTTTAAATACAAAGTCACCTTTCATGAATGCATCCTAAATTTTAGGGCCATCATATGTGCTGCTCTCCTCACTATCCTTGCCTTGGCTGTGTCTTACCTAGGCTTGAAAGAGACTGTTTAGCCCAGAAAATTTTACATGTAAAGCCCCCATTTGGACCCCTAGAACATCAAATGTCTAATCTACACTAGGTCCTCTGCCATTCCCCAACAGCATGTGGAGTAAGACGCAGCAGGAAGAAAATGTGTTTGGACAATATCCACACGCATAGAAGCTTAAGTGGAATTACTCTCTTGGTCTGTGTTCTGGCTTTAAACAAAGTGTGCTTGAATTTCAGTAAGTGGATATTTATGAGAGATAAAATACAAATGTGTGCCCTTGTGTTAAAAATTACTTCTGAAGATTCATGTGCTTCATATTTTCTTAACTTACTTTGGATGCAGCTTTTCCTTTCAGAGGATAAATATGGAAAAGTCATACCCACAGAAACAAAAAAGTTTTGCTCCAAGAGACACAGTAGTGCCAGCTAAATAAAGACTCTGAATCTTGGAACCACAAAATCATAGAGGCTGTTCTTAAAAGTGAGCCAACTGCACATCAATAAGAATGAACAGAATTTCTGTAAGATTAAGGAAGCAAGAACTGAATTCAAGTTACCACAAATTAATTTAATCTGCCTCAAGACTCAGATCCCACACAGTAAATAAAATGTAGCGCGCAAAATAAGCTCTGAGGAAGTAACTCAACATACACTGCAGCTGCAAAACCTCACAAATCTGGCATAAGATGAATGTAGCATTTAATATAGAATAATAAAACAAACACCAATATCAACATTATATAGATATTATATAGTTTATATTAAAACATATAAAAGCTTATATATATATAAAGTACTAACTAGGGAGCACGCACACACACTTGTGTATATATGAGAGAGATAAAAGCTTAATATGCTGCTTCTTCATAAACCTGTTTAAATGAATCAAAAGCAGAAGCTGAAGACTATTGAACTTGCCAGGGATATAAAATTGGATTCACATCTGAACATCTGAGCACTTCTTTATGAGCATCTTTGCTGAAATTAAAACTTCAACAGCAGTACCTGCAAATCTGCTGAGCTCTGAAGTTCAGAAAAGTAAATCACTTGCCCCATAATAAAAGATCAGCAGCCTAAAGGACTGGCACAACGTATCTTACAACATGATATGCTCTGCGGCCTCTTGCAAATTGCTTTATTAGCTGGAAGCTTAAACACAATAAGTGTCTTGATGGAGCACCTCTGGCTTTTTACATCAGGAAAGAGTTTTTTGGGTTTGGGGTTTTTTTTATATATAGCAGTTGCCAGTATATGTTTGGGGAAAGATACAGAGGAAATTACACCTTTTCTCAATTATTACATGAATTAGGGTTTTCACCAGAATACACTACACAATCTCAACATTTAGGTTTTAAGGAGAAGTCTCTTAAAACCACAATCAAAATCAGATAACTGGAAATCTGAAATACCGGTACCGTCTATACCTTGGCTTTTTTTATTTTTTAATTTCTGATTTAAATTCACAAATAGACAAACATACCTAATTCTAATGAATTTTAGTACACCTTGATTGTGTTGAGCACTTCTGAAAAATCAGGGCCCGATGACCATATAATCAACATGAGATTCTTCAAGAGATCTTACTGTGGTCAAGAACATCAGCACTGCTCATTGCAAAGTAGAAGTTGAGTGAGGATAAATCGTGTTCTAGTTAAGTAATCTAAGAATACAAAGTCTGATCTACATATCTTTGAAGTAGTCATAAGCTATCCAATTGACTTATTTGGGTTTAATCAGAACTGAAATGCTAAAAAAGAAAAAAAAAAAAGAAAAAGTTTTGTTCTGTCCATTCTTTTATCCAGTGAAACAATTAAACAACTCAGGCTAGCACAGAGGTAAAATTCAGCTAAAACAAGATGCAAAATAGCACTTGTCTCCTTAAAAACAAGCAAACCCAAACCACCAAAAAACCAACCCTGAGCAAAATTCTGTCACTATGATCTTCCCTTCTTTTGCATACACAAGAGTAAAGGATCTGCAGCCCGAAGTCCAACCCGCTGGTTATTGCCGTGCTGCGCACAGCGCAGGGTGAAAGCAGGGCTGCCATGGGAAGCGCTGTGTGATGGGCAGCTGCTGCAGGTCCTTCGGGAGCCTGCGCTGCTGCATCCTAACTGTCGTCTTCTGGGATGAGCCTGGCAACCTCAGGGATCAGGGAAAGCCACTGGATGTCACAGCGTTACAGGTACAACAGCGATGGCTGCGTGCTCCCGAGTACACACTTCCAAACAGTACTTCTCAGCTATTTTTGCTGTTCAAATGTTGCCTAGAATACAAAGTGAAATTCAGATCTGCTTTAACATGGTCAAATTATTTCTCAAAGTTCTTCTGAGGCTTTGGTACACCCACTTAACGCACACGCTAAATGCAAGCAACACAATGATCTGAAGAGAACAGGTTAATCTCCCGCCTCAGAGATTAAATTCAAAGCAGAATCAGAAGCATCCCTAATCTAAGCAAAGCAATCACCTCCATGCATCCCAGTTCTTTGTCAATACTACCTCAAAAAAGTAATGTAGATGTTATCTTAGTTGTGCTGAATTATCCCCTGTGCCATGATTAAATGCTAGAGACACATACAAACACCTTCTCATCAATCCTTTTCACAAAAGAACTAAAAGAAAAAACGCAAACATATATTATTTTTCTGAAATGAAAATGATGCTGCTATTTCCTTATTCTTCTAAACAATACATATACTGAACACAAAAAGATAACGAAGGTGATGCATTGAAAGAAAAAATGAATTAAGTAAACCCACAGAAAATCCTTGTTAGCCAGCATTAGAAACCCCGTCTTCAGTATTCCTAGTTCTCTATTCAGATAACTCCAGCACACTGTTTTCTCAAGGAAACCACATCATCTGCTATCACAATGAGTAACAGTTTTTTCACAGAACCACAGGGCCACCTTCCAAGCTAAATTCATCTTCAAAGGCAGATCACATTACTCAGAGTCAGGAGGAAAAGCAAGCATTGAAACACGCAGGAACAGAGTGCAGTATCCCAAGGAGCTG
Organism: Buteo buteo; assembly: GCF_964188355.1. NCBI lineage: Eukaryota > Metazoa > Chordata > Aves > Accipitriformes > Accipitridae > Buteo > Buteo buteo. Next base: position 16,868,073 of record NC_134194.1, on the reverse strand, counting down.
CGTCTCCACGGCCAGCTCTCACCCTGGGATTTCGGCCTTCACTGGAGTTTGGCGGGGTGGGACCAGGGGTCCTTCCCAGCAACACAGACTCTATTTTGTGCTATGTCTGCTTCAGTTCTTCTGTTCGTTTGCTTTAATTCTCTACATTATTTTGTGCGAGGCCACAGTTAAATGGAATCTAAATGTTCTGAAAATGTTTTCAACATATGCTGTAAAAGCAGCAAGTTATCTCGCTCATAACCATGGATATCATTAACTCTCTCTCTTGTTGTTGTAAACCCAAAACATTTGCCAGGTGTTCCTTCTTTTGTCCGCATGTTTTTACAGTGTTTGAGGCAAGAATAGGTTGAATGACTGGCTGTCATCCCAGACTGTACATTTCAAACTGAAAATTCAGTAAACGTGTGGGATAAAATTGTAAGTCACTTATCAGCCTCTGCCAGTGCACTGCAGCCATCTCCTCAGCACAATATTAGAGTAGAAAATTAAATGTTGCTGCGGCAAAAAAGAAACAACAAAAAACCAAACAAAAAATACCCCCTTGCTTACCCACAATATCCAGATAATCACAGAAAAGGGGAAAGGTGGTTTAATGGATAAAGTCTAGGACTCTGTCATAGTTTCTATATCCTACTCTGACTGAGCCAACCCTTGAGCGATTGTGGACGAATCACTTGTTATCTATAAGTGTCTTTATCCATATCCTTCGCAGGAGTGCTGAACGTAAATTACCTTACCACTTACAAGGCAATCAGATACTACTGCAGTAGGAGCCAGTCAAACGCTGTGTGTCTGCGGCTCCCAGCCTGCCGGGCACGAGTTCATCGCATGGGAGGCAGAAGCAGCAGCAACCAAATTAACTCTGCCAGATCCGAGTTGTTGCCGTGTACACACAGTGCAACTGCGACTCCGTCGTGCTCCCGAAACCAGAGGTGCTGAGACGCTCTGTGCAGATGCCCAAGTGCATCTAGACAGAATCAGCCTGCTCGGAGCAGGAATATTAGCTTGTTCTCAGTATTGCTGGAGCCAAAGATATGGCAGATTTGGTCTTTGTGCCACATGCGTTGGATGGTTGGTCGTGAAAAAGTGATGTGCATACTCATGCAAGCAAAGGCAAAGTACTAGGACCATTCACCGGGAGTCTAACTTGAGGGATTACAGTCCTATAAAGAATTTTCTCAAGTGAGAGTCACCTACAAAAAGGTTAAATACCACTGCCCTACAAAATAGTATTATCTGAGATACCATGTACTAATTGTATTTGCTGAAGTATCATCACTGAAGTATTCATTATCACACTGCATGAGGTGCATCAGCTGCATAAAATAATGGCTAGTCAATGGCAAAGCACATTGTTTTAATAATAATGCTTTATGTGGACTCAGTGTCCTGTGATACTTTTATATATATATGTGTGTGTATATATATAAAGGTAGGCATACTATTTCTATTTTTACATATCATAAAAGTGAGTCACAGAGAGGTTAAAAAAAAAGTCGTCTTTCCAATTAAAAAAACAATCCATGCATTGCACATCTTTCCCAATCAACCTTCTCATCTAGTTTTTCCAATAATGAAATAGATATAAAACATATTTCAGAGAGACTAAGGGTGTATTTATCTTCTTTAGCTTAGATATATGACTTCTGTCTGAAGAAGGCACTGATGTAAGAAGATCTAAAAAGAAAAGTGTACATATATATTTCTAAGCAATAAAGTTCATCATTACTGTCATAATTACCATGGAACATTTTAGTGCAGAATGCTAAATGTTGCTCTATATAGCTGTTTCTGCAGAATGGGAAAGAGTTGAACACTATCTAGAGACTTACACAAACCCTCTCTGAAGCTTACACAATTTGATACACTGAGAATCACACCAAAGAGAAAATGAAGACTTACATTTTTCTGAACAACATATGGAAACTTCTGAACAGAAATGTTTAGGCCAGCAGTGTAAGCCTGGTGACATTTTCCTGATTGGAGTACAGCTTGAAAACTGCTGTATCCCTGGATAGTCCAAGGGGGAGCCTGAAAATTTGCATAGTGAAATAAGAATAATTGTACTGTAATTTCCAATTCATGGTGAGTCTGGAGTCAGGTGCAATAGAAAGTCATCCCCAAAGCTATTACAGCAGTACTTTGGATTTTACATAACCCAGTCAGCTAGCACACAAAGCTGTTTTCCAAGGGGGCAAAAGAAATGCTAGTCACAGGTGTTTTAATGCAATACATTATCTTGATTATTTCGGAAACATCACAAAATACGTTACACATTGTCCAAAATAATTTTTTTTGTTGTTAAACCTAACCTCATAAAAAAATTATACAAGAAAGACTCTCTCAAAATTAATTACTGAAAGTAACTGTGTCAGAGAGATGATCTAATAGGAGACTGAGATCTCAGCAGTGCCTAGGTGAGCTTTTCAATAAATCAGCCTTCCAGGTACTGCAGATCCTTTAAGAAGGAAAGGTGTATCAGCAGAGTAACAATTTTGAATCCTTCTCTTGTTCTAAGAGTCTGTAATGTCAAGTTTCACCACTGAGAAGTTTGGCAGCTGAACTATTAATGAAACTGAATATATTGAACATGGCTTTCAGCATCAAGTAATTTCTCTGTTTCTCAGGCAGTACTATCATCACTTCCTAGCAACACTAACTTCTGTCAACTGCTGAAATTTTTTCATATTCCATCTTATACTACTGCCTTGGGATGATTCACCATAATGCATACTGCACACAAATCTAGAATTTTTTTCAGTTCAACAGCAGTATCAACAAAAATAGACCAGTTTTCTTGTTTAAAAAAAACCCAAACACATTCTATCTTACTACAGTGCTCTTCCATGGGTTTTCAACTTTTTTTTTTTCCCCAGAGCTTTTTTTTTCCCCCAGAAATATTTACAATATTACCCCTTCAGCCCAAAGAAAGCATGAAAATAATAAACCGATTTTTCCTTTAGGCTGAACCACCTGATGATCAAATGGTGGAAATAAACACTGATACATAAGAATTGTTAACATGAAGACTTACTGACATCTACCAGTAAATCCAAGGTTCCTGGAGGAGCTTCCTGGGACAATTCCATTTCACAGCTCCTGGAAAGCCAGTTTACTTTACTCAACATGTAGAACAGGTTACTTTACTCAACATGTAGAACAGGTAAAAATAATTTGTGTAGACTGTATGGAAAAAGTAAGAGGACTGTTGCATAATGCTGTAGTAAAGAAAAGCAAATATAATGCAATGTATATGTTGCATTGACCCAGACTTTTCAATAGGTTATTTCTCTTTTTAAAAGCAGGCAAGACACGAATAAGTGTAAGAAAGAAACAAGTACTTGTCTGCCTCCAGGGTACGGCAAGGGGCAATACTACATGACCGGCATGTCTTCCATAGGCAGTAGAATTTGGTTTGAATTCTTTATTGGTTGCTATTGGACAAAAAAGAAAATCATAAACCATTCAAATAAGAAGTCCTGTTGAAGTTGCCTGACTTTTCAGCGTACCAGAGAGGTTAACTTCAGGTACCACAAACAACAGTTTCTGTTAGTTGGAAGATGAAAACATGGGTTAATGAGTAAAAATACAGGGTATTGTAAGGTGGTGTATGAACGCCCTCGCACAGTTTATCACTCGGCAGCAAATGAGCCAACAATAAGCCAGCATTTCTAACAAAAGTTTTTAATTAAGAGTTTTTAGTGTATGAAGGGAAAAAAACCCCCAAACTAAATCCCAACCACTCCCCCACAATCACACATGATAAAACAGAAAAATTAATACAGGAGAACTTCAGTCACAAAAACAATCGGTCTTTGTCACTGGGTGCTGCAGCTGGGCTAGAACTTCTCAAAATACGATGTCCGAGGTGACTGGCTTTCAGGGGCTGATCCCAGTCCCCATCACCTACGGCCTCGGTGCCGTGCGGGTGCCTGGCAAACTACCGTCCTTCTCCCTCAACAGGGCAGAGCTAAGGGCAAGCCAAGCCGCAGCAGGTGCCAGCAGGCATTGCCCAGGGATCAAAGGACTCGAAGTGCGGGGCCGAGCCGAGGCCAGCCCAGCATGGGGAAGGTCAGCGCTGTCTGGGAACCACCTCCCCGCTCCGACCCCGCGCTGCGCTCCGCTTAGCACCCGAGGGGCAAGGTGTGCTGCTTTGGGCACAGCTCCGCGCCAACAGCGAAACAGCTTTCAGACTGCAGCTGGCTTTCGGTCAGCTGGGAGAGCAGGAAAATTAACTGCCTAACACCATCGTGAGGAAGCACCCACTGAGCTTGTGCTGTCCAGCAATCCTCTCAATAGTACCGCATCAAATACTTAACTGCTGCTGCATTTACCATGGACAAATTTCCTGCAAGCTAGAAAAACACTCTTTAGCGAAGAAGAAATGAAACAGCCCACTGAAGACTTTGACTAGCTGGAGAAGACCAAGCGTTGTCTTATCTAAACAGCGTTACCCACATCTTGCAGAAACTTAATCCTCATCAAGACATTAAATCTCGGTGCAACTCTCTATTATGTGAGCTTGAAGAGGTTCTCGGAACAAGGCTATGGGTCTTTCTTCTTTTTTTTTTTTTTTATTTTTTTTTTATAAAATACACCTGTCTGATCACCTACAATCACTGAAAAAGAAAACACCATCGCTACTCATTCCCTGGGACCGCTCGCTTATCTGACATCCTCTGCCCAGTTTACCCAGCCTGCCTCTGATACCATAATTACAATGCAACTATAAGCTTTCGGCTGCCACTTTGAATATGCGCTGTTCTTGCTTCTGTAGCATGGAGAAGGCCATCACATTTACAGCCTGAAGAGACTGTGTAATCATACTGGCAGAAACCTAACACTGAAGTGCTCCCACATTACCAGAACAAACAGAATGCAGGGAACTGTAATGTCTTTTGGCAATGCTTCTTGTTCCCAGTGTCAAAGGAAGAGCGAAGAGCAGAGTCCTACCCCTTATCTAGAAGGCATACATTTTTGAAAACACAGCTGCATTCCAGGTACTCAGATCAACATCATCTTTACCTGTCCTTCTTTGTCTCAAGGCCATGATTCCATTTTTCTGAGAAGACCAGCAATGCAAAGGCACTCAAGTAAAGAGCCACAGAAATATGGTATTAATTGAGCAATGAGGGAACAGATTCCATTTTCTATGCAAGGTATAAAAGTAGCTATGATAAGTGAAGTACATAGTGTTTCTTCCTTCAGAATGTCCAAGACCACTGCAGTATTAAGTGGAGTTTAGTACCATGAAAAGAAAGAGAGAAAACAGCTCTCAGGTGCAATGCTGTATTCACAATAATGATAGTGGCAATATTAAAGAAGAATTTAAAAATAGGAAAAGAGGATGACCCCAACATTTTACCCAACTAAAGTCATAGGAGATTAGAGAGTAGTTAAATACCAAGACTGCAGTTTGGCTAAAACCTCTGGATAAACATCTGCGACCTTGCAAAAAATTGCTAACAGCTTTTTCTAATGATGAGAAGTAACCAAATCCTATGTTTGAAATCTCTGCTTTAAAATGTGTGAGGATTGCTGGAATCCCTTGGACAGAAAAGGTTCATGGCAGTTAAAGCCCTAATGCGACAGATGAATTTCAGAAAACCCACAGACCAAGGTGCAAAGCTTTTTGACACTGAAGTTGACTCGTGAAATCAGGAAAGAGAAGAAAAGGAGGTAAAGAGGATTCTGAAGTCAGTCAAAGAATTCTGCTTCTTTAAGACATGGGGCCAAGGAAAGAGTCAGCAGAAACAAAGGGAAAAAGATGCTAAACAAAAATGTCCTATAAGCTCTTAAAGTAGTGTGATAGTAGTCTACTATATACAAAGGAAGCTTCTTGATGATTATGCATGTTATATGTATAGGTTATATGCAGATCAGCAAGTCATCTGGCACAATACAAACAGATCAGTAGTGAGAACAGAAGGTCCTAGACCCCCTCTCCTACACTATATGCTCTTTGGATAGTGTAGGGCGGTAAATTTGGACAAGATTTAGTCTGGCACACCTGGTTCAAGAGTCCCCACCATCCATGTGCTTTGAAGCAGTCTCATGGACTGGTCACTGTTTCCACCTCTCACGTCCCCACTAGAAGAGGGAGCCCATTTGCATCAATTTGGCAAGATACTAATAATTTAGTAGATATTAAGTTGCAATTCTGTATTTTAAAAATCCAATAAGACTAGTTTGGTATGTTATCATAACTATGATACAGAATGACAGCGCACAATATTCCTATTTCTAAATTAATATGCAAGAAAAATTTGTGTTAAGTCTTCATAGCTATCTATAGAGACACGCTCAACATGTCAAAGCTTTTCTGCAAGGACCTTTTATCAACCACATTTTCCAAGGAACATTCAGAAAAAGAGGAGTCAAGCTTAAGAAATTCCAAAGTCAAAAGGATATTTTTTTCCAAAATATCTCTAGTATTTTAAGTGAAAGTTATTTTCATTATACTATTACCAGTAAATTATAGCTATCTATAGTTTTACGTAGTGGGTTTCTTATTAGGTGTCCCTACTTAACATGGAATGAACCAAAATCAAATTACTTTGAAAAACAAAAAATCTAGCTAAATTGTTGCTATTAGGTAGCTATGCCTCTCCAAGCCAATAACAGTTTCTTACAAATTAAAAGAAAAATTAAATTATTATATCCATTCATTTTTAGTAATTTTCTTGCTACTAGTATTTGTGAAAGATTTTCATTTACACTCATTTATCAACTCAGACAACTTCACTAATGGGGTAATTTATTCTGATAACAAAAAAATCAAACTGCACCTGCAGAAGGGTATCACAGGTGGGTACATGCATATGGCACCTGGATCAGCAATAAGTATGATGTTTTATCAAACACAACTCTCAAAAATTATGGTTATCTTTTACATATTCACAAAGGTATATGGATGCCCAGATAGCAAAGACTTTATTTTAAGTGTTTTTGAAAGAAATATTTACAAATGTGGGAAGGAAGAAGAGATGCTAAACAGAAGAGTAGAATGTGGTACAGAAAGGGATCATAGAACTCAGTAACCTTGTACTTTGGCAACGTAGACTATGGAGTTTTTCTCTCTCAAAACTGTTCGTAGTCAATGTTACATATGCTGAATTGATCAATGCCAACAACCACAATGTAAGAATAACAATAATACTTAGTGTTCTCTAAAATATTTGCCGTGTGCTCTTTTTAAGGTGCTTCATAAATGAAGCCTCGTAAGGTAAGAATTTTACAGGCATGTAAACTGAAACACAGAGAGCAATGAATTAATATTGAATTGTGTGACCAAACCCTAGTCCCCTAGTTTCACCCTTCACCTGGTATTCTTCCAACAAGCTTTTCTTATCTGGTACATATGTTTCTCCAGTCATAACAAATTAAAACACATGAAAACTAATTCCAGTGAGTGCTAACAGAGAGTAACCCATGTTTAAGTTTAACTATTATTTCAAACAAGTTTGGTTTGTTTTTGGTTTTTTGGTTTTTTTTTTTTTCATGCAGGGTATTTGAATAATGTATTTCAGTAAACAGCAACAAATGGGGCAACTTCTACATTGGATAAAGATCTAGAAATGCAATATCGTTCTGCCTGACCTTTTAGCTAGCTGTTAAAAAAAAAAAAACACACCAAAAAAACCCAAACAAAAACCCCACAGCTGATCATAGATCTTCCAAATGACACATAACACAAGTCCTACCCATTGGAGAGGATTGCATTTTTAAGCTAATGTCTAATTAGTACATTTTAACAGAAATGTAAGAGGAAAAGCTACCCTCTACAGGGCATGCAAGTCAATCATCGTTAAAGCTTAAAGACTGTTCCATGCATATTTTCTGCACCATAAAAAAGAAGTCTGGAATAAAACCCAAACTACACATCTGTGTAGGATGCTGATAGACATCTTGATACGGTTTCACTATTTCAATTTACTTGCATATTGTTTGATGCAAGCTTAGGGAAATACGGCAAGCTGTGCCATGAACGGAGGGAAGAGAACTAACTCTGTTGTTGTATGTTGTCTTTTTATTAACTGAGACTCCACAAAACTCTAAATTTATGAAATACTCAAGAAAAAATTATTAAATTATTCATCAGTGATAAGACAATTAAGAAGCAAACTAAGGAGCAAGTGGAAGCTTGGTCCTGAGGGAGAACAGCTGGTCCTCTCATTAAAAGTATGTTTTGGCAGCAAAATACCCTCTGAACAGAGGAAACCTGCTGCTAAAGCAGCCTCAGAGTCAAATTTAGGCACAAGCGACAGACTCATGTGAAGAGTAAGGTAGGTATACATCGGGTATCACTGTGTGGCTGTTGCAAGCTGCCTATCCCCTGCTTTCAGCAAAAAGGTGCCGTGACTTTATGGCACTTTGGAGCCACAACATTAGATGGTAGCCGCCTCAGCCACTGGGCACCTCTGTGCTGCTGTGCCAAACTACAATGAAATTGGCTTAAAACTCAAGGAAAGATGCTGTTTGTACCAAATAAGCCCTTAGCTGAGCACGGAATCTAGTGATGAGGATGGTGTCAGAGTCACCGAATCCCCCTGCGCCCCTGCTTCAGATTCCTTGTTGATGAAATAGAAAAGCACACTGCAGACGCGAAGGGGCATTGGGTTGGTATCTACAGGAAAGTTGCACGAGCAGCTTGAGATCTTCTCAGGAGCACGTCCTGTGGACGTGCTGAACAAGAGCTTTGTCCATCTGCACGTTGGGCAACCACTCATGGACAGGAGGGGATATCCCACCTTTGCAGTTGCAGTGGTGCAGGTGCTACTGGAAAGAAAAAGGAACTGTACAATGTCAGTGACATGGAAAGTCTTTCAGAGGCAGAAAAGAGAAGGAAAAGGAATAAGAAAGGGAAGAGGAAGAAGATAGCACTTTGGTGCAATGCCTTTTATGGAGTGAAACACCACGTGCAAATACGGCACCGCCCTGCTCTAACAGACTGGTTCATAGTGCCAGAGCTCTGAGGGTGTCTGAAAAACTCATCATTAAATACCATTGCTCCATTCCTTCTCATCCCTCTCTTTCCGTCACCTACTATCTTTAGCTTGTGGGTTTTATTCATACTTTCCTTTTGTAGTTTTTATTTCTTTTCCTGTCCTGCCATCTCTGCAATTGTTCAGGAGATTCACCCCTCGGCTCATCTCTTACAATCTACCCTCCAAGATTATCCATCTTAAACTCCTAGTAAAAAGTAAAAACCAAACAATAAAACAACAAACCATCTCTACTCACAGCATCACAAAGGACTTATTAATTTGTATAATTCCACTGCTGAAATACGTAAGTATGACAAGTATGATTTGTGTTAAAGACAATATCCTTAAATATGTCTACAGCAAAAAACCCTTTCTGTAGCATCCACTGAAATATGAAATTCCCACTCACCTGCACACCTTGTTCTATATGTTTGAGATATTTTTTCAAATAACATAAAGGTCCATAATCTTTTGGTGACATAGAAATGCAAAATCAGATACTTCATCTTAATTTCATACAATCTTACTTCCTAGTCAGATAAAACACTGCTATGCATTTTCCTCCCTAAATGCCATCCTCCTTTCCCATATTTCCCCATGTGTGTGGAGCATCTTTACAGCTGAAAGTAGAAACACACAACAGCTTTTTTCCTAGTCAAATAATTCTGCTTAAAACTGTTACTGTGATTCTTGCATAAGAGTCAAACATCTTCCGTAACTGGCAGGAATTCTGACAGCCCTGCACAGCACCAAATTAGTCTCAGCCCGTTTCGAGACCTGATTCATCACATAAAATGTAACAATTCCCACTCCAATCTTTCTGTACCTATTTGTTCACTTGGGTCAGCTGGCAAAATAAACATTTTAGCCTTTCCTACCGCTCCAGATATGTCATAGCAAAGTGGGTTTTGCATAAAGAGAAGTGGCACGCTACTATCTTTGTAACAGTTTTAGGGCCTTAGTTACAAATACTTCAGATGATGCTCTAGACAGGAGTTCAATTGATGCAGATTTCAGCTCTTCACATGAACAGCAGGGAGAGTTAGAGATTCAGTTTGAATCAGTCCTATACTAATTTACCCTAGATGATAAATGAAGAAGGAAGCATATACACAGTAGAATTTCTGAAGTGATGGAATTTATCCATATCACGTTAACAATTTATTAGGTACAGCCTGTTATCTGGGCATATACAGGTGCTGGGTGTTCAGGAATACACAGGCCAACACCCTCCCCGATACACAAACCAGATCCCTACCTGCTCGGGAACAACCCCTGAGCAGGAGAAGCAGGTGAATCCTGCTGGTCCTGAGCCGAGCTCCCAGCCCAGCCGCCGTGCGGAGCAGCAGGAGCTGGGCTGCCAGGGCGGGGGGCAGGCGTACCCCCCGGCCCCGGGACAGTGCCAGGCTCTGCCTGCCCAGAGCCACAGAGCCAACAGGGGAGGGAAGAGGAGTGAGAAGGAACATTGCCGGGAGGAGGAGGAGGAGGAGGAGGAGGAGGAGGCGGAGAGGAGCAGGAGCTGGCTAGCAAAGGCAGTGGAGGAACCACCTCCCCGAGGTGCTGGGTGCTGCACCTTTCTGAGCGGGGAACCACGAGAGCAGGGCAGGCAAGGTGAAAAAGGAGGAAAAGAAAAACGCACAGAGTTCCTCCAGGACGGTTTGTGTTTCTTTTCAGGCAAGATTCAGGGCAAATTAAAAGAGAGGGAAACAACCAGGAGAGCTGTCAAGGACGGGACAAGGGAATTGCGTAGGCAGGAGGAATGCAGTATTGAATAGGGTAAACTGTACTACATACTTTAGGCTTGTCTATATAGCTATATCACATATAGCCATATGTCTACTATAGACATATCTATACCTGTAATTACTTATAAATACACACCTGTCTTTTTTTGATTAGTGCTACAAATGTGCAGCAGTTTGTGTAATGTACACCTTTCCCCTTCGTCCTAGTAATACTATCTTGTTTCCAAATTCAGAGATGTTACTGGGAAGTCCTATGACATATCCTTCTTAAACCTCAGTACTATTTCAGAGGGTTTTAAAAACAGGGAGCCAATACCTATACACCTCTAAATCAGTAAATTAAAAAGATACTTTCATGGACACACCATTATTCTTGCAACACTGTAGCTTTTGCAAAACTAGATTATTTTTCTTTCTCAAGAAGGAGCAGTTTTTGCAAAAAATGCTTGTGCTAAAGAAAAAAACCAAACCCACGATCTTAAGCCATCTTAAAGAAATTATTTTAATCCTGCCACTTAGACATACTGTTTGAAGGGCCAACCTCACTCAGAGCAAAGAATGATAAAGGAATTATTTTAATGTCAATACTTCAAGATACCATCTTTGGAGTCAATCCTATTTAAAGCAAGCAATGACAAGACAAAATTGATACTTCTTTATATTCTATACTCTTCAAAAAGATAGATTGTTGTTTCCTAAGCTAACATAATCAAATCTTCTCTTCTTTACGCATTAACAATTAATATGGATCCTGCTTATAGACATCTGTAATGCTTTGGGCTGTATTTATGGTGTGATAACTGTGTCATTTTGAGACACAGTGCACCAAGACGATAGAAAGACATAGCTGAACTGTTCACTCATGCTCCTGTCTAAGGGACAACACTGTTATCTTGTTACAAAATACTGCCCCAAGCAATGAAAAGTTTCATAAATCTTTTTCTACCAGTGTTGTCAACTTCTATTTTTGCCTGTGGCTGAATGTGATTATAATCTGTTTTCACTGTACAAGAAAACAAAGTGATCTAGAATATAATGACTGGGGAACATTTTGGAGCCCTCCTGAGCTGCAGGATATTTCCAGCTGCTAGCATAGCTGATAACGGACTTAATAGAGCTAATGATTTCTAATACCACTAACACGAGGCTATTTTCACAGTGGGTAAATAATGACTCTTTTGTTTTGGAAATAGTTAAGGAGTCATATAGATGTTTGATAAGTACATGATACAGTATAAATGCAGCAATATTTGGGTGACTAATGGTAGATTACACCATAGCTAGAAGATAATATACTTTTTTGTTTCCTTTTAAGAACTTAAAAGTTTATAACCCCGTTAACACCACTGTGACAGCAAGGAGATTTCACTGTAAACAATTACAAGTAATGTTTTAATCTAAGCATAAAAATGCATCCCTTTGTTTCAGTGCACTGCATCTTTGTTTTTATGTTGGTAATTAATATTACGAATCTTCACTAGAAATAAAATAAAAACTAATTGGATAGTAAGAGAAATTTTCTTGAGGGTTGAATGGAAAAACTGCATCAATGGGGCAAACTATGAATACCATATATGCCTACAACATTTTACTTGATCATGACTGTATGTTTCTGATGAGGATTAACAACATTTACTTCGTTCCTCCTTTCCCGGTGTGTAATCTCTGTTCACCATTCAAAGGCATGAGTTCCCACCAGGGAGGAGTCCTCCCTGTAGGCTAGAAGATTCCTTCTAGTTTTTTGTTTGTACGACACTATATACCAAAAAATTTCCTGTGGTAAAAATGTATTTCTCCTTCCCTCTTCTTTCCAGAAGTTACATACCTATATACGTTGCACATACGAATCTTCCATTTTTCCTTATGGACATTTGAACGTTATTTCACACTAAGTTCATGGCAGTTATAAGGACCGTTTGGGACTTCTATCCTACTCACTGCAGTGTTCTGCAAAGCCAGTGTTTGACGCCCCCCTCCCTTACCCCTAACTTTTTCGCTTCCAGCATTCCCTGCCCCACGCTTGCCTCTCTGCTTGGAGCCCCCAGCCCTCCTGTGGCCCCGTGGCGGCTGAGCGAGGATGGGGTCAGGCTTTGCGGCAGGGAAGTGCAGGCAGCAGGCGGGAACTGCCCCATCTCCCACGCGAAAGGAGCCTCGCCAGTCCCACAGGGTGGTCGGAGACCTCCGCTGCTCCGTGAAGGGGGCACAGTATGAGGGGCAGGAGGGCCAGGGAGGAAGCAGCACTGGTTTGAAAGCAAAACTTACTGTGAAATTCTGCACTGTTGAAAGCGCGGCCATTAGCAGAGAGTTCTACTGCCACTTGAGTTTTCTGAGCTCTATTCAATAGGAAACGGGATTCCCTACATGGGATTGCGTTTCTGCATGCTCTGTGTTCCTCTATCACCTAAGACGGGTGGCATCAAGTTGCTTACAATCCGAACTTCTCAAGAAGCAGACAGAAGATTAATTATGATTCTGATGAAGGAAACAAAGTAAGGTTTAAATAAAATAATTCAAGCTAGACAGAACTGCTAAAGTCAAACTGAAAGAAATAAAAGGACTTACGGCACCAACAGAGGATAATAAATGGTGTAACGCAACAAAGCAGTATCTACCCTTTATAATCTATATAGATTTTAGGAAAGCATATGATAACTCCCATTGTGATTCATTTTCACATATCTTGAAATATTACAGGAATCAAGCAAAAATAATTAAGCTTACCAAACTGTATTTCAAGGTACAGCTTCTACAGTTAAACAAAATGCAAACTTAAGCAGAGAGTCTAATACAGCTGCCGGTGTCAAACTGAGAATGCAATCTCTTCTCTTGTTTGTCACTGCCATTGTTTCATTATGAGAAAAAATTGTAGACTGGAACAACAGAAATATTTCATGGTCTAAGAGTTAATAGCAGATTTTGTTTGTGCTGGTGATACAGCAGTTCTAAATAACAGGTCAAACATGCAAGGAACACCATGAGATTGTTCCACATCACAAATAAATCAGGTTAAATATTATGAAAAATAAACCTAGCAGGAACTCCGGGTTCCAAATCAGGTTTTGTATTAGAAGGCCGAGAAATACAGGGTTCATAAATTCATATGCTTGACAGACATGAGCAAGCCAGTGGATATAATCATAAGGAAACACTACCATGATCAAGTAATGCGACAGCTGCATTCACTAGCTTCAATGACTTGATCAAATGCTACTTCTCCCTTAACATACAGAGAGGGAAACAGGAAAGCCACTAGATGCAGTTATTTATGCATTCTGAATGCTAATGCTTTCAGAACATATTAGGTATTACATTAATTTAATTCCTAAATACGAAGATTCAGAATTCCATAATTTTAATTTTTTTAAAAATAGCACTCAATATAAGACAGAAATTCAAGATACATTAGAAATGAAGCTAGAGCACACAACATAGCTGGCATGCCACTGACAATTTGAGAAGCATGTCAAAGGGCCTACACATTCTTAAAACTGAGAATATTGAGGAAGTTTGAGAACAAGATGGCTAAGCTGCTCAAAGAATAAGAATTAAGGATTGCATAATTAAAATCAGCTATAATATCATAGGGCAAAGATATATTACATGCATTAGCATATAAAAAATGAAAAAGCGGGAATTTTGGAGATCAAGGAGCTCTTCTTCTATATCAATACAGGAGTTGTAATGCCAACTAAAATTAGACTTAAACATGTAGATCTGGAATTTATGATAGGAATAAATGGTTGTTAAAGAAAAAGGCAATAATCAGGCGGTGAATTAAGTATTTTCATTATTTGGAAAACGCTTATGGAATGGAAAAAGTCTAGCAGAGAGTGCTTAACAAAGGTCTTCAAAATTGAGAAGATATATAGGGAACAAATCTTGCTAAGTCTAAAAGTTATAGTATTTCGTTAAAAATCATTAACTACAATATACTAGGCGGTCCTTCAAAAGGAAGCAAAGCTATGTAACAGGTGGTGGGATAGGAGATGCAATTCAGTGTTGACAAATGCAAGAGTAACTTGAAATTCTATTAACTATTGATTATAAACTACCTAAATGAACTCCAAGAAGAAAAAGGTGTGGAGGGGTGAATTTTTGTAAACAGACCAATGAAAATAACTGTAATATAGTAGATATTCCAGGATAACATTCTAAATGCATAACAATGGAAGAAAATAAAAATGCAGCATATCTGCTAAGCTCTGACATCAGGTTATTGCATGCTGCATCCTTATTACAGAAGTGAAAGACAATTATTGGCTGACTTATGACATACCTTGCGTTAACATGCACGAATATGCCAAGTCAGGAAATGCCGCATCATTCGCTCATGTGTGGAAGGTGTTATGTGTTATCCTACACCCATCCTGCCTCACTCATGCTTAGTGTTGTGAAAAACAAATTCTGTGACAAGCACAGAATTTAGCTTGGTGAAGTGATATGTCTTGGACTAATAAAGGAAAGAAACTTACCCAAAAGCTCAAGTAGCCAAAAGACGGCTTGTGATTGACTCCCCGGACACAGCAGGAAGCCATGAATACAATCATTTGGTTTCAGAGCTGACAATCAGGTGCACTGCTATTGCTCAGAAGGACAGGCATTCTTTTAGCTGTCATGACCCAGCATTTCTGTTGTGAGATCACCTACATTGCCAAAACAGATGCAGCAACATATTTCTCCACTGACATATATTAACCAATCACATGGGAAACCCAAGTACCAGCTTACAGTAACAGTCAGATCTGTTGATCATGCCCAAGGTATTTTATAAGTGTGCAGAGCTATTTAAAAAAGGTTGCATACACATCTACTGTGCAGAGATCAGATTCCTGGCTGGATGATACCGAACTGAATGTCTCTGCAGATGGTTCAGCAGCAACTCATCTTTGACGGTGCGGCTGTGCAGCGCCTATCACCCCTGGGGCTTTTCCAGTGTGGGCAGTATGGTCAAGAAGCAGTGCCCAGCAGCGAGGTCAGAGCCCAGGCTGGGGCACTCCGAGCTATACAATGAGTGGCAGGCATCTGGTCCACCCCAAAATATCCCTAACTTGTCAAAGGGACTGAGGTATCCCCAACTCCAAACAGAGGAGTCCTGTGCCCGTATTATAAGCACAGTTTACGGCTGGACATAAACCGCATAAATGAGGTTAGAGCTTCCTGTTCAATCCAACTACTTTGCATTACATATATTATTCTTTTTACTTGTGAGTCAAGCCAGTTATTGGTATATGTTGCTCAAATGAACTGCAGCATCAACAGAGCAAAATAAAAACAAAGGCGTTACTTAAGCACAGCGTAAGTACTTATATTACTGTCGTAAATGATACACAATAACACATTGTCTTCAATTTTCTAACACTTCATAATTCTTCAGTGGAAGAGGCAATACTCTTCTGCTGTCATTTTTCGGTAATTCACAAGACTCATACTAACCAGTTCAGGTACAACTGTAACACATCTGTTCTTCAGGTATCATTAGGTTACACGTGATTTTCTAACTCCAAGCAATTAGAGGCCCAGTGCAACTGCAAACAAAGCTGTTGGTCAAGGAGATGTTGCATAGTAAAAACAGAATAAGGTCTCTCTAGATCATAAATTAAAGAGCCACAGTGCTACAGGCATTGTTTATTCACATTTGATATGACTGTAAGAGACAGGCACGCTGTCTGCCTCAGTTTTTATGGGGGATGTGGAAAAAAAAATAGAATCTCACGATTCATAAAAGCTAGAAATAGCTCATCGTTTATTTGTGGTCCCTGAATTATCTATCTGGCACCGTCACTGTCAGGCTTGTGCAGGCATGCTGCTGGGCTGCTTTCACTCCCATCCCACAGAACAGGAGAACTCTGAAAAAGGAAAATCTATTTCCTTTTTATTTTTCCTTCTAAACATCACGTACTCTCCAAAATGGTATTTATTTTCTTGAAGTAAAATTAACAATAACCATTACATAAGAAAAGAAAAAAATAAGGGAAGGAAATAAAAGTGGGAAATGCTGTCACTGACAAGGACACTGCTGGAGGAAATACACAAAATGTATTCGCTTGCTTTGATGTTTCATGAAGGTAGAGCTTCCAGACTTGAACGAGGCAGGTGAATATTATCTTTCTTTGTCTTTATATATATATGTAGTTACATGTATATCGCTGCTATTACCAAGTCACTCAATAAACAGTTTAAATGCTCACTGCACTTCCTTATGACATTTCTCTTTCAAATTTTGACACAGAGGTTTTCTCTCCTAAATGTATCCATCAGTACAGTTCCCTACCAAGCTGGTGATTATCGTTTACAAATCAGTCGGTATTTATCCCGGGATGTACATGAATGCAAACAACCTTTTCCTTCCAGACCGTGCTCTTCTGTACAGTGCAGCATGTTTTCCTCCTGAGGAGGCATTGTGCACCACCATCATAGTTTGTAACAAATGGTGAACTCATGGTGCATGAAATTTACCCCAAGCAAAACAGAAGGGTCACCGAGGCACTGGAAGGCTGCATAGCGAGTCACGGGCATTGGTCTATAGACATGAAAAAAGGAACAGGCATGTGCCCTAGCTCTCTCACTTCTATATCCCTGCTCACCTCTGATTATTTTATTAGGTTCCCATTATCAGCCTTCATACCTAAATTGATCTATCGAGTATTGCAGAACCCTTTTTCCACGCCTGCTCTCCGCTAGGCTATTCCGATTGCTCTCATTATTCCTTCTTTCCAACAGAGAGATACTCATTACTCAGTATGTAAATCTGACTCGTTTCAACCCTTTGCTTACAGCTCCAAATCTGTCACTACACACAGACTATGCTAGTATTTCTCACCTACTAAACTATTTCACATCACAGCTTTTAACTGAACAGATTTAGGGAAGGAATTGAACACAAACTGTTACAATGATTATTAGGAAGCAAAAAAAATCCACAGGAAGCATAATGGCTTCCCGAGGCCTCTGGAAATTCACGCATTTCTTGTTTAAGTCTCATTTATACCTCAAATTTTTCCAGCCAGTCATTTTAGAAAATTAGAGCAAAAAATATTGTTTACAAAGACAGCCATACCTGTAAAGCAAAGTACCACAGAAAGCTCTACAGTACTCTGGACTTTACTCAGCTCCCTGCTAAGAATGAGGAATAATGTCTTTAAACCATCATTTGCTTCCATTCTTTGACTTCCTTTCTATTGCCACAGTATTCCTCTATGTAAATCAGATTTATTTATTCATAGGCACTGGCATACCATTACTTTTGTCAAAACTGGTCTCGCACATACTGTTGTCTCTGCATGCTTATAAACGAACTGGAAAAGCAATTAAGATTCCCCAGCATTTCAGAGAGGGGAGGGGGCAGCCACCGCACTGTTGCTAACACAATCTCCGTAGGCGTACGCTAGTGCAAAATGACTGCATCTCTGTGTAGAGGGAGATAAGAGAAGTGACATAGATTAAAACAAATTGTTGATCCATACCAGAGAGGAGCTAGGCAAACAATAGCAGTAAAAGCATAAATGTCAATTTGGGATGATAAAAGATACAATCTAAATGTAATATGAGAGGCCTCCAGACAAAAGGAAGAAATAGAAATTACACATTACTGAAGTACCAGATGTAATAAACAAACAAATATGTAAACACACACATGAATATGCATATGGAAAAATTCAGATCCCAGGGTTGATTGCTCAAGAAGCTAGATGTCAAAGTAAAATACCGAACAATTTCATAAAAGTTTGACTGCTAGATTTGAAGGAAAAAATCTTATTTATACTCTTGGTAATTTGTTTTAATTTTGAATAATCTGCAAGCATCTCAATACACCTTCCCCTTCATCCTGCACTTGCATGTTGATGGCACAAATGTCCATAAGACACTGAAACCAATGCCAGGAGATTCTTTCTCACAAGAAGCTGGCTTTTTAATTGCTGAAAAGAGCTCTCAAAAGGTTTCTCTAATTGCTTTCAGAATTTCCTCTCCTCTTCCCCTTAACGTTTTCTAGTATGCTACAGCAGTTTGCCAGATGAATTAGGGTTTCAAAGCTCATTTAAATAATCTTATGCCTATTCTAGCCTTGGTGAAAAAATAAAATAGTTTCATCCAAACTATGACCTAACAATTAGATCTGGTAAAAGACCTATTCAAAATTCACTTATCACAGTCATCCTTGGCAGTAATATTGCTACATTCTACCTGATACCACTGGATGATCCAAAACTTTATTTTGTTATGAGAACATAAGACACTTAAGAAGGTTAAATTTAACTTAATACAAAAAAGTTTACAAATACACATGAAATTATCAAAAGGTACACATTAGTAACCAGTTTCTAAAGCACAGTACTGCAACAAAAATTTCTGCAGTACCACTAAACTGGGAGACATCCCATTTATGATTTTGACCTATATTTGGGGTTGCCTGCAGACACACATCAACCTGTCAAGATCAATTTTTTGATGTGAACAAAAATCAACACAAAACCAAATTAACCAAAAATATGTGCATATATAGACATACACAGCTACACACAAACACATTCAGTCAGTGTAATTACACATGATACTTATAACACAATCACCACTATTATCAAGTTATGCATTTAAATAATCATATATTCCAGGTGCCTGGAGATAGTGCCATGCTATAGACCGCAATAACAAATGGTAACATGGCCATCTCTACAGTTCCCTGTTGACTCCTCTCCTTAGTTTAACATTTCAAACTCATACCTTCAAACATGTAGAGAGGAGAGGTGGTGGGAAAGAATGAAAACTTACAGGCAGACATTTTATTTCTCCAAATCTGAAATGCAACTCCTATTTGAAATATAGTCTCTAAATATTCGGTGAAAAATTTTAGAATAATGTAATATGGCATTACTGCTGTTGCATTTGAGTCTTTCAGAAGGCTCTCTAAAAGTACTGGAAGTTACCGTTTCAAAACTCTGCTATTAGGCAATTATATCGCCTAACATCTGACATCTTGCAAACCAAACTCACTTTTAGTTATTAAGAATTAGCTGTGTTGATCTCATACTGTGAAGACGTAATATTGTTCTTTCAGGTGTTCCTTTTAGAAATGTGAGCTTCTGCTGAATCCACCTTATAGTGTAAGGTTCCATTCACAACTATTCTGTATTCTAGTAATGTAAACTTCCTTTTTGTTTACAGCCAAACAGCATTGATACTTTGTATTTTCAGTAGTCTAATTTTTGCTTGTATCCTAGAGATATATTAAAAGGAAATCTCAATATGCAATACAGCTGTTTCAAATACTGCATCTATTAATCGTCATTCCAAGAAAAATGTATATTTATTTTGTAAACATTCTATTATTTTCTGCATAGCGATTTTTAAATATTTGTCTTATTCTTAAAAATTTGAAAATGATTAATTTCAATATAGCTGCTCCTACGCCATTTTTCTAAAGATTAATAAAATTGATAAAACAATTTGAATGAAAAAAGAAATAGATAAGTTTACATGTCTACAACATTTCTGGCAATTTTCCATCTGTACATACATTCCTTGCACTACAGACTCCACCAATTATTAATCTTGTCCTGTATTGCCTACTTGAATAATCTGTTTTTCTTCCTTATAACACCCCCAAACTGCCTGGTCACCATTCTACAAAAAACATATTAGCCTAGTCTTGTTTTGGAATATGTCAGGCAAAAGGCTTACACTTTTTCTGGAAGACAGACAGCAGGAATATTTTGGTTTGCTCGTATTAAAGAAAACAGAGGAATGTTTGAACAGCTAGAATACCCTGTGCGCTGCAGCAGAGATAAGGCATGTGGAAGTGCAATGACTCAGTATCAGGGAAATGCTTCTTGCCATCCCTGTGTCCATGTACACAACAGCTTTATTTCACTTTGAAATTTTCACATTTTCAAAGACTCTGCAGTCGGTTGCCTGCCTGGATCAGAGAAGGGCTTTCCTCTCTCCCCTGCGACCGGGGCTCCAGGCTACTGTAAGCCATACGTTTATGACAGACAATACAACAATACCATACTAATATCACATTTTTCAACTTACATGTCCTGGTTTCAGCTGGAATAGAATCAATTTTCTTCCTAGTACCTGGTATAGTGTTGTGTTTTGGATTTAGTATGAGAACAACGTCAGTAACACACTGATGTTTTTCGTTGTTGTCCATTAGTGCTTATCCCAAGTTAAAGATTTTTCAGCTTCCCATGCTCTGCCAGCAAGCAAATGCACAAGAAGTTGGGAGGGGGCACAGCCGGGACAGCTGACCCCGACTGACCCAAGGGATATTCCAGACCATAGGATGTCATGCTCAGCACATAAAGCTGGGGAGAGAAGAAAAAAGGGGGGACGTTTGGGGTGATGGCATTTCTCTTCCCAAGTAACCATTAACACGTGCTGGAGCCCTGCTTTCCTGGAGATGGCTGAACACCTGCCTGCCCATGGGAAGTCGTGAATGAAGTCCTTGTTTTGCTTTGCTTGCACATGCAGCTTTTGCTTTGCCTATTAAACTGTCTTTATCTCAGCCCATGAGTTTTCTCACTTTGACCCTTCTATTTCTCTGCCCCATCCCATTGGGGGGAGTGAGTGAGGGGCTGCATGGGGCTGAGTTACCAGCTGGGGTTAAACCACGACAGTACATGACAACAAACACTATGAAAACCATTGGGAACTGGTAGTAGTAGCCTCACACTCTCCTCTGCACTGTCTTGATTTACAGTATCTCTGCTCACATGGACTGGTGGAGAAATTACCAGCAAAGCATCTCTGCAGCAGTGACGGCATAGATAGGAAAGACCAGAAGTGGCTAACACTTTGCTACTACGTGCTCAAAGAGGAGCACCCCTTTTTCTCCAGCCATCAACTGTGGCAGGTAAGAGCACCTGAATGCGTGGAATCCACAGAGTCTGAGGGTCTTGGCCAGGGTGATGCTGGGGTAGAGATATGGCCATCTCCCAGAGGGGTGACATTAGTGCTTCCCGCTTCTATCTTACACTGCAGTCTCCGCCATGGAGTGAAGAACTCTGTGTTCAAGTCCTGCTACACCTCCACCTACAGAAGAGATCGGGAGGACTAGGGATTATGGAAAGGAAAGCAAAAGTTAGAGAAAGGGGTTTCCACTCACAATGAGCTGTTGTCCAAGAAGTCTGACGGTATCATGAGGCTTGGTGGTGATGCAAAACTTTTCCTGATGTCAGTGCTGTAGAAGACACTGCTGCACACTGTGCACTCTCCAAAGCGTTTCATGCTGGCCAGAGACAAAGGATCCTACTGGGCAAATGCAACACAGGCAAGAACCAGACCTGCAGAAGAAGCCACCAAGGGATGCCAGGCTGCAGGGACAGGTCACAGAAACTAGCTTGAACAGGGGCTGGGACTTTTATCTGACTGGTTAGTCAGAGAATAGGAAGCCTAGGACTGAAGGCTAGAAAAGATTGAGGTGGGATGAGGAGCTGGGAAATGTAAACTTGTCAGTCAGGGTGATGGAGGCAACAAGAGAATAACACATTAAGCTGCTGGTAGAAACAAGATAGAAAGACAGACCTAACAAAGAGAGTGGAGAAAGGGAGAGACATTTGAAGATCCCAGTAAAGGAAAGAGGGACTGAAAACTATTGAGAAAGGAGGAAAAAAACAAAACTACAAGAAAAAACCCCACACAGAGCTGGACAAAGAAAAGACTGGAAGTCAGTTCATAACAAACACTAGAAGATGAGCAAGGAAAATGAAAATTAGGACTGGATAAACAAGCAGACTGTGTACTGAATAAATAGGAAAGCTGGAAAAAGATCACCACGAGAACGGTGGGAAGAGACGCCTGCTACCTTGGGGCACGTGCCGGGCCTGGACGCAAAGCTGCTGGGGCTGAGGGGACGAGAATAGCACTCCGGCTTTCTGCACACTGCGTTATAGTGTAAAAGACTGGGCAAATTCAGATTGCATAGACAGCCTTATTTTTGACAATTAGCAAGCTTCTACGTGCTTGATTTTGCAACTTTAAGCTTAAGACCTTTTTAAGTTCTGTGTGTTTCATTTTTGTTGGCCATTTCGTTGTAAAATAGAAAATTACTAACAGGGAACAGAGCACTGCAGCTTCAGCTGGTGAGCAGGAGCTGTGGCTGCTACCAAATACCACACAGCTATTAATTTATTTGAGGGTTTTCCTTATTATTTCTCATCACAATAATATTAAATGAGCTATGTACATACACTGATAGAAAACAGACTTCACAGTTTCTGTCAGCAGTGCTGTATTTCTTATAAGTTTACATTTTTATTTGAAGTTTCCTGAGCTGCTTTGTTAGCTAACGAGTTGATCTCAATTTTACGCTGACACCAAAGCAGAGCAGATTAACTTGGAAACGATGCCCAAAGCTTGAAGTGCTGCTGGATCATTTGTCCTTATTGAATGAAGGCAGATTTCTGCATTGTATTACACACTGCTACTGGTGCCATGGTTTTAAATATTGTTCTTTTCATCACTCTTTGTCAATTATCCTACATGCAGAGGATTTTTTAACTAAATAAATATTCCTTTATGGTGAATGTCAGAATTAGGAGAAAAGTCCTGAAAAGCCAGCTTATAAATGAAATTCTGATTTCAGTAAATTCATTCTTCTCAGATAGCTACATTTCCAGAATAAATTATCATCTCTAATATTATTACCTGAATATAGCAAACCTGTATTGTAAAGGGTCTTGGCACTGAATGATGATAGGCATCAGAGGCTTAATGTTTAATTACTGAACAGAGTTTTCTGGAGAGTTAAGAGCTAATATCATTCACCTACTGCTGTTGGCTATGTGGCAGAATATTGTGGTTGTTAAGATCTGTCAGGGAGAAGTGATTCATAAACTTTGCTGTGTGCTACTCAAATGCACAGCTGGTGGGAATAAAAAATGGACAGCTATTTATGGCAGTAAATCCCAACAGGAAATGTCTGACTTTAAACATACATGAAATATAAGTAGAAAGTCTTAATGAGAAGAGGAACATGCATTCCTATACATTGTGAAGCATAGAACATAAATTAGTTACTGGTATTCCCCTTATATTTGTATGTTTTAGAGGCTAAGAGTAATCTCTGAATCACAAGTGTCACTATGACTAAACTAATTCTCATGTTAATTAATGAAGGTACCCTTCCTCCTCAACAAAGAGAGCGAAGCAAGCTGGGCTTGGCATCTTACTGTAATACCCTCTCAATGTAAACTGTGCAGAAAAGGGACAAAAGAAGGGGGAGATCGAAGAAGGTTCAGATGTCTAATTTTTTGTTTGCCACAAATAGTGGGGACGCACCTTTAGTTCACCAGGGAACCGAAGACAAGAACATCCCCAGTGACCCACTGGCAAAGGTTTCGTGGGGAACAGCAGGTGTAGGTAACTGACTCACAAATCTAATGTGATTTTTTTTTCCCCAGCCTGTTCTTTTGTTCCAAACCATTGAGCAAGCTGAAATATAGCGAGTTAAAAATCCATAACCTGCCCCCAATATATCAAGAACAAAATATACATCTGAGCATTTTTTTCACTTTGTCCAGAAATGCTACCGATAGAGAATTCAAGAAGGCGGCAACAGTGCTGCGAGCATTTCTGCAGGCACTGCATCTATCAGGGCTGCTGCTCCCCACCAAAGCAATCTTTTTGCAAATATAAGCTCTTAGCACCACAACTGATAATGTTCATTTTCAAAGACAATTTCTAAAGGCAAGAACACGTAAGTCTCATTTCCACATATGCTGAACTGTAGTAAGAAAAATATTTGTCATGGTGGTAATGAGAGGCCCAATTTCTATGCTAGATATAGTCTATTTTTAAAAAAATCTACACTTTCCAGTATTGACATGCTTATTTGTATGCATGAGTAGTTATATACATGTTTAAGAGCAAAGGAAAAAAGAAAGAAATCCTTCTTTTTCATATAGGAGCCTAAATGGAGATTCATTCCTGAAAATCTAAAGCTTTATTTTGGATATTGAATACAAATTTAAATTTGCCTGTCAGAGTTCTGTTCTCCACTCTCATCTGTTTCAATCTAGTTAATGAAATAATGTTCTATACAATAAATAACAGGAGAATTAAGCTAGAGAGTTAACAGTAAGCGTTAAATAATGAATCAATGCAAAACACATAGCTTAAAGTTGTTTGCAAAAGAACAGATACATTAGATTTGATCTTTAAAAATGAAGCAGAACCCTAAGTTGTCTGGGAAAGATGACCACTCCTATTTTGTACCTGCTGGCAGAAGGCTCTCTGATTCTGCAGTGGTTGCAGTAAGGAAAAACGGAACTGTTTACTGATAGCTAGAAGAAAGAAGAATAAGAGGAGGCGGGAAGAAAGAACAAACAAATATGGTGCAGAAAGGCAAAAAATAGGAGATAGAATAGAGAGTCCTTTATCAGAGAAAGGACTAGCAAGAGGCATGGCATGTTTCTGACATGTGGTCCAGAGAGCTCAGCAATGAGAATCAGTTCAGACTACACATGAAAAGACAAATAAGGAGCAGCACCTCTCAGCATGGTAGGACATACTCCAAAGGAGACATTGACAGTGGACCCAAAGCAGAGGTAATTACAAACTCGTCTTTGCACAAATATCTGCAAGAGTGCAGTCTTCCAGCTGGTTTTGACAAAGTCCAGACTGCTGCCAAAAGAGGCAGTTTAGTCCCAGCCCTCCCACTCCAGCCTCTTTCCTTTCTGTTGGCAACCGTTACCACCAGCGTGCTTTGAGTCAAACTGGGCTGATAATCCAGCTGAAAACAAATCTTGCTTTCCCGACTGGCCTAGCTGTCAGTCAGACCACTTCGATGATCCAACTAACTAGACAGTTTCTAGAGCTGGCACAAAGGAAGGGAGAGCGGCAGCAGTGTGAAGCCAGAAGCCAGGGAAAACAGGGCTGAGGGTCTCACAAGCAGCACAGTCTTCGGCTGGTGGTAACCAATGACGAAAATGTACCCCAAGGTATGGATGAGCAACAGGATTCCCTGGCCAACAGCCGATTAACTTTGGATTGCTACCAAACTCCACCTTCTCCTGCACCATGCTTAGTGTTTGTGCAACTGTGTGGGAAACTGGTGCCAGGAGCTATCGTTTTGTGAACTAAGCACTGTTCATTTCCCTGGAGGTAAGATTAATTTTCCTATCATTTACACGGGTCAGGCCTTTCTTGGGAGTACTGGTGATGTTACAAGGTGGGGATGGTGCAGGACTGCACAGCCCACGGGCAAACACATGGACTGACCTAAGGACCAAAGATGCAGCTCCCCGAGCTGCTGTCAAACCACATCCTGCCACCCTGCCAAAGCCAGAGGAAATGGAGTAAAGAGTTCTCAAGCCACATGGAGGTGCATGGAAAAATCCATAGCATGAGAGATTACGTATAACTCATTACATATACTGTTATTTCACTTGCTCTGTTAAATACTATTTACAGAAGACCTAGGCTTTTAAGTAAATCTTTAACAAGAAAAAAGTTTTCTGCAGCCTTCCAAAAAAATTTCTAACTCATTGTAATTGTAGTGTTAGGGAGTGGAAAGAAGAAAAAAATAGTCTAATAAACATTAGAGTAAATCCATTTAACGCATTTTGAAGGATAAACATTTTGCCAGTGGTCTTATGACTGAAGCACGTATATTCATAAATTCCATTGACCTTAGGCATTTGTACAAGTGGACAAAAAATTTCTGGCACAATGGTGTATTCAGACACAAGTGTGTGCACACACTCAGACTATTCTATATAGTTTTACTAATTCCTGAGTAGCTTAGTTTGCTAAAAAAGGTCATATTTTAATTCTGAATTAATATTAGATATTACTTCACTGTGTAGATGAGTCCCCATTTAGTAATAGGATACTGATAATTAAAATTTATGGCATCTGTATAGTACAGTACCTATTTTAGTAGTAAAAGAGTTGGATGATAACGCGTGTTTTTGTAAGACACTAAACTAAGACTGAAATAACCTTTATATATGAACTCTTTCACAGCTGGCTATGGCACCCTCTTTAAGTCATTATAAAGACTCTCTTGACTTTATCAAACATGATATTTGGCCAATATTGTACTGCACTTTAACAGGAGACACATGCAGGCTGCACTTACAGATATAATACCATGAAGCTGTATATCATGAGGCACTTTAGAAACATTAATGCATTTTAAGAAAAAGGTGTCAGTCTTCTGTAGAAGTGACATCAGTCAACTCCTTTTCTAGATGGGCAGGGAAGTTCAGGCCTGTATGTTCAGCTATGGCTGTTCAGAGCAATCGGCTCAGTTTGGGCCAAGACCAGAGCTGACTTGTGCTGCCAAATGAAGGCAATATTTTGCCCGTAAGTCTCAGCACTGGTGAATAATCAAGAGAAAAGGCTCTCAATATAGGCATCATTACTGAGACACTCGGAAACGGAGGCCCTTTAGAAAAGCCTGGATCTGAGGCTTGCTGCTTGTCAGCACCTAGAGAAGCTTGTCAGCAACACTGATTAACCTGTAAGTATCTTCATGCTGCAGTACCATAGCTCCTGGTCAGGTAGGAGCACGGGCGGAGCAGGATGGCAAGGAACTGTGCAGACCTACCCTTCAAATTGGGTTTGTATTTCTGCATGCTGAGGGAAACAGTGTAAGGGTCACGCTCATAAAATAAACTGGGGATATATCCAATAAAACAAAGGAATAAAGGTATTCCAGCCCTATGCATTAAAGCTCATGTTCTTCAGTTTAGCTAAGGTAAGCATACCCTTCTGTAAATCAGGTATAAAGTTTTTTACTATAAATTAATAATCAGGGTAGTTAAGTTTCTTTAAACAAAATACTGAACAGACTGCAATCTCTTCTCTTTATGTAAGCGTAATGGACATAAGTGAGAACTCAATATGATTCCTAACATTATCTGATCTTAATTTTTCTGTGGGCTGGCCATCGGTTCGGAGCGTTAGACCACATGCTCCCGCATCTCTTTCTGATCCTGCCCCCCTGGTTTGACAGCTCTGCCGTGCTGTTTCCTAACTGGGAGTATTCTAGTAAGACTTGGTAACTTACAGAACGTTTATATCAAATGGCTGTTCAGACATATCTGCAAATTTTTCCAGTAACTGTAACACTTCAAAACATAACTGAAATGCCCATGAAAGTACCCAGAAAGATTATCTAAGGGGATTTCCATGCCCACAGTTTAACAGAACTTAAAAAAACCCACCTCACCCCTTCCAGAATTGCCATTTATTGAAAATGGTCTTAGGCTGAATAAATGAATCAGTTTACCTTTTGAAAGAAAGAACAGGTTCCTGTTCCTCCTACTTGGTTTCAAATGGCTCACTTCCACAATGCACAGTGTAAACATCGTTTGGATTTCCATACCTTAACGTCTTTCCTCAGTTTTAAACTTTCCATTACCTCTGCAGAAGCAAGCTCTGTCCTGAGCTTGAATTAAATTAGAATTACTTTTGAGGGAGAAAACCAAGAACCTTTCTTACAAGTTTCCATAAGATCCTAAATTGTCCTAGCAGCAATGTTAGAGCATTCGCTGTTGATAGACAGACACCAGATAGATTAAAAATCACAGGATTTAAACTGAAAACAAAACATCTTCATAAATTACACTTCTGAAAATTAGCATCAGATGCCTTTTTTTTCCTGAGATCATTCTAGGGAAAAAATAAGTTGCACCAGCCAATCCAAAATTTTATCTAATATATGACTTAATTTCCTTCCAAAAAGAAATCTGTTACACACCTGCAGCAACAGCACATATAGATGACAAAAAGTGGCCTCAGTGGTTAATAGTAATTTAAGACCACGCAATACAAATGTTTCTTAAAACTGTGTCCACTCCCAACACTTAAATTGTGTCCACTCCCAACACTTAAATTAATGGTGTTCCTACATATATTTTTGTTTGGATATAGCTTATTCCAAAACACATTTCAATAATTTTGAAACACAATAAAACCAGAAAAACATTAGTTTCTACCTGCAAAATGTTACCAAAAAACCACAGGAAAATCTCTTGGATGTTTCTTATTGATAATTTGATCTTATAGAAAGTCAGCACTACTTCTTATGGTTTGGATCCTATCCCCTGCTTTATGAGCACAGAAACATTTCTAGTATACAAGTGGTTGCGATATATTGAGGTTTTTTACTTAAAAAAATAAATTCTAATCATATCAGTGAACTTTCATGCTCTATGTGAAAGTATGTAGTTCTATAAAGAAAATAGATAATTAATATACTATCTATTTTTTCAGAACATGGTTATGATGTGTAATGAATGCTTTGTTTGAAGTGCTTCGTAATAGCACTTTTGTATATCTTTTTGCAGAAATTTCTTAAAACAGTGCAATTTGCGCAGTGCAGCATGACTGACTGTTTAAAAAAAAAAACCAACCAAAACCAACCCCCAAAAACCAACCAACCCACACCTAAATCTTGCCCACTGCTGTCTCCCAGGAAATTGTTACAGATTCTGTGAGAAACCTGGGACCTGTGCACATTAGAAATTCTTTCCTGCAGGGTTAGCAGGTGTGGGTTATGTCAAATAAATTTATTGCAGTCTGTGCTAATAACGAAAATTATAGAAAACCTAGATGAAAGTGCTCTGCATCCAGCTAATTTGAAGCTACCTTATGAGACAATAACAAGCTTCTAACAGTTTTTCCCTTTTTTAAAATACACTAATTATGCTTAATGTTCCCTGTCGCATTAGCTTTCATGGTAATTATATTTCAAAACTTTTGCAATTAGGGTACAGTTAATATTGTGGAATATTGCAATTATTTTTCATTGTGACACCTCTATTGAAAACTGGTGGCATAATGATCACATTGTTCAACTAAATCGGAACTGTAGAAATATGGCAAATACATTATTATTTCTAATTGCAGATAATGCCCTTTTCCTTGCTTTTGTCCAGAAGAATTTCTCAAATACCCAGGCTCTATGTAATTTAAAAAAAAAAAAACACAAGAAAACCCAACTAACTGATTTCTCCACCTTCTTTTCTTTTTTCATACACATACTAATATATATGTATAGTATGTTCATGTATACTGCACATTATATATTTATAACACATGTGAGCACGGACGTGTGTGTATAGGTACAACAACATATGCAGAGATAATTTACAGTTGATACAGGCTCAGTCAATGCTAGCTATAAATGTAAATACCACTAAGTTGTACTCACTCTGTGTAAGGATTTTACTCACTGACTAATCCTTGGAGGTAACTTCAAATGCATTACAAATGCACTCTACACCTTTTCTAATTCAGCCCCATGTGGCCCCAAACAACATTCCCTTATTCCTGCTCAACCTTCCTCTTTAACAAATCCTTTCCTTAAGCCTCTAGCTCTCCTTTCCGTCATTAAACATAAATATCTAATCCCCCAAATTTACAGCCTTGATTCTGTGTTTATTGATGCTGAACAAGCTCAAGCACTTGATAAATGACAACAGCAGAAATTTCTAAGAACTAATAAATATAATTGTTAAAATTTGAGGTTCACTCCTGGGTTTTGAAGAGGCTGTTTGTAATTAAGCCATTCTATAATCTGGTAAGACAGAACACTATAACACAAAAGTACACTCTGAGAAATGCAGTGGAAGAGTCGAAAAGGAATTGCTAAAACAAAGCAGCCAGACAGGTAATAGGAAACATTCTAAGCATTTTCAATACTTTAGCAATTCTGAGAGTAATTATCATTTACCAACGTTTATATTCTTCATATGGAATTTTAATCAAAGCTCACTTAATTAAGTTTTCATTTAAATTACAATAAACCAGTGATAAATAAATCAACGATCAAATCACTGACTTCAAACAGAGAAGACCTTTACCAAAAACACTGGCTTGCCAAACCCCACCATCTGTACATTTCCCAGCTACCAGCCTAATGAATTTCAAGGTTATATTACCAAGTGTAAGATATAATTTCTAGCCAACATCAGACAACAGAAATAAAACATGTATAAGATGTCACACCATTTCTGGCACATAAAAAGCTGGAAACAAGTTTACATGACTACTTATTCCCCTCAATAAAGAAGAATATAAGATTAAAGCAGAACTCCTCCAAAGATTATTTCCGGCAGAAATCTGAAAACTGCAAATCTCAGCTTATTCAATATTGTGAAATAAGGTTTTTTAAGAGTAAAGCCTCTCTTGGTAACCTGAACAATGAGCAGATTTTCAAAATGAACTCTATCTCCTCTGACTCTCTGAAACTCTAAAAGCTGATTTGAGTGATTAAATGACAGCTGGAAGTTCTGAGATATCTGGCACAGAATATAATTTTTAAGAATCCCTCAAAGTCCTGCCATTGCTAGTGTCTCAGTCATCACCCACTTTCCCATCATTTCTGGCTTCTCTTAATTGGTTTATTTTTATTCTTTTTTAAGTTTATGTGACTTTATTTTTATGGACATAGTATTTTTCGCACAATTTTTGTTTCCATTAACTTAGACATACAGTCTCCACCATCTGCTGAGCATTGACAAAATACAGGACAAGTAAACTGAGCAGTAGAGTGTGTTTCTCCCACTTCGGGTAACACCCCTTAAGTACCTGTATAAATGTGAAGGAGAGCATGACTCACAGGGGCTATGTGCATGTATATATGCATGTTCAATATGAGAACCACCTTTAAGCTATATAGTTCTCCAGGCTGGATATGAGCAATAACCAAACACATCTAGCAATATAAATATCTATTAAATAATATCTGCTGAAATATTACTAATAGCAAAATATTATAATAGCCTCAAAACAGTTTAACAATGGGGTTATAAATAGTGGTTAGTGGTTTAAAAACAGAGATTGAATTATTTTCCTGATGAAAAAAGAAGTATTTGAAATAAATATTTTTTTTTCCTAAGCTAATGGCCACATACAAGATCAGTGCTATAAAGCCCATTATATTTGAGAATAAACTCATTTTTCAAAGACTCCTCAAACATATTCTTAACTGGCAAATTCAACAGTGAAAATGTTTTAACACAATAACCATTCTACAGGATGCTCTTAAATTTTTTTCTTTTCTATGGAATAATTCTGTCCCATTCTTTCAAAATTTTCTATCACATTACAGGTAAAAGTTTTTAAGGTAATGATCACTTTAAAAAGTAAGGGCTGTAAAATTTTGAACATCTATGAAATAAAGACAATACTTACGTGTACCTATTTAATTGCTAGCTCATCCTCTGCATATGTGTCATGTCTACTGGATCAATTTTCTGGAGCAGTGAAGCATGTAAGCATAGGTGTTAATCACCCTGTTTTTCATAATGATTATTTTTTCTACTGGACAATAATATTTGTTTTACTGACAGCTGTCAGAATATTCCATTAAGATCTCCAGAGGATACAAAATGTACACTTCATCATGTGACATGCTGGGTAATGTAGTATTTGAGCATAGTGATGCCTATCCAAAATGTGGGAGTAAATTTCACTTGTGCAATTCCATTACTTTTGTGGAAGAAACTTGGATAGTCCAAGTTCAATTAGAAATCCACTGTTATTTTAATTTGCTTCATTACACAAGTATTTTTTAATATTTTTTTTTTAAATCAGATGTGTGTTGTGTTTATAAGTGGATATACAATTTTATTTCCCCAAATCTTTACTATGCAGTTTTAATTCTATGCAAATTCCTTGATGAATTGATTGGCCCAATAATGCCTATGTGAGGCATAACAATTCTCTATAATGACATAGCAGAGCTATAGGTTGCTCTGAGCCACTGATATTTAAGTACTCCCAAAGTGGGTACCAATGGCTTTTTTGGAGCTCTTCCAGTACTCAAAAAAGCAACCTAACTTTATTATCATTAAAAGCAATAGCATTATATTTCTTTTACTTGTCTCATCTTTGTGAAAATTCAACTTTTTTTTCTCCTGGTGATTTAATTTTTATCAATATTGAATCTTAAACATCTCATGAAAAGGACTCAACAGTGATAAATGGAAGTGCAGGACTGTGAGGTTTGATCCTAAATTCAAAAACTTCTTCACAGTACTGTCTCTATGTCTCGACTAAATATATAATGTTTGCAGTAGACCAGCCAATAAATCACTTTTACTTTAAGCTTAATTATCTATCCTTTTTTAAATCCTGTAAGCAAGCTTTTAACACTTTCAGCTAAAGAACTGTGGCATAAAAATTTCTGTAAAAATCCTAAGGTTTACATCAAGACAGCATAAAAACTATCCATATTCTGATATAGATCACTTGTAAAGTATAAGTGGTTTTAATATCCTTACTTCAAATTGCTTAGCAGTGAAAATTCAGCTATAGAGCACATTCTTCTGTTGGTTTACATTTTGTAGTTGTGAAACAGAGATTGCCACATGAAAAAGTGCTAAAAGTAGCACTAGGCATCGAGTCAGTGGCTCAAACAAGATTTAAGAACAAATAAAAGCAGGAAAACAGTTTAATTGCCTGAATTTTGATGAAGAGGGTACAAACAAGGAACCATTAGAGAGCCTTTAGCCATCATCTAATAACAGAGATGAATAAAAAGCAACTGGGAGAGCAGTAAGAAAATACGTTATCTTTAATTTTATGAAGCCTGTTAGAGCAGGCGATTTGAGCCACAGGTTGTCCCATATTTGAAAAATTTGCTGCATGTCTGCTCTAAACATTCCCCGTTGCTGTGAATTTTACTCATGGGAATATTTAGCAATGTTCACACATTGTTATTTTACTATCAAATTAACAATGTCTCATAACTTCAACAGATTTCAAAATGCAAACTGAAGGTGGAGAAAGCATCAAATCTTATGCAAACATGTATGTACTTTCATATGGAACTTGGCAATTTCTATAGGAACACGGTGATGCGTCGAGCTGAGGATCCTGCTCTCATGGTTGGATTGCTTTGGGAAGTACTAACTCCTTCCCATCTATGACATTTGCTCTCTGTTTGCTTTGCAGTGAGAAAATAAAAGCTTTTATCTGAAAAAAGAAACAGAAGTTGCTCAGACTGAAGACTAGTGGGGGAGATACAGAGAGTTTTGGTGTTGGGAAGCGTATAGGGGGGTTAGAAAAACTATAGAGAAGAAAGCTTTCTTTTTTCTTTTCTGTTAACTTATTTATTTATTTTTATTTTATTTTTCTGTTCTTTGATAACACTACACTTAAACCAAAATCTGAAATGATATAATTTCACTACAGTTTTCTAAACTTTTTAGATGCTTTCTCATAAAACCACCTGAGAGCATTTTCTGGGAATTAGAAATAATTAAACAGAATTTTTGCACAGACTGAAACCTAATGGTCATATTTCTGTAGATCCTTTTAATATAAATCAGCATGATAGAGCATTAATTCCTGCAAAGAACCAACTTCAATGTACTTTTGTGTTAATCAAATGAACATAACAGATTGGTTATTAAAAAGCAGTTCAAAATTAAGATACCCAGATAGATGTCAAAGTATTTAATGTATACATTTAAACATCTGGCTAAAAAAACCAAACCAAAACAAACCTCCAAACGAAGCCACATGCATCCTCCCCTCCCCCTCAAAACCAAACGAACCCCAACCACCTAGAGAGAACAAACATCAAACCAGCTATCCAGAAACTCAATTTGGGCCTGCAGCCCCCTTAGGAATTTGGAAATTTGAATTGAATCTGCTTAATATATGAAGAAAATACTATTCTATAAACCAACCTATACTATCCTATGAAGAAATCACTGAATGGAAAGGCTGCTGGTCCAGCAGGATCCACCAATATTAATTTCCTCAAATAAATTTAGATGTTAAACATTAAGAAGTTGCTATCATCTGAACCAAACTTGACTGAATTTTAACTTCCATGTTACCCAAAGCCAGCTATGCTGCTGTGGTTCTGCGTCTCAAGGAGCAATCTGTGTAGCTCCTCAGAATAAAACTGCCATGACAAAGAGCTGTGAAACAGCACCAGTTGCTTTGTGACAACAGGATGTTAATGGAAATTGTTCCAAAAAAAAAAAAAAAAAAAAAAAGAAACAAGACTCTCTAATGCATTTGTGTTTCTGGTATGATCTCAGAAGAACTGAAGAATGAAGAATGTGGAATCTTTCCAGCTGTCAACAATAAAAAAAGAAAAGAAAGAAGAAAGATATTTAGAACAATTGCTCTGTGGATGGGAAACAAGTGAAGAAATAACTTTTGTGGCCATCTATATACTTCTGGATGATGATTTCTAGTGATTTCTATTACATAACTTTTTTTTCTGTAAATGATTTGGAAGAAATGGCTATGCTATGTGTGTAGATGGACTGGGCTTTAGTTGCTGAAAGTACACTTTTAAAAGTTTGGTTTCTAGCCAGTCTCTTGAGTCTTCTCCTCAGATTAGTTTTACAAGAACAGTCCCTCACCAGCCTTTCTGCATTACCAGAACCACCAATTCTCAGTCTGTTCATACACATTGGTCTCCATAATCTCATCATGCTTTCAAGTCAGTCTCAAATCAGAAACTCAGTCTTGGAAATTCCTCCTTTTCTTCAAGGTGGTCTGGTTTTGTCTGCACGCTCTTCTTCAGCTGCGTAGAGCACTCACAAGTATAACTGACTGGCCTTACTATGTCTACTAAGTTCATGGATTTTAGAATAAATAGCTATTCTTTAACTGGTTTCTGCCTAGTGCCTGCCTCAGAACACAAGTAGACAAACTATTCATGAATATCTAATTAAATTTTGCTACATTTTTAGCTGAAAAAGATAGAGGAGAAAGATAGAAGAGATTTGGAAAATGCAGAAACAGTAATTATTTCATTTTTGAAACGCTGAACCATTTCATTTGGAAGATTTTTTTGCATTTTTCATTTTGAGGATTTGCATCTGTTGGTGTTTGGGTTTTTTTTTCCACACTGAAAAAAAGTTAAACAAAAAGGTTGAAACTTAAAATGGAAAAAAACCCAACCCACATGTTGCTTTAGATTGAAGAAATTCATATTGCTCTTCCTAAACAAATTTGAAAATTGAAAAAGTCCAAATTTCTTCTTTCATTCCACATAAGCCTTACCAACTGTCTTGTTTGTTTGTTTTGTTTGGCCTCCATGTTACTCCCTTTTGGTTTTGTAGCAAGTTTTCAGCTATACTGGAAGTGAAGGTGCCAGGAGTTGATGAAACTTGTATCACAGGGCCACTAAGGATTTATATGCACTCCCAAACCATCCCAGTCCCAATCCTCATTCTCAGCACTTGATAGAATAATTCAAAGCCACCATTTACCACTTGAGTCCTAACTCCCCAAACTCCCTTCTCTTGACCTCGTAAATTATGTTTTCAGAAACCCTGAGTGCACAAACTTACAAAGATTTTACACCTTTTCATGTTTGCTAGTCCCTATAACTGACAGATTTGTGTCAAGTGAAACAATTATCTACCTGTTTGTGGGAACAAATATTAACAAACATGCTCCAACACTGTGTTTTGTTAGGGAGAACTTTTCACACTTCATTACATAACTGAGGAGTTAGCCTGGTGTTTGGTGTGCAAAATTCCCACTGATTCCAGTAGAAGAAGCGATCTGTGAAACCCAAAATAATTACCATGGCCTATACATTACAGACTTACTTAATTCAGTGTGCAATATTGAAGTCCAGATTTCTGAGGTCTCCCCAAATCATGTAAATTTGCAGTTGGGACTTCCCATTTCATTACATACTAACAACTGTCCCCCAGGCTTGTAGATTCAAGACCAAGAAGGATCTTTCAAAATAACAAGGTCATAAATCTTTTTCTTAGGGAGTACTAAGACAATACTGAACTTTCCTGTTATTGCAAATGGAATTTTTGGGGCATGGTAGTTCACAGTAAGCCAGTCCCTTCTTTGGCAGATTTTGAAAGATCTAGCAGCATAGTAAGAGTCCCTAGCTTTTAGGGTTTTGGTGTATATATAGGTTTCTATACCCACACTTTGCTTTTTATCATTTATAAAAGGTCATTCTCATTTTCTACAGTGTTCTAGTTACTGCTCCTAAATTAACAGAGCACCAAGGACAAGAAGCCTTCTCAAAACAATACAACTTCTGCACTATGTTGCCAATTCTCTGTCCTTTTGATTTACTAGGGGTTTTTTTCAGATACAGGATACACAAGATAAGCACCAGCTATCACTACAATCATAAAGATGCTGTTATGCTTCTGCTTGTATGTATGCATTTATTTATTTCACAAATCGTTAGACCTGACCTGAATAAAAGGAGAGAAAAGCTCAATTGCTGAAAATCACACTGTTACAGCCCTATGATATCCAACACAAATGCATTAAATGGAAAGGAACTATTGTAAAGGAGCGACATGTCAGGCAATACCTTGGTGGGGCGAGGCAGGGACCGAAGAAGAGCTGAATGACAAATAGCACCCTACATAGATGAAAAAGGTCACCGCAATAAAAGCAACCTAGGGAACTGGGAGCAAGTACAGCATTGCTACAGACTGGAAGAAAACACAGAATCCAAACAAACGGAACAGAGTGAGAGATGAAATTTCATTCACATGTGAACGCCAGAGATTGAGCTGTGGAAACATTTGGGGAGCTGACAAAATGGAACAGGATTCCCTCTATGCCTTGATGTCAAGTCATCTGAAAAAGTAAGCATTTACTCAGGCTAGTAATTAACTTTTACAAACATTCAAAGCCCTCAGCTTTTCTGTGTAAGAATCTGGCAGAAAAATAAATTACGTATATTTGTAATGTAATAAAGAAGGCAATCCTGTTTTGTTGGTTAGCTTACGTGAGAAAAAATAACCTCTCATCTGTAGTTTTAGTAGGTAATTATTACAAACAATAGGAATTACAAACCACAAAAGAACTGGTCAGTTCAAGACTTGCACTGAAACTCCTTCGGTTCCTAAATCTTTAGAGCGGCGTAGTACCCGCTATACACAGGCAGTATCAGGGCAGACACGATGCAAGTGAACAGCATCACCACAGACAGTACCAAGTTGAAATGCCATGCTCAGCTCTGAACGCATCCCACAACACGAAAGCCTCTGAACATTTGCTTGGCCTCCCAACATAAACCCCATGGTGTGCACCTCCACCATGCTCCCTCTATGGGAAATATTTGTAAACCTGCATCAAAATAAAGCAGCTGTTCAATGGAGGAACCATATACTTCTGTTACATTTCCAGTGTAACAGTGGCTGCACAAGGTTACTAAAGTTGAAATTGTAAGAAAGACAAAATCCTGGTCCACAAAAGCATGCATCAGCAAAACCCAGCAGAAGATGCAGTGATGCAAACCAAGGAGTCCTCTTTACAATATGCCTTAATGTATTTGAGGAATTGGATTAGGAAATAACAGGAGAGCATATTTTGCATGGATGAGCTGTATTTTCAGTGGACGGCTTCATCTGTAAAGCTATATGTGCAAACCCTTTTAGTGTACATACTCTGAGGGCAACAGGGCTGTTGAAGGTAAACAGAAAGGGAAAAATATTCAGAGTAAAATGACAGAGTTCAGGTTTCTTTCTGCTTATGCTGAAGGGAAATAAAAGACATGCATGAGAGAACTCTCAGGCAGAGTCATGCATGAATGGTGAAAAAAAATATAGCAGTGAGAATAATTAATAACCACTGGGCAGTTTCTCCAGCAATGCGGTGAGTTCTCCATCATCTCCTGTACTTTTTAGAACAAGACTGAACATCTTCTAAAGGAAAAAAAGTCCTAATTTCTATTGATTGAATCATGCTTTATACGAAGATAAACTCAGTTTCTAGATATGATAATGTGATCAATAGATCTCACACATTTACAGATTTGCCTAATAAGATGCTAATATTTACAAGCATATTAGAAATAGTTATTATTATATATGTAACACTATTCAAGTAATTCTATAACCAGGAATAATAATTAAGCAGTAGATAAACACACAATTTATCATTTAAATAAAGCAGAAGTGTATGGCTTTGTTCTATCAAAATCAGAAAATCCATAAGACAAGATATTGACTCAGAGGAAAAGTATCTCCTTGCCTTCAAGTGTTCATAACAGCACTTATTTGGATTTATAGGGAGAAAGAATGAAGTTATTAAACTTTTTGTTATTACAAGGGCAAGCAACCAAACAACCCAAAGAACTTCCTGTGTACAAATACTGCAAAGAATTCTGAAAAAATCAAAATCCTAAATTTTAGGTTCTCGATTTTATACTCCATGAAGCACACATGGCTTACATATGCTTGTCTCCTCACTTTGAATTAGCTACCAAATTCTGTTGGTGACAGTTAAAAACATGAAATGTTTTCTGAATGTTGCCTTTCCACATAAACAGCATCAGAATCCACTACGGAAGTTGTTAGGACTACATCATTGCCAATGAAAAAGGAGATGTAGTTCAGAAGATTAAAAACTCTGTATCAAAAGACAAAATTATCAGAAAGCCTGAGAAATTCTTTCCACATAGAACAATTTACAGCTGAGACCATTAGCAAGAACCATTTTAGGCTTTTCTACGCAAAGGAAAAACACACAAACAGCATCTGGACTTAGCATATGAAAGGAGAAAAAAAACAGAAAGCAAGCAAGCATTTTTCTGCTTATAATTGTAATGTCCACAGTGCCTTTCAGTTTTCAAGCAAGGTACCAAGCCTAGGCACCCATTTTCTTGGCACAACAGCATAGAGCAACAATATCTAGTCTTTAAGTTACAAAAGCATGACATTTATTGGTGATCTCCAGCTAGCTCCTAGGAGATAAAACAAGGATCGGTAAAGAGAAAAAACAAGGCCTGACTGGCCATAGTAACTAAGTTGTTTCACAACCATTATGGTAGATATCGGAAAACAGCAGAGTAACATGCTGGAGAAATGGAACCTTGGAAAGTTAGCACCGCAGCTACTTTGCTGTGCTGCTTTTATTGCTATAGAGGTTTCCAGTTCAACACATTTACAAGCCTTGAACTAAAATGATGTAAAAGCAGATAAGAAAAAAAAACATGTGAGCTTAAGAAAAATTCTGAAACAACAGAATTAGAATCTGTTCTCAATTCTATAGTTTTTTGTAATGCATTATCATTTTTATTACCATAGAACCTT
This sequence comes from Buteo buteo, assembly GCF_964188355.1. NCBI lineage: Eukaryota > Metazoa > Chordata > Aves > Accipitriformes > Accipitridae > Buteo > Buteo buteo. Next base: position 16,828,329 of record NC_134194.1, on the reverse strand, counting down.
CTGTTTGAGATTTGTTTGTCTGTTACAATTATGAATTTATAAATTAATAAATACAATGTTTCTGCAATGTCTTAATATCTGGAATCACATCTTCTGGCTGAAATTCAGACATCTGCTGGCATCATCAACATATGCTACACAGATTAGCAGCAGCAATAATATCAGTAATAGCTGCAGCAACATGGAGCTAATACTTAAGAAAAAGTACACCCTTCAGTTTCAATAGGAAAACATAGTCCATGCTGTTCCCTCGATTTCTAATTCCAGTCCAAAGCTCTAAAATTAGACCTAGTGCTCAAGAGATGTGACTGGCCATTAGAGAGATGCTCAAGAATGTGACTGGCCATTAAGGATTTAGAGAATTTAAGTATTAAAAACAAATTGGGGGAAAAAAAAAATCTATTCAAAGACCTTGCTGCTAAATAGGTGCACTGTTTAAAACAATATGTGTGGAAAGAGACTATTGCTTAAAACCTCAAAGCTAGGCCAATCTTCATAGCATAAACACTAGAAACCAACAGGTTTTAGTTTCTATTCAATCTTATCTACTGTAATGGAGGAATCTTTATTGGACTTTGTCATCTGCTGGAGAGAAGTCTTTAAGAAATATAGGGTGGTTTATGCTCTTCAGCTACATTAAGTATTAAGGATAGAATACTTCAAATTAGCATTGCTTTCTTCTACTTCTGGGGCCAACCATGGGTGCCAAGGTAGATAAAGCCTGTAGCACTGAAATTCTCAATAATAATAATAATAATAATAATAATAATAATAACAACAACAACAACAGACCCAGAAACAAACATACATAATTTATTCTTAATTTGGAAATAGAAATTAAAATGATCAATCCACACTCTTTTGCACTGTTGTAAAATGCCATCAGAAAAAAGTTGCTTATGGTATTTCCCTGTGAACATATTAAATAAGAAGTACTGTTCCTCACCAAAATTGTATATACAGATGTAATACAGTGCTGCCTTTCAGAGGCAGATATTAGAAAGTACATAAAATAATTTAGAAAAACCAACCCTGGAACCTTAACTGATTTTAACTGTTGCTGATCCAAGCGTAACTTAGCAAAGTCTAAAATGAAATATTCTGAAAGAAGTTTCAGAAAGGGATGCCACTGAAGTCTTAACAAATGTATACAGCAGTTAGGACAGAAAAGTAAAGGTGTAGAAGGCCAAAACTTTTCTTTCTGATTACTGTTCCTCCCTATGTAATCTCAGAAGTCATGCACAGAGACCAAAATAAACAAAACCAAAAGTAAACAAACACCTGAGCAACAACAAAAGCAAACCAACACCCCTTCTCCCTGCCCCAATTGCAATATTGACAAGGAGAGGAAGATTGCAATTCCAATGAAACGATTTAGAACAAGGACTTCCAAATGTGGGGGGGAATAAATCTTTCTGCAAAATAAAAAAATAAATATTGATCAAGCATTCTATGCTCATTTTCTGTGCAATTGTGTGGGCAAGACCTCTACCACCTGCAATGACAGTAAATGAGCAAGACAAGTTTGATGGCACCATACTGTGGGCATTGAGAAAGAATGCCCACAGACTTCGAGTCACCATGAGAAAGTTACTTTGAATCTGAGCAGAATTAAATCTCACCATTTTAATAGTCAGCACTGGGAAACTACAAAACTTTGAGAGTGTAGAGTGTGGACTGGAGTGATCTGTACTTTCTGTTGGGGCTGCACAAGGAGCTAACACAAACCTACTCACTAAGTCCTGGCCAGCCTGGTGCCATATAAAGAACCTGTAGGTCTTCCACACCTCTACTAACTGCTGAAGTTGTTACAGTGGAGGGTTTTGAGTATTTCCAAGGATGCCAACTTTACAGCCTTTCTAGGCAAACTCTTCCAGTGCTTGATCTCCTTCATGGTAAAAAAAAGTTTCTTCTTATGTTTAAACTGAATTTTCTATATTTCGACTTAAGGCCATTGCCTCTTTTCTGTCAGTGGGCACCACTGAGAAGAGCCTGTCTCCCTTGTCATTACTCTGCCCCATTGGGATAAGATCCCCCTGAGCCTCTTCTTCTCCAGGCTGAACAGTCCCATCTCTCAGCCTCTCCTGGTGTATTAGATGTGGCCTTTCAGTGGACACGCTCCAGTAAGTCCATGTCTCTCTTGTACTGGGGAGCCCAGCACTGCACCCAGCACTCCAAACGTGCCTCACCGGTGCCGAGCAGAGGAGAAGGATCACCTCCCTCGACCCGATGGCAGTGCTTGCCTACTGCAGCCCCGGGTGCTGCTGGCCACCTTCGCCCCAGGGCATGTTGCTGGCTCATGGTCAACCTGTCGTCCCCCAGGATCTCCAGGTGCACTTCTGCATAGCTGTTTCCCAGCTGGTCAGCCCCAGCACATACTGGTACAGGGGGTTACTCCTCCCCAGGTGCAGGAATTTGTATTTGACTTGGTTGAAGTCCACGAGATTGCTGTCAGAATGTGTAATGCTCTGCATCGAGCCTGGTTAATTGTGGAACAGTTCATCCAGCAACCCAGCAACTGGATATCATGCTGGGACAGTTATGCATGCCTAGGTTTCTTATCTACAGTTTAAACCCATGTCTTTCTGGCAATAAGATGAAGGCACTACCTACTGAGATACCCAAACTCTTTTATTTAGTCTCTTAAGGAAGCCAAAGTCAATACTTTATGAAGAAGAAGAAAAAAAAAAAAAAAAAAAAGAGCTATGGATCCTAGATTTTTGTTGTTGCTACTTTATTTTCTACCATGTAAGTTGGCAGATACAGAAACCACTTTCTCCATTCAGTAGGGAGTAATACCTAATCATCTGAAGGAGATGTAATTATTTTTCTATAGGATTCATTTATTTCTTAAAGATTACTATCTTCTGTATAGGTTTGCATTACAGACTAGAAACTGGAAATATCTGTTTACTTGATGCCAGACTGTAGAGGGTTATAAACCATACACTTCCAAGCACTCCCAGTAGAAGATCTCAAATAAGGCCTCTAGCTACAGTGCATTAATGAAAGTTCTGGCTGCTTTCAGAAAAAAAAGATTTTTACATACTGGATTAAACTGCTTTAGGTAGTGGTAGTAATTATACATTAATAATAATTAAATCCTATAGACAGGTAATATATGTTGAATGGAGGAGATCCTTCTAGATATTTATACTGGATATAATGAATATTGATATTTTATATATTATCACCACATAATTACCACAAACTAGGGTCGTAAGCATAAGGAGTCATTCTTTTTTTCAACTCTAACTCACAGACAACATTAAACAACAAGAATTATTTCATTCAAGACACCCTATTTCTCCATTCCTCTCTCCCTGCTGCCAGTAACTGCTTGTGAAAAAAATCAGAGCAAACCCTGTCTTCTAAGCAGCATCCAAACTACTCTGTGGGCAAATATTGTTGCATTGAGCCAAATACTTTGTATTACTGTCTCTGAGCCAAGAAGACACGTTAAGGCTGAAAAAACAGGCATGACCTCCCTTCCAGTTAAACTTCAGTAACTTCTTGGGAATCATGACAATATCTAATCCACAGTTTAGAATTTTCCCAAGATCAAAATATTCCAAAAAACACTCTGCATCTACTTTCTCATTGTTAGAATGGTTGAAGATGATGAATGTATCCAATTAAGGATCTGTTATATCAAAAACTATTGTGTGAGTAGGTATATCTTAGGTGTTTTACATTGAAAAACAAACAAACAGGTTTTTTTGGGGGGGATTCCAGAGTTTGGTTTAATAGGACTAAATCTTACATAAAAAAGTAAAGGCAAAAGTGCTGGCAACAAAAACCCTTATCTTTTTTTTTCCATGTAAGATTGGAAAACAGCCTGTTATATTGTATTACGATTGAAGCCATTAAAATGGCATTCCAATGAGATGAGTCACCTTATATTACCAGAAAGAAAATACATACAATGTATACAGGAAGAAGAAATAAGCCTATTCCTACTGTTAGCTGTAAGAAACCATCCTGGAAAATGGTGTGGCAGGAACTGACCTTCTTTTAAAAGGGGGGGGCGGGGGGCGGGGGGGGAATCCGCTAACTTTTCATGGATAAAAGGTCTCATTTCCTTCTATAATATTTGTGTTTTTCAAAATACTATCAGCAGGTGCACCAGTTTTCAAAAACCTCTTGTCCTTCATCACATATAATTGTGCTGCATATTATATTAAGAAGTACAAGCAGAGGAATGTAAGTGATGGGAGTTCAATTAAAAACAGCATAATATCTGTTGCATAGAAAATGATTCTGCAACTGAAATCAGGTTCTAATGAAAGAAAAAAGGAATAAATTTTCACATATTTTTAATTACATAGAATTTCCTCAAACATGATTTTTAATAATATATTCCATTAGGTTAACATCATATTTAAAGAAAGTGCATTTTCTGATTTCATTTTAAGTCTGATTTTGAGCAATTATTGTGTCATTGTTCTGCAGCAGAAAGGTTGAATTCATTTACTGTGTGGTTATGCTAGTTATGATTGATGTCGCTTCTCCAAATGATAAACCAATCACCCCGATGATGTAATGTCATTTTAAGAGTGCTATAATCACATTTCTCTCAAACTGGAAGCTCTGATGAGTTCTAACAAAGATTTATTGTAGATTAAAGGCCTTCATAATATCAACAATAGATTGCTCATTTGATGGAAGATTTGATTAGGTAATTTTTTTAGGCAAATGAGTTTTCCAGATATATCAAGAATGGCTATTGTGAAGGGCACAGGGCAGTACATGTGGATGACTATCACCTCATATCCAAGAAGACTCATCTTAAACTTGTTGAGGAGCTATTCTGTAATTGTAGAGGTTGAAGCAAGCATAAGTGTACAATCAGACAAACAAGAGGACACTCATATAATGTAATCAGTATGAGATTTCTCCAAATATTTCATCTTCAGCATGTACTTTGAAGACTGTGATAGAAATGTTTAAAGAACCACCTAGAAAGTGCTAGCAAATATTTATTAATGATCAAAGATTACCTGGAATCTAAGTCTTAAATCTAAGTATCTTCAAATCTTCCCTTTTAACGCAATCCCAAATTTAAACAAAACATTTAAATTTGTTTACTCTCTCCCAAATGTCTGGATCTATGTTCCTAAGTTTCCATAGGAACTAAAATAGATTTTTTTAAAATATTAAAAAAAAAAAAAAAAAAAAAAATCAAAGCATGGTCTATATTTCTGTGTCATGTAGATGGTAAAAGCTACCCTGAAAATCTTTCAAGAAAAAGGATGAGCCACAAAAAAACAGGTGAGCTTTTCCAATTTAAGGCATATGTCACTATCTGTGGTGTTTTCTTATTAACTCTCTAAAGGAAACATTGTGAGAACTACAGAAAAAAATTACATCACTAGGAAATGCTTAGTAGTTTCCAGAGGATGTATTAAGTCGAGAAGAGCTCAGTGGTGATCAAACACTTATGCATGTGTCTATGGTAAAAAAAAAAATCCAAACCAAAACAAACAAGGACCGCTGTTTCTTATATGCCGAAAATTAAAAGTCATTATATATTTTATGACTGTTCATTAAAGAAGGAAATGGAATATTTGGGGGAAAAAAATATTAAAACTTAGAATGAACAAATCAGCCATACATAAACAAATCAAAGCATATCTGAGCATGCCAAAAAGTTTCCTTGGGGCAGTCCCCAGTCACAAGTGTAAAACACAAAGCTTTTAAGGATATAAAGAAACATTTATTATTATTTAAAATGAAACATAAAGAGCTAGAGTTCTTCCATCAAATTTTCAGATGCTGTTTTACTGCACCTTCCTTCATTTGGCTTCATAAGAAAAGCCATGCTGGTTCACTCAGTCTCCAACGGTGACTATAAATACCAAGTAGCAAGTATTCAAGTATCCTCCAAGTCTCTTTTTTTTTAGTTTACATTCCCTGACCTTGATTTTCTTCAACTTAGCAGCCCTCATTGCATCTCTCTCCCATTTACTTTTCCCGTTCCTCTTTAAACCCTTGTAAATTGTTTGATCCACCACTTCCTTTAGACAATGTTCTCTCTTTTGTTCTTTATCCCTTTCTTCAGGTGTCAACATTCACCTGTTCCTGAGCTCTGAGATGATGCTTGCATGCCCCCAAGAACCCAATCCTGATTGGTAATGGTCCGTCACTAACCAGTGTACCAGAGCTGCTTTTTCTATGAATATCACTTTATGTTTCTCTGCCCTGAATTTCCTCTGCCATTTTATTGCCCTCTTAATTGGTCTCACAAGGTCCTTTTGTGATTCTTCACAGCCCGATCTTGTCCTTGGCACCCTGCCATCAGCTACCTTTCTTACCCCACAGCTCACCATCTTCTCCAAGTATCTTCATGTCGCATGAAAATTCATTGGGGAGCTCCAACTTCTGCTTACTGTCTTTCAAATAACTACTTACCATGCAGGGACCTTCCCTCTTACCCTATGTTAGTTTAGTCTCCTTAAAAGCATCTAGTGAAAAATTTTGCTGAGACTCTTTTGAAAATACAAAGACCCTTCATCAACTAGATCACCCTTATTCAGAAATGGCTGACTCCTTCAAAGAACTCTTAAATGCTTCTAAGGCAGGACTACCCTTTACAGAAGTATACTGACTCATCAAAGACAGATCATGTCTGCTTTTTTTTTTTTTTAATTTCTATGGTTTCTACTGAGTTGCCCATTACAGATTTTGAGGTGTGCAGCTCCCCAGATGGCCCTGAATCTCTTAAAAAAAAACCAAACAAACAACAAAAAACCAACCTAAAAACTGGTATCATATTTTCCACCCTCAAACCTCAAGTAGCAAGGAAGCATGCTCAATCTCTGAATTATTATTTCTTTGTGTAATTATATTTTAACATAACTGAATGGATCAAAGGGTTAAAGGATAATTCAGGATAGAAGGAACCCCAGGAGGTCCCTAGTCCAGCCTCCTGCCAAGCAAGGGCAGCTCTGAGGTCAGACCAAGTGGCTCAGGAATTTAACCAACCTGTTCTTGAAAAGCACCGAGGACAGACACTGCACAGGCTCTCTGGGCAACCTGTTCTAATCCAATGCTGAGGGCAAAAGTTTCACCTTATAGCCACTCTGAATCTTATGTTTCAACTTCTGTTCATTGTCTCATCCTCCCCCCAGGCACCACCAGCCACTATGTAAAGGGCATCGTTCAAGTGTACTGTATGCACCCACAAAGGCCAAAAGTTCTACACCACCTAGTATCTCCAATATTGTTCAGATCTGTATTGTTACAGGGAACAGGGACCTTGAGCAGATCGGAAACTGCATATAAGATATAAACTTATAGTGTTTAGTTAAACAGACAGGAACTGCAGAACAGATATCTATGTTAACAAAAAAAAAAAAAAGGAAAAAAATAAGGAGCTATAACAGCCTTCTTTTGTTTTGCTTGTATTTCTAAAAAAGGATTGCATCTTCATTCCTCAATTTTTGGCTGTCAAAATGAAAAGTCAGCATCTGTTAATAAAAAAAAAAAAAAAAGAAAAAAAGAAAAAAAGAAAAGAAAGAAAACGCTAAGCACTACAGATTATATGACTGATAGCAGAGCTGCAAATGTTTTAAAACAGTGGCCTGAAAGACAAGAATTAATTTGCTGAAAAATAGCAGTATCTTGGTTAAAAGTGACATTGGGAGTATAGAATCAGACAGATTCTGAAACAAGAACAGACACAGAATGGCAGAAGCAACACACGTTTTTAGATACAGAACCTCATCACCTACATGAGGTATTGGACTAGTGTATGCGGAACAAAGAACCATTGTGCGTACCCCTCTCTCTTACAAGATGCATCAAGGAGCAGGAAACCTACTTCGAAAAATAAAACTCTCTGATGACAAGAACTCAATAATGTATTTTACAGTACTTATAACACTCCTAAAACTAGAAAGCTCTCTGTAGTAAGATGAAGGAAAAACATATATGATGTATGGTGTTTCCAGAAAAGCTTCCATGAAATAAAACCGTAGGATTTTTGTTTGCCTCATTTCCATAGATGCTCTCAATTTTGTGGTGATGCAAGAACACATTTGCAAAAAAAAAAAAAAAAGCATAAAACCGGCACAAACATGTCACAAACAAACTCCATATGTTTGCAATTTTCTTACCACTGCTGGAAGCCTGCTGTGGCCCTGAACACGCTCTTAGCAGATATGAATTAGGAGAGAACTCCTCATCAGGATTGGTGTCCATGATTTGATGGGACGTATTGCTGTCTAGCAATGGCATCTGGCAGCTAACTGGTGGAGGATTATGAGAACTGGGCAGCTGAGCAGATGGGAGAAGGCTAGACGAGGATGTAGGTGGAATGGGACGACCTGGGAAAGAGGACACAGGGATCAAAGATCAGCAACGAATGTAACGAAAAAACCCAAACAGCCAAGTAATTGCAGTGTAACTGTCCATCGTTACATATGGTTACTGCTGCGCAGAGCCACAAGATCTCTCCACTAGTACGAACTTGTCCCTTTGTATCATATTCAAGGCATTGTGAGCAGCTATGTTGTGAACTCATTCCAAAAATCTCTCCGCAGCATCAGCTTGTAACTCCTCAGATGAACAGACGCTGGGTGGATGAGAGGAACTGCACACCACTGGATGGGAAGCGCTCTGTTCTGCGTGGGCACTGACACACACTGCAGCCAAACGCTGCGAGGCCCCAAGCTGCATTCTCAGATGCTGCAAAATGCAAGTGCATCAGCTATGTATTTTACCAGAATTTTCACAGAAATAGGTTTTTTTGGCTAAATAAGACCAATGAGAAAGGGGACTATGATGAATTGATTCCTGGGATTACAACACATGTCTGTAATCATCTTTTAAAATAATGGTGGTGTCCTGATTTTTTTTTTTTTTTTTTTTTAAACCAGGGAAATTGCTCCGGTACAGGAATCTATTAGAGGCATGTAACAAGAACCATATGAAGGCAATCTCCAAGCTAAGGTTCCTCCTGTATTGTTGTAGATCTTTCCAAAACCCACGGACAGATGAGGCAGGAAGCATAGGGGACAGCAGGACTGAAAGGGAATTACTCCATTTGTAGGGACGGGCTAACCTGGAATATGGGTTGGAAACTCTTAAGCTTTTCTGTCCTTTCACTCTCATTTCTTTTGGCACTAGTGCTGTAGGGGCAGAGTTTCCCACCTAGCTCACCAGACAGAATAATTTCAACTCTGAAACCCGATCCTTAATGTGTACGATATACCTCAGTCCACTGTAACAATTTTTGGTCAGCTAAACCAGTGGCACTAAGTCAACAAAAAACCCCGTTCATACTTATTTATTGTTTGGTTTTGTGAACTTTCATCTCATAACTTTATATCAATCCATTCCATCAAATGCACACAGATGAAGACAGGTTTTGGGGTTTTTTTTGCATTGCCTATTAGAATATGACCAGTTATAGGGATGAGTGGAAGAAGAGAAACATGCATTCTGATCTCTGCAAGTTTATCTAGTGCATTGGAGAAATTGTTCATGAATAATTTATACATAGGAAAATATGACCTCTGTGATACTGCCAAAGTCTGTGAGGCACAGAGAGATCTGCTGCGTGCTAGCTACAAATGTTAAAACGCAGCAAAACTACACAAAATGGCGATCCTTAGTTCCATTGTTCTTAAAGGAACAGTAGCAGAGCAAATACACACTGGCTTTCTCATTAGTTACATCTTCATTTTGGGGCTCAAGAACCCCTCACTTTATACAAATTATGTTAAGATTTATACCATTAGCTAATCTTCTGGAGTCACACATCAAATTCCAACAGAGGAAAAAAAAAAAAAAAAGAAAATCAAGAAAATTAAAAAATTCTGGATTTGGGGAACAGCAATCAACCAAAGATACCCATAGATACTAAAAAAAACCCCAAAATCAAAGCCCCCCACCTTTCACTGCATGGTACCACCAAGTAGCATGAGCTACCTTCTTACCTTCAAAAAGTTGGGAACAAAATAAGTACCTGGAGATAGGCAAGTAACTCTTATGCTTATTTTTTATTATATTTTTAGCACTGGATAAATTGATGATAAGACTAAATGACCAAGTTATCATATGATAGAAATGGGTTTAAGCTACTCCATAGTAACCCCCATTTGCCATCTTTTATGCTAAAGAAAATTCAATATGCATTGAATATTTTCATTGTGGACTTGCATTTATGAGGAAATAATTCTAATATTGATGATAGGAATAATTACCGTTATTATTTATGATTATGCTATTCTTATGAAATACTACAGTGAATATCCTAGACATTCAAGGGAAGTGATTGAGCAAAACCAGTTTCTAATTATTTCTTTGCAATGTGTTGGAAACAAGCAGAGAGGCTGAGGTTTGACACACCTCAGACAGGAATGTGACACTGTGCCCATTGTGTGCATTTAATTTTCACATATTCTGGCTCTGCTTCAACATTATGAAGTTAAAAGAAGAAGCTTTATAAATTCAAAATCTGCATTTATTGTATCACCTGGAAATATATTAGTGCATTATAAAAATGTTGGACGTGTGAGGTTATGAGATGAAGGGAAAAAGATGTTTCCTTCTGTGTAAATTGCATATGGTATTTCAGAGAAATTTAAGTACCTTTTTGCAGAATACATTGAGAGAAACAAAAAACCCAAGAATTATTTTGCCAGGAAAGCTAATCACATTGTTACCTTCATGAAATAATACAGCCCAAGTCCCTGAAGACAAGGTAAAATGTCTAATTACTACAGCTCTGTTTGTAGCTTAGAGGAAACAGAAGGTATCAAGTTGTTAAAACGTTGCATTATTTTGGGGGGAAGTTGGCTCTTGAGGAAGATTTGTTCATAAGCACATGTTAATTGAAAAACATAGATGTCTGTGAGCCACAGAACCTATTGCCAATCCGTCCTGTGGTTAGATTTCCTAATAAGCTGCCAAATTTGATTAAAACTTTTCTTGTGGTTGGGGCATTCCTGATCTTTCTGTCAAGTTGATTTTTGGCATCTACTAAACACTAAACTCCCACTACAACCCTTCCCTCTACAGCAGTGGCGATCTAGTAGAGTGTCCTCTCTATATGGCTCTCCACCCCCAGCCCCTGAAACACACAGAATATCTTAAGACACCCAACCTTTTGTAAAATTTGGTGGGAAGTGAGTTGAAAAATTACTGAAGAGGAACAGAAAGAGACACTACTAAGCTTTGTTGCCTTAGGAAATGAATCTAAAGGGTAACTGTCTGCAGCACCACAGTCAAGAGAATGGTTGTGAAACTACTGAAGAGAATTGAATGTATGCAGTTAGGCTATAAAGAATATGATAAACGCAATTTATTTGTTACTATATACTCTTAAGTTAGAAATAATGGGTTAGAAATAAAGCTTCTGTGAATAAGTTTTTTATCTAGTTGTGCACTGACAGAAACCCTACATAATGGATATTTACTTCTATTGACAGCAGTAATATAATTGTGTAACATACCCAAAGAAACATAAGATGGATACAAATGCTAGAAAGGGAAACCAAAGTCTTAAAGCTGATATATTACAATTTCAATAGTAAAAGTTAATAGTAGTTCTTCTTCCAATATCTGTTCATATGCATGTTCCTACTGCATATACTCATGCATGGTGAAGACTCATACAGATACTGAACAGTATTTGTAAGGCATTTTTCAAAAAAAGCAAGCAGTCAAGAACAAAAAACTCTTCCCCCTCATTACTTTCTCCTGTCATTTGACTTATCTTACTCCTTAGAATGAAGGAAGAAACTTAGTAACTTTCCTTCTGGAGGGCATTCTGATTTGGGGTAGCTTTGGGCTTCCATGCCACACAGGACCTCATTCTGCAAGGGCCTTTTTTACTCTCTTATCACTTATATTCCTTTTTTCCCCTCTAAGTTTATATAGCAGACAGCATAGACTTATTATTTCTTTTTTTTCCCCTTTATTTTTTTTTTGCTCCCAGCTTCACACCTTTCTTCATCATCTCAGGAACTTACATGAAACTATTCCTCAATTACTGCTATACTTTAAGTCCCTAAGGCTTAAAATCTGCTGTAGAATCTACATTCAAAAATTGGGCCACACTTGTAGCCGGTAATGATGCCACAGCTCTGCAACCATCCTCAGGAAGACATCCCCAAAAGCTGAGGATGCAGATCAGACATCGGTGTGAGGAAATCCTTTAATCTCCTTGTTAAGGACAGCTTTGCAGCCAGACAGAGATTGAACAAGGCACAAGCTTATCAACGTGAGCCTGCCATGTGTGGTCATGGAATAACATGGCAATGGGGTGACGGAGAAGACTGCCTCAAGCCCAGACACTTATAAGATAGCTAAGAAGAGTTATGTTCATCTTACTCACAATAACACATTTGGGAAAGAGGCACTCTGGTTGCTCTTAGCCTAAAAGACCAAAACCCAACACCAGGGGAAAAAGGGGAAGGGGGGGGGGGGAACCAAACCCCCCAAAACCTGCCTGCAATTGCTAATTGCTCCTAGCATTAATATACATAAATAAGAGACACTATCAAGAGGAGAAGCAAGCTGCTTATCATTTACTGAAGGATTTTTGAGATGCATTTTCCATACTCTCCCTTCTTGCTGCTCCTGCAAAGGACCTATGGAATTTTGTGGCTGAATAAAGCCCCTATGTGTGTGAAACCCTGGCCTCTATATTCCACCATGGTGCATAACAGGAAGCAGGGAACAACCATGAACCCCCAGCCCCCAGAATTAAAGAATTTTGACACGTGAGCAGTTACTGTGTAAATATGCATTACAAAAATACATCTTGAAGAGCTGTTAAGTAACCTTTCAGCTAACTGCAATATAGTATAGTATTACTACCTAACAACATGTAAAAACATAATTGTATATGTATTTACAGAAATATTTATATATTTAAATATATTTACCCACACACGTTTAGACAGATATACATAATATCCAGAAAAGAACATTATTTTAAGAGGTCTAAAGGATGAATCCAGGCTCCTTAAGTAGCCATTTTACCATTAACTTTGTTGGGGAAGATCACAACCTGTACATTGCCATCCTCAACTCCTAAGTTATCCATTTCAATGTAAAACTTATGTCATTAGAAAACAGCTGAATCCCAGGGGCAGTAAATACAGATCTCAAAGCTTATTGTACCTGCAAAAGAATTCTCAAGCTTTTCCCATCATGAGAGTCTCACTTCTAAGTTTAGCATGTGTAGCAAAAATCTGTGTAGATTGTTCAACCCCATGCATTTTCAGCATGTCACACTGAGAATTTCACATACCTAAACAGTGTATCTTCATTGATAAATTGCATTTATGAGGCATCTTCCTATGTGTAGAGGCTTTTATAAGCAAAGTCAAGTTTCAATAGCTTTAAACACCTTGCAATCTTCATAATCAAGGTTATAACTATTTTGTACTTCTCTAAGTTGGCTACCTGCTATTCATGAAGAAAATGAACATAAATGATCTATAATAACTATAGTTAGTCACAGATTACTATCAATAAAGTCACTTCAGTCTTTGTTCTATGGCTCTGGTCAAAAGGGCCAGGACTCACACAGAAAAGATACACACAAGCAAAAAGTCACTGTGCAATCCTCAACACATTAGATTGCAGAAAGAAGGGAAACTTTAAGATAACTGGGTTTTTTGGGGGGGTTGTTGTTGTTTTTCTTTAAACAATGGTTTGGAAGATTTAGTAACATTCACTTTAAGATAACTGTTTTGTTCTTTTTTTAAACAACTGTTCGGAAGATGTAGTAATATTCAAGTATTAATGCAGGAAGCTAGGGAAGTAAAAAGTGAAAGGAGATGAGTTGTTTCTCCATAACTGATGCCATCGGAACAGAAACTGTGAAACACTTAATTGGCAATTAAGATTTTGACATTTACTGATTGAAGCTGATATTCATGTTACACCAATACAAAGTATAGTACCCTATATAAAGTAATCCCATAAAATTATGTTAGTGACTTAAATGACGGACAGTATCATTAACAGCAGTTGCTGTGTTGCTCATATTTACTAAAATTGTAGAAGTAAGGCTATCTAGTAATGGCATTGCCTGGACATTAACTAGAGATGATAAAAGAGAAGGATCAGATATCCTCCTCCTTTGCTTTCTTACTTCGGGAAACAGCTGGAAAGCCGAACGGGATCTATACAAGGAACATAGGCAGGACCCTGCTGTCAGGGGTAACACTCCCCTTGCCCCCCCAGCACACAACACATTCTCACTACATTTCCAAGCCAGCCTGACTGAAGCACCTACATTGTCAGCAATGTTAAGTTCACTTTAAAGAGTGAGAAATGTTGCTAAATGTGTCAGGAAACAACTAGATAAAGATGCATGTTTTTGCAGTGCAAAGCACCATAAATTAAGCAGGCAGCTGATGAAGGTGAAACTTTCCAGAGGTATAGCACATTCAGCAGACTCTCCTATTCCTCCCCAGAATAATTGCTTTCTGCAAGAAAAAAACCTGTCCTTCAAATATGTGTGCAAAGCACATCTTGCCAATGGGCTGGGCACTCTCAAGCAGAGTCATATTTGGTAAATTAAATACATATTGTCATAACTGGCATAAGGTATAGAAATATTTTGTATTTGATGAAATTACTACAGTTCACTGGCAATAGGAAAAATCACCCATTTTCTGTATAGTAACAGCATCTATTATTATTATAGCTAAAATGGCATTTGTACTTCAGCCTACTGGAGGCCAGCGTGAAGCCCCAGCAGGCAAAGCTTTTCTCAAGGGAGAAAGTAATTTTCCCCCAGAGCTAAGCGGCCTTTAGTACCAGCTCTCAGGAGAAAGACAAGACACACCACCTAACAGTTACCTCATCTGGCAAGTAACCATGCTAATTTATCTGTAAAGAGGACTCAGTTAACCCTTTATTCATCAGACTGCATTTTAAGTTGACAAAACAAAAGCCCGAAGTGAAGTACGCAAGAAAAAAAGGGAAAGAAATCTAACAATTTGTGATCATTTTCTTCAGCATCAAGTTGCTTTCTGTTGCCTGAACTGCTGTTGCATTTTTTCTCTAAGGCAAACAAGCTTCAAAACAGCAAAAAAGAAAGATATGAATCAGGATTGGGATGACAGAGTTATCACTGCAGAAAGGTACTTCCAGTGCTTCTGAAGCTCCTATCTCTCCAAAAGCAGCAAATGAACAAAACAAACCAAGCTAAGAAAAAGGTTTTCACAGAGTCTATTTCACAAGAGTCAAAGGAGAAAACAAGGTCTTTCTAAAAGCATGGGGCCAATATACCCACACAGACCTGTTTATTGATGTTTTTAGGTATTTCTCTGCATCAGAACAGATAGTCAGGGCAGCTAAGGATGAAGTTGATACCATCATGTCATACCAGGCAAAGACAGAAGGTGGCTTTGAAACAATCAAAAGAGAATGCCAAAAAAAGAGATCCAGACACAGCAGGTCATCACCTGTGATTTACATAACAATGAACCAGCAAAGACAAATCAGTACTGTGGGTTCCTATCTTTCCCATTTAACAAAATGAATAACACCCTCCATGCCTTGCTCAGTTTTTTTCAAAATTTTTGTTATGTAAAAAAGCACAACATCCAAGCGAGAGCATGAACAGAGTGAAGATAATAAATAAAAAAAAGTATGTAACTACAGTATAGGCGAGAATATGCCCCAAAATGCAATTTCTATCAATGTATAAAGAAAGATTTGTATCTTTTGTCTGTAGCTCCTCTGAGACCAGAGCTGCAGAGCCCTGCATGGCACACAGTGAGCCTGGTTATGCCATTTTCACCAACACACCGTAGATTCTGCTCTACCAAAGAAGAAGTGGTGGCACCGTTTGTGCAGTCCAATAGCTATGTCTACAACTACATCTTTGTGGACTGCCTGTATGACAGGTTGGCTACCGTCCACTCTGCTCCCTGGGGCTCCCTGAAGCTACATTCCTTCAGATGGACTTGATGGACTTCACTTGGGCCCCTGAAGCCCTAAGACCTGTCTTTTTTTTTTTGTTGTGTTTTTTTTTTTTTTGGTGGGATTTTCATTTCAAGGTGGCTGAAATGTTGAAAGGCTTGTGTGGCAGTTCCCCAGAGCAGCAGGAACTGAGCATCAGTGCTGCTGAGGCACAGCTCCATCACATCATCGATACATGAACTCCTGTTGCATTGAGGGTGACTGAAAGCATTTATGTTGGCAAGATCTCCAGAGATCATACTGAAGCCAAACTTAGCGCAAGCACATCCAGTCCCTCTCCTCTCAAGCAAGGAATGGAACTAACTCTTCTCTCAACCACGCCCAGGTTTCCTACAGCCTTTCTGTGAAACATCAAAAAGCAAAATCAACTCTAAGGGGACCAAAGCCTTCAGGAAGAGCACACTGAAGAATTTACACATACCTGCCAAAATCTCTACCTCCTTTATGAAAATATGAAAGACAGTAACATAGGATGATCTGACGCAGCATAAAATATAGTTTTGAAAGATTCTTAAATTCATATTGTACAAGCAAAATAGAGCAATTGTCTAGAAAACATAATTCTAGAAATCATGATCTTACCTGTGTAGGTATGGCATTTTAATAGTCTAGAAGTTAAAACATTGGTTAAATAAAATTATCCTAAAACTCAGGGCTATTTCTTCTTAGGTACATGTTATAATTTATATTTCCAAGCAATCCTACAGGGCAGGGTGGGGGGAGGGTATGTGTGCAGATAAATCAAGAAAATCCAAAGCAAAACAAAATAATCCTAGATTCTTTGTGACAGTAATGCATAAAGTCTCATTGGTTTAGCATTGTTGTAGTTCTAGTTAAATTTTGCCGTCAGGACAAGAAATTGTTTATAAGGTATTATATGTGATAGAAAAACAGAAAAAAAAAATTAAAATGGCAACCAGTTTCTGCTACAAAAAAAAAAAAAAAGAAAGAAAAAAATTCAGTGTTAATGCATATTCATATTTAATATGTTCCTCTTCCCTGTCCTCTGAAGTAGAACCATTTACTGCACACCCAGGAATACAGTTTGAGAACTGCAGCTAATATTAAAGGTATGAAGGAAGAAGAACCAGCAAGTCCTGGTCTCTATTTTTTTTATTATGGATCCATTCTACAAGCTTGTTCAAGTTTTGTTATCTTCCTTAAACCATTTGACCTCTGTATGTGGCTAATATTTCCTGAAGTACTGCACATGTGTAATCCTTGAATATGAAAACCAGTGTACCAAGGCAAGATACTATCATCACTAAAATCTATGCAGAAGAATAAGACTAACTTGGAAATCAATAGTTCTGACTTTCAGGGTTAAAGTTAAACTAATTTTCCTAAGCAATCCATCTACAAAATATATGTTTTATGGAATTTGGATATTAAAAATAAGTAGACAGTCATGACTTGAAAATTACCTAAACCAATTCAGTATGCAAAGGAATAATTTGCTGCTGTCAAAAGCTAATGTCACTTAATCCTTGTCTTGTTAAATCATGTGATGCCCCCTTCTTTTTTTTAGTTAAACAAAGATAAATAATAAAAACAATTTACAGCTAGATGATGTTATGGTTTTGCAGCTGTTCATTGTCTTTTGGGCAGATTAGATTCTGTAATGAGAAGTTATAAGCCTCATTTTATAAAAGCTGTTGCTGTCTTGGGAAAAAAAATCAGTGAATAAGATTAGAAAACTCTTTTCCTTCATGAACCTATTACATTAGCAAGCTGATTGCTTGGCATATGTTTGATACCTTCATAGCTGGAAAACAGTAATTTGTTTCAACGATTTTTTCCCATCACTCATAAAGTCAAAATGTCTTCTCTAATACTACTGTACCTCTGATTTAGCCAGTAAAATCAGAGCAAGAAGAAACAGACAAATCCACATAAGGATAACTCACATGAACTTGCATTAACTTAATTTTCCTAAAAAAGGTTCTATTGAACTAAGTATAACTAACATTAAATCATAACAACTCATCAACTGCCTCTTCCTTGTGGGGAAAAAATAATATTCTAAGATTAGGAACGTATTTAGAAGAAACTCATTGGAAGCTACACAACCATCATCATATGTGATTGAATTTCCATCTTTATAGTAAATTAATAATATGTGCAGCTTTTAAAAATTGGGAAGAAAGAGAATTTCCTATTTATCAATCTTATCAGCTAAGCATTCATGCCAGGGAATTCCACTAATAAAAGGGTTTTAATTAGGCCCTAGGTAGGTAATTACCAGGCACCCTATGAAATCTACACCTCCTTAGATAAATCTACAAGTACTTGATTTGATCTTTATTCTAGTGACACAGAGAGTTCAGACTATGATGTGCTACAAACTTGCTTCCACTATCCAAACACCTCCCGTTTACCTTCACCTTATTTTACTGAAATTCTAAATACTGTTAAACAACTACTCATGCTGTCTCCACTACATATTCTCCTGAATGTTGTTGGCTTTATTTCTATTAGAGAAATTTATTTCCAGGAACGTTGCAACACTTAGTGATTCAAGTGCCTGGAGTCACTAATAGGTGGGAAAAATAACACTATCTTGAACAAAAATGAGAAAACTCCAACCTGTAATTATTTAAAAAACTCCGTGAAAGTCATACATAGATAGTACTAACTGGTGGGAGTTGGATAATGATAAGAGAGTTTGTGTTAACTCTTTGCAACCTACTAAAAAAGCATCTCTAATTTCTGGTGAACAAATGTGAAATAAACACAAGGCTTCACATGATCAGTATTACGTAAATGGCTAAATAATTTAAATAATATGCTTAAAATCTGTTCTATCATATAGTGCAGTGCCAGTGCTATATTCTGGCAAGGTTATTAAAGTCTACTTTTCTTAGTTCATCTGGAGTTTGAATACAGTGTTCCTATTTGCTTTCTAGATGTGTGTAGAATGTACTTCTGAATTAGTGCTCAACATCTGCTGTGATACACTCTAGAGATGTTTGTATTTTAGTGCTGGGAGATACTAAGGTGCAATAAGAAAAGTATGAAAAATATGGTGGGAATTAATCTTCCATTACTCTTGATACTGATACTTACATTTACATATTATCTTGATACTTACACTTTTTCTGCTTCACCTGGTTTCTTCTCTCAGGATCCAATCTCACATTTCTTACACAACCCATATTGACATGAGCAGAAGTTTTGGGGTGTACAAGGAAACGAAAGGCTTGACTTTTCAGTCATGTATGTCACTGGCGGGATTTTCCAAAGCACAAAAACGTGTAAGCATTTAATTTGCCTGTGTCTTACTGTGTCTTCAGGCAGCTAAACATCTTTTTTTTCTTAAACATTTAATGGGTGCTACAAATGTTTAGGACTGTTACGATTTTTTACACCGAACATTTGTGTGCTCTGACAAGAAGTTATCAGGCCCCGTAACAGATCCTGCTTTAAGAATGAACATTCCACCATTTAATAGCAAACCACAGTGAAATCTTAGCTCCATATAAGTCAATACAAATTGTATTTTTGCTTTCAGCACAGCCAGGATTTCACCCTAGAGTCCTAAAAAGCTTTGCACAGAGAGAAGCTCCCCAGCAGCAGTCTTTTCAGGATGCTCCACTGCGCTCAGATCTAGGAATACAGCTTGGAGCTAAACTGCAGTTAAAAACCAAAGCGGGGAGGGAAATACCATCACTAATAAGGAGCTAGGCCTATTTAGCCCTTTAAAATCTTTCTAATGTCTTCTGGTAGAGCTGACTATTCCCTGAAGAAGACATGGAATACAGAAAATATCCAAATACGGGGTTATGGACAACCTACTAAATCACTTACAAATGAACAATTTAAGTGCAGGTAAAATTTTGTTCACTCCCAATATTGAATAAAGTTTGAAATAGTCCCATCTTTGTAAAGTTGATTTCCAGTTCAGAGTTTGGGAAGTAGACTCAAATAAAGAAACAGAACATAAATTATGGAAGAAAGGAAAATATAATTTATTGTTTGAGGGTCACACCTTAAATGAATACTGGAATATACTCACTTTGCTTACATGAAAGCTGAAAATGTTGATTAAGTGAGGAGGTTTATGTCAAATTTCACTTTAAGTGAAAAGATTTAGCCAAAATAAAACCTGAGTGGCAGATTGCAACGCAAGAGCTATCAGACCATTAACTATTTTACCATTGCTATGTATCACCATAATTAATAGCACTCTGGGAGAACAGTACAGGAAATTAAAAAGATAAAATTTCCTTTTAATGAAAAGAAATCACAGACATGAAAGACTACTATATGGAAAAGGGAGCTTCACTCTGTAGTACTAAGAAAACCCGTAACCTGATTAAAAGGCACTTGCAAGCACAAAATTAGACATGTTAAAAAGGTAGGAAATCTTGTCATTATAGTTGCCAGAACAAAGGAATAAAGATACATATTCTTCCCCTAAAACAAATGGGCTCTGTTCCATGCCTTTTGGTAAAGCAACCCCCCCCTGAAAATCAAACAGGCTACAGAATAGCTTGAATGTACTATTTGTACTTCAGCATGAACTGTATCTTTAAAATAATGACAGTGTCTCTCATCTTTTCAATCTTAAAGCACTTTATAACTACAGCTCAGAAATATATGGACAGAGAAGAATTAAAGCAACTGAAGCTGAAATATGCTACTTAAGAATCCAAAGTTTGTTTACACCATTAGAAGGCACTCAAATATATATCCCCATAAATGACAAGGTCCCAGCAGCAAATTAACAGGAACAATTTTCCCATCTCAGGAGCTGTCAAGATGGGCTCTGTTAGCCAATTTATCTTACTCTAGCACATCTCTGGTGCTTGTCAATCAATATGTGAAACATTTGGTGCTGATTGCCATTTTTCTATCCACTTCCTTTTGCCTCTCCTACCAGGCAATTTACTGCAAGTCAATCAAGGTTGAAGCAGACCTTGTTTAAATAAAACACTGTTGAGTTCTTTTCACACCAACATTTTCAAAAACAGAATGAGCTGTAGCTTTTCACATTTACATTTATACTACTTTTTCTGTTTTTCCCAAATGCCATGCTCAAGCTATAAGTCATAACTAAACTCAGCCGAAGGCTTATGGAGAAAACAGTCAGGGAAGATGAACTGAATATAACTGTATATGCTTTCACTGTCAAAAATTCATTCTATCGATGGAGACAGAGAACATTAAGAAGTACTTAAGTAATCTGGGATTATTTCTTTTTTACCCTTGCTTGAAGTCAGGTATCTATACCATCAAAGCAACTTCTAACTTGTCTGAACTTCTTAACTCAGGATAATTGTTTCAAATATTCATTTACACTGCAATTTTAAGGTAAGAAGATCAATTACTGTACTTACAACTGCATGTCACAAATAAAAGTATGAAGAAAATCAATCTTCCTGATTAAAAACTTGGTCCTATGTTAAATACACTGACAGTTTCCCTCTGACATCCAGATGAAACAATCCCACAGCAAGCCCAGGTCACATCACATCTAACTTTGGCACTACCTTGGCATCACCTGTAAGCAGTGAGGTAGAGAAATATGGCAGAAACAGTTTCTTTTGCAATACATAATATTTTCTGATGTCCAACTGAAACAATATCCACTTACAGTACATAACACTTAGCAAATAAAATTTTAAAACTTTTACTTGTTTCTGCACAGTAAGACTTGGTTTTATGAACAACACCTATGTAACTTTTCTACTGTGCACAATGCTATTTCAGTTTTTAGGTTCACCATGGCTTGCAAGATTAACCATGTGATCACTCACAACAACAGAACATAAAACTACCATCTTCTGAGTTAGAATGGCAATTAAATACCTGAAGCATGCATTTATGTGCTACAACTATATGGACTGACAACAATTTATTTGGTTTAATCCCGTTATTTATTAGATCCACATACACTAAATCCAATGACGTACAACAGCAACCAAAGAAAATGCAAGTCAGATCAACCCCTAAGATGCCACAAGTAATAATCTTCTAAGAGTAGCAGAGGACATATTCCTTTAATAACAAAAAGAGACAAAGAAAGTGGCTATGTTACTGTTCTTATTAATAAGATTATCTATTCCTCCCCTTTTTAATTTTAAATGATGCAAAGGTGTCAGACATCCCCCCCCGCAAACAAGAGCGTATACATATGCTAGCATATATATAATATATAGTATTTTAGATATATTTTATACATATTATTTTCTAGCACATATATGTATGATAGAAAATAAATCGCTATATATATACTAAAAATGAATGGCTTTTGAAAGAGACAAAAAATTATCAGTTCCTTCTCTGGTCAACAATTGACAGCTATCATGAAAGTACAAAAAGAGCTTAGACTATTAAAAAAGATGCCCTATGTAAGAGTCCCAAATTTGCCTGTAGTTAACACCTTGTAAAATTTCATGACAGGAACGTCCCTGCTCATTTGCTAGTACTGTACTATGAGACCTAATATCTTCTCAATCTATAGCACATATGATAAAATAAATAAAACATTTATAACGGAGTCAAAGACTGACTGAAAAATAAAGCAAGCATATTATAAGGCATATACAATCACCAGTCCTATCCTGCACAGTATTTAAAAATCCTTACACTATGCCAGCATAATGCATGATACAACTAACGAGTTGTATTTCACTATCTTTTGGATAAAGAATGCACTAGTTTAATTATAAAAGAAATATGAAACATTTTAGAACATTAGTCTCATAAGAAGCAAGACCTTTGACTGTTTATCCTTACTAGGGGGGTTACTGCAGATAACCCTTCTGAGGCAGTCTCCAATTTAAGGATCTTCCTTTACCTTGCTGCAAGTAATAGGAAAAAAAATCCACGTAATATATGAGAGCTAGGCGTATACCACAGATGTGGATATTATATAAACACATACAAATATATACATATAAACACAAGTATATGTGTACACATACTAGGATATGTGATGTCCTAACCCTACCAAGAGTTGACTTTTGAGTTATTTTCAGAAAAAAATTCTCATTACTCATGAGAAGGAAGATGTATGATTTACTTTATATTGATGTCACTAAGAAAAAAACCTCAAAGAACAAAACAGCAAGCTAGAGATAGGAAAAAGTATTTCCTGCAAGGCAAAACCAGTTAGCCTCATTCATGATGTAAGTATATGCTTCAGTAACAACAGCCATTAGCCCACAAAAAAATTTATCATAAAGGTAGTATAACAATTCCAGATTCCTAGTTTAGGCTTAACAAATGACAAAAGATAGTGGGTGATTTTCTTGCCTAGTCTTCAAAAAGATGTAGCCTCCTACACTAAAGCACGAAGAATCACACTTATATAACATTTATTTTATCATTTTCAATGATAGCAGAACACTTACATATTAAGAAATTTTCCATTCATTCCACCTCACATATCTAAAACATCCCTGAAGAAAAAAATTGCTATTTTAATCCTCAGAAAGCTCTGGGCTTATTCAAATCTAAACTTTGCCACTGGCCAACGCATGCATAGTATTTTTACAGTCCTCTCAGCTCTGTGGAAGTTACTCAGAGCTTGCAGAAAGCTCATGTCTGGAATGTAGATTTACAGTTGGGTTCTGTCAATTTATTGGAAAGGCTTTTTCTCCAAAATAAAAAGACACACAGCAAACAAAAAAACCCTACACTCACTGGCTTGTGACCTGTTTCTCTTTACTCATAGCAAAGATTGTCTTTTCATCACTAACATATTTTTCCCAGCAGTTATACTGATTTCTTGGTATACGCTTTCTGATTATGAATGTAAAAGGGAATGTAAATGTTTCTGCCATAGAAAGAAGCAATATATGATGGGTCAAGTTACTTGATAGCTGAATGCCCTAAATAAGCAATTGGCTTAGATCAAGACAGTTAAAAGACTGTCCCCTTTCTGCCTGCCCCCATCCCCAGGTCCTCTGTCCCCCAAATCTTCTTGGACTCTCCATTAGGGCCCTACGAAGACTGAACACAACATTTGATGGATTTTAGGGCAATGCAGATGAAGTTAGTAGGACAGAGGGGATCGATATAGAGGGAAGCAGTGTACACAGCCTAACGTATCATCTGCCAGAGGGTCTCTTAAAAGTCGATCACATATTTCACTATCCTTACCATTAGCCAAAAGTCCAGGATTTCTATCTGTTCCTATCCTCTTCCTTTTTCCCCTGATACCAGATTGTTTAAAACCTTAATTTTAACCTGAACCTGCCACTTTAGCTGCTAAGAGAATTGCACTTTCCTGTCTCTCTACAGCCCCAGGGACTAATTGAGAAGATTACCTGAAGGCTTGAGGTCTAAATGCTCAAGGAAGAAAACTCTGCTGAAAATGATTTCTACAAAGAAGAATGACAGAAAGAGGAATGACTAGGAGATCTTTCTGTCACTGGAGATTCTTATATTACAAATGATGGTATGCTGTATGTGATCACGTGCTGAGAAAACCAGTAATAACACAGTGAGTTTCATTGATTTCTTTTATTGTAGTACATAGAAATCTAAGTGATAGATAAGGAGCTTGTTTTCACTACAAATCACAGAACTAAAAAGGACTCTTGATCTAAAAATATTATAATCTAAGCAGGGGTCAAGTTTCTTCTGTCTTTGCTAACTTGCCTTGGTGAACAGATGAAATTTATTGAATTTATAAGGCTGAAATAGTGCTTCTCTCCAGCTACCATGGAAATCGTGTAAAAGTGGTATTGAGGACTCAGTGGAGTAGATATGTAAGAAAGAGTCAAAGACAATTTTAAAAGACGCTATTTTACCTACACTTAATGAAATGAAAACTAGACTAGAAAATCCACACTACTCTTCTATCAGAAGTCACGACCCCATCAAAAACTGATGCACAAAACTGTTCCAGCAAGGTTGGTTAATAGAAATAATACATCACAATCCAGTCCATTTGGGGCTTTTGTTCTTAAACACTTCAGTAAATGGGCCTGTTTGTTAACTCCAACAGATAATTATGAAGTGCAATAAAAAATTCAAATTATGTTAATAGGCCAGAGAACAACGGCTGTCTCTGAAATCACTGTCAATTACTAGACATAATGGTTCTCAATTAAGCTGGAGGGTATTTTCAATCATTCATAATTCACTATTTTAAAAGTATCATAAAAAGATATAAATGTGAGCTGTTAATAAAACTTTCAGACCAACAATGTAGCTGTTTGTCACAGAAAGTAATACCTTTTTTATTTTTATAGTGTTTTTTCTCTTGTGAATGATATGTGAAGTTATTGTTAGTGAAAGGAAGGTAACTACATGGGATTTATTTCTCATAGTGCTCCTAAGTGCATGAGGAGCTATATTCCTTTCTTAAGCAACTTCAGTTTCCCTTAGGAATACAGTCAGCAATCATGCATGTCTTTACCAATTCTATTTTTAGATACTGCTGCTCACTATACAAACTTTAATGCATATGTGGATATGAACCAGGGGACTCGCTGTTTGTCCACTTTCAGATTTTTACTGCAGATATTTTTCAAGAGAATGAAATGGACCAAAACAAAAAATGGAAAACTTAAGGCCTAAAATAAGACCAAGAAATCCTAGGGATCATCTTTCAATTATAAGCTTGATGCATCGTAGACTTCCACCAAACCAAATAAACCAAACATAAATGAAGCCATTAAGGACAGATCAATAGGCAATAATTACTATCCACACTTCCACTAAAACTATCACTTACTTATCCACCACATGTGTAACCTTGCATTAGGAAAATGGCCCATTTAGCAATTGCTAAATTATCTTTATAACTTTACTACATATGATTAATGATCAAATTACTGGAGGCATGAATACCCTAAGTAGATACATTTAAACACATATATGTACACCTGGGGTTTTTTATTTATTTATTTCAAAATCAACCACACCTTAAAAACACATTCTCTAATCCAACCACTTCAATCTTCCTCCTGCCAAGAAGCAAAACTTCTTTCATTTTTATTCAAATACATTTGCATACATATTCCTGAGAAAGAGTAAATCATTCAAGAATAGTTCCTAACTGCAGAAATTTATATTTTCATATTTAAACAGCAACTCAAAGACTTGAGCACAACACTGTGAATCAGCAGTGGAAGACAGTCATTCATCATCCAGACCTGAGGATCTGTTGAGAGTCTTTATTGCTTTGACCTCATTAAAACAGTGCAAACCATGAGCTAACATAAATCTGTCTCTCTAAATACTTTCCCCTTTAATTTTTTAATGGTTCCACACAAAAGGAAAGGTTAAAGCTAATTAAAAGAGATACAAATACCATTATTATTGCCCTGACAAACTGCTAGTTACTACATTTGGTCATTTCACTTTAGAAAACCATTACTCCCATTTCTGAATGAATTAGTAATTACACTGTTTGTTGACATTCCTTGGGGTTTTTTGTATTGTTGGGGGGTGTGGTATGCTGGTATTACTTTTTAATCCCTTAATTTTTATTTCATTTTCTCTTTCACTACTTATTTTTAGTCTCAAACTTACAGCTAAAGTAAATCTCAAGTGTCACAGCTGGACAAGGATATCTACGTAAGGACTACATTGTAATTCTAACTTCATTCCGAGTGGGACAAAAAGATTCTGAATTCATTTCTATGCAGTAAAAACTTGTTTTCCTATCTCATTAAGATCATCATACAATACCAACGGATGCTTAAAAGCATCTAGTGCTGAAGGAACTGTTAAGAAAATTGAAACAAAAGTACTGATGAATGATAATCTAATGATGCTGCAAAGATTTTGCTTTCCTGTACTATGTCTAGCAACACACACATATCCCAATGCCCACCCCACCCCCACAAGCCAAACAAAACCCCTCATTAAATAGCTACCATTTTTTATGTTACTTCATACTGTTTGGCACTGTAAGCAGTAGTGATCATTCTACTTTAAAAAAAGAGAAAAAGAAAAAGAAAAAGGAAAAGAAAAAGGAAAAGAAAAAGGAAAAGAAAAAGAAAAAGAAAAAGAAAGAGAAAAAGAAAAAGATAAAGAAAGAGAAAAAGAGAAAATAAAAAGGTACAGGTTAAAGTCTCCCAGAATTCCCAATGACCTCAGTAGCTGCTATGCACACAGAACTGTGAACAGAATATTACCATTAACATTATAATCATAGTAAACAAGCATCTGGCTGTCATTTAAAATACAGCTTTTCTCTACTGATAATAAGAAGCATTTTCTGTTAATTTCTGTTATCTGTAAATCTCTCTTGGCATTCTAACTCTGCACTTAATGTGCTGTACACGCTTCACTTTAAGCAGAATGAACACTCGCATCAAATGTCAGCTTGTCTTCTTGTTATCTTAAAGATAGGGATTCATTCAATAAAACAGCTAAAGGATAAGAAAAAACGGAACAAGGAGTTACTTAGTTATTAGGCCACAGATATTCAACAGAAACATATATATTTATTTTCTCTTACATTGGGGAAATAATCATAACCTTTTGCAAAAAAAGCCCTTTTAATTCTTGGCTAGCTTCATTAATTTAATTGCAGAATGGGAGCTGAAATCAAGTTTAGATCGGTTACTTATTTATCCGTGTATCGCATCTCTAAATGAGCAAAGTACTACAGTACATCAGCCCCAAGTTAATCATACCTGCCCATTTTCAGGTGCCACTGACTTGCTCTCTGCTAGCCTATTCCTATAAGATGCCTAAATAGGTGTAAACCAGAAACTGAGTTGCAAGCAGCTGCCATATTTTTGTTTTTCATAAATCCTGTTCTGTTCGACTACTAGAA
Organism: Buteo buteo; assembly: GCF_964188355.1. Lineage (NCBI taxonomy): Eukaryota > Metazoa > Chordata > Aves > Accipitriformes > Accipitridae > Buteo > Buteo buteo. The sequence goes on along the minus strand of NC_134194.1, from coordinate 16,800,629 downwards.
AATTAATCTGCAAGTGACCCTTAAAAAAAAATACAAACACAGTGCACAAGTAAGAAGCAGCAGCCTTGAAAAATTAAACTTGCATAACAAATTTCTCTCCTTGATTTACTGCTGTAAATCACAAGCAATCCTGTTGACTGAATTCACCAATATGAAATCAGTACAAGGAATGTCACAATTCTGCCACAGGCTTTGAACTTTAAAATGGACAAAGTATTTCATATGCATCAGAAGTAGCAATATACTTGTTAAATACAAGGAAATTTAAAAAAAATCTAAATTGACTTCAATTGAGTGCCTTTTTAATTTTTATTAAACTTTGTTTCTCATTCTCCCCCTCATTTAGATGCTTGCAAAATAAATATAATTATATCCAACTTTAATAACTTTGGTACCTTGAGCTGCAGGTGCTAGTATGCTGTATCTATTACCATATTTTAAGCCCTTTTAAGAAGATTGCATTAATTTCTATGATAATTTAGAGCCCATAATGCATTCCAAGATACGAATAGATGTTAATCACCACAGAATGATTTTCCTGTATACTAACGAAGTCATGCTGTAACCAGTAACTACTAACTTTTAAAATTCAATATTGCCACTGAAAGACTTGATTAAAAATCTGTTAGAGTAACGATATCTCTGAAAACGGTTTAAAAAACCCCAAACTAATCAACAGCTATATGAATTGCTATATCCTTTCTATAGAAATTATTAGGACTGAAAATGTTTACAGTATCTATTCCATTATTTGCCCAGTATTAATGGAAGTTAACCATTTATATTTGTCCTCTGCCACTACCATAGAATGCATACAACAGCTAGCTCAAAGACAGCAGGCAGAAAAGAATCTTCCTTATTAAAATGATATTATGTTCAATATTACAGGTACATCACTGAGGAAAAGCTGACATCAGTGATTGCATAACTATTCTGATATTAGAATATTTAGATTGATAAAATAAGGCAAGAGTTTGCCTCTATGATTTAAGTCAAAGCTTGGTTTGTTTCATCAACTTGAATACCCTCTAGCAGAGGAACATTCAAATTTAAATATCTATACAAAAAAGTTAAAATTGGCAACATTTTTCTGGAACAAGCCTATTTACAGCTTTTCTGCAAGCTAAAAGTAACTAAGGGATGCCCTTTCTGCATTAGCCAGTTCATTGTTGCTTCTTGACAGTTACGTAAAACACAACATCCTAAAGGTAGTACATTGCTTTGTCACTATCAGAAAGGCGACCCAAATGAAGGAATACTCCCACCTGCTTCAAAGATATTGCTAAGTGACCCATTACACAGGCTGAGAAAAGCTTTCAGCTTTGCTACAGTTTGGCCTCCGGACATGCAGGGACACTGCTTACCTGTTTCACTGCTGTGTCAATATGTGTGGTACTTGACGATATTAAACCTCAAACCTGCCTTCAGCAGAAATTATTGCTGTGCGCCACAAATTCAACAGTTTCCCTTAGCAATGGACGGTTTCAGCCACTTTATTGCATATGAAGATTACAGTTCCATCTTCCCAGATCTGGAGCACTAATTTCTTGAGGACTGTGGTCAAAGAAGCAGCTTTTGGAGAGTTTACCACAAAGTTTGGGTTTTGGTTTTAGAGTTAGAATAGAATAGAACAGACTATTTCAGTTGGAAGGGACCTGCAACGATCATCCAGTGCACCTGCCTGAGCAATTCAGGGCTGACCAAGTTAAGGTATGATATTAAGGGCTTTGTCCACATGCCTCTTAAACATGGACAGGCGTGGGGCATGGATCACCTCTCGAGGAAGCCTGTTCCAGTGTTTGACCACCATCTCAGCAGAGAATGCAGTTACAACGCAGAGTAACACCACCATCTTTGTGTCTGCCCAGTTCCCAAGCAAGCTAAACAACAGAATGAAGTTGACGTTTCAAACTTTCTATGTGGTTAAAATTTTATACATTGAATTTTCATAAAGGAAAATTACTGTTTTAACGTTTTTTTGCTTGTAGACAACAAGCAGGTGAGGAGCTGAAAGCCATTATGACATTGCGATAATTCAAATTGGTGCTCCCTCTGTCAAAAATTAACCTGTGTGCAGAGGTTTAACTGGGTGCTAGGACGCAGCAGCATGAGGAGGACTGCATGTACTGTGTTCTCATTAGAATGAGTACTTTTCCCCAAAGTGTCTTCTTACTTCTTTGAAGATTTTAAAACTAGTGATCACTTCAGTGCCATGCTCTAAGGTGTGTTTCGATTGCTGGGGTCTCTACGATGCTGTCAGCACAATCCTTGAGATATGTTATGATGTGCCAGAAGAAAATCAGCCCCTATGTGAAATATGCCTCAGAAAAAAATAACAAAAACCCTGGGAGGCTTCTAGACCAACTTTTGTTACGATCACTTAGACTCTGCGCTCTTTCTGTCATTATGCTTGATACTGTTGAACACTTTCAAATTCCGCTGCCTTCAACAGTTCATTATGCCTTCCCAAAACGTGTCAAAAGGTAGAAGAAAAAATTTAAAAGACCGCTTAAAAGGTCCCAAATCCTCTGAAACCCACAAATGTAATATTAGTATTCCAGATGAAATTTGAGGTTTGAGACATACATTGAAGGATTCTGTAAAGAAGAATAGTTTGTTTACTTTTTTTTTTTACATTTAAGCAGTTCACTTTGCAAGATTAATACCCAATTGAGAAATGAAGTATTTAAAGCTGATGTACTTTTTTTTTTTTTTTAAATAACAATCTGGGTTTTATTTCATGGTTGTGTATTTTTGTAGCAGCAGTCAATGCCATTTGAGCAGTGATAGGATTTAAGCTGCCACCAATACAAATTAAATCATTAGCTCCTGTGTGTAGAAAAATTCAGAATCTTGAATTAAGTCTCAACAGACAAGCAGAGGAAGAATTTATTATCACACATCTTATATAAATAATCACTTAGTCTGTACATGTTCAGTACAAAATATGCGTTAGTATAACAAAGTATCCAGTTCATACAAATGTGATTCTTGCGTTCCTCATTGAAAGAGAAGAAATTATTAAAAAAAAAAAAAAGTTATAGTATAAAACAAAGCAGCTGCTTGAGGAATTAAATAACAAACCAGTGCAGTGTATTTACTGAAAAAAATCTTAGAATTGCTACAGGAATTTTATACCTAGAAGCCCTACAGACTTTTAGTAACAAAGAAGAAAGTTAAAAAAAGTGAATAAACACCTAAGCAAGGGGCTTATCTGGAGAAGCCTCAGATGAAAGAAGATGAAGGGAGTGCCTGGCCCCTTACTTCAGCTCGGAAACTCTCCAATTCCTCATCTCTTCCTCTAGCTGTCAAACCCACTGTATTCTTCGGTGGTTCCAGGAAACTTGAGACCAATGAGGGCTCACAAGCACACCTCTGAGTTTCTGCCCCCGTTTCCCCTGTGTTAGGTACTACCTCCTCCTTCTCGCAGCCGGATTGCCAAGCTGACACTCCACAGGTGTGAGGGGCTTGGAGGGGACACAGTGACAGAGACCCAAACAGGTTTCACCTTTCCTGGCCACAGGCCATTCCAGGTCACAGCTCTTGAGATGTGGTTTATCTTAAATTTTAAAACTCTCCTTGCGGATGGAAGGATGCAAGGGGCATTGGGTGGGGGTGTGTGGGAAAGACTTGCAAAACACAGTGGAAAGTTGAAAAGGACAGAACAACAGCATAGAGTTGTAAAATTGGTCAAAACCCATGACTTTCTACTGTAATAGATCTTAGACATTCTAACAGCATAACCCTACAACAAAAAGTGTTTCTAAACCAACATAATAAACACCTGGACAAGACATAGTATTTCATTTACTGTAACTCCACTGATTCAATATGATTGTACTCAATCTACCGTACTGAAATGAAGATGAAAATAAGGACTACCCACATACTGGAGTAGGAGACAGAGAAAAATAGTAAAAGTTAATACAGACAACTCTCAATATAGAAAAAGGATTAATGCTACACATTGTCAGAAATCTTTTCTCCACACATTACTGCTTTACATAGTTGAAAAAACCAAAAGGGCCTGAACAGGCAGCAAGCATTATGAATGCCTCTGGGAGCTTTGGGGTCTCCAAAGGACCAAGAGGCCACAATAAATTAACACCATTTAGAGGAACTGAGGAGAGGACCAAGCAGAGCAGGTAACAGGAGTATCTATAATAATTAAGTACCCATAGGGACTCTTCTATTTTGGTTCACAAATTCTCCTTCCTGATATCAAGTTGCAAATTGGGTAGCTCAAAGAACAAGATAACCAATAAAACACAAACTGAAGTTTTTAAAAATAGAAAGAGTTGAATAATGATGATTTGTTTGGTTTCTTTTTTAAACAGGCAACCCCTGTAATATCAGTGATGGTAAATTTATAAGGATTATACAGCCAGACATTTAAAAAATGTTGATCCCTTGAGTAAAATGTACACAGTAAACTTCAGTGCTTCAAAAAATAATCATAATAGTTAGAATCCATGACAGCATTTTTTCAAAATATTTTACTTTAATTATAAAGTTGAAGGTGAATTTTCTATCGTGTAATTTATGATGCCAGTCAACCCACAAAAAACCTAAGCTAGAGTTAGGAAGAATTTTCCCATTTACAGCATCACATTACGATATCGATATTTTATGACTTATAATAAAGCATTTGCCCTTTGTCACTGTCAAAAATAAGACAATTACTGTAGCTACCCCTTCAGCCTGTTCTGCTGTGGAGTTGTCTGGTATATCTTAGAAGATGTAAAATATTTTTTTAAATATTTTTAACTTGAACTGCACAATGGATGCACCTCAAAAAGACTATTTTGTATACATTTTTCAAAAGGTATTCCCAGATTCCAAGAATAAAATAATGAGCAGTTACAGATAAAAGTGTGTTAAAAGCTTAAGACTTGTTTAAAAATTAAAATCAGTGGTGATGCACAGAAAATGCCAACTAAACACTTAATCAGCATTGTTCTTTAAGAAATCTGGCTCCCTTTTTAAGTACCATTTTTTGAGTCAAGTTTCTTTTTCAATTTAACAATTTCCCTAAAACTTCTTTACCCATTTAGGCTGTACTACCTAACAAATGGCTTCAATGTCCTTTTCCTCCCTTGAATGGCCATGAATATTTTCCCAGAAACATGAAAAGTAAGAATGCAATTGCATTTGTGCTGATGCTAAATGTTAATAGATTTGCCTAAATGTCTGCTAATAGCACCCCTAGAATTAGCTAGACTAGTAGTGCATGCCTAATGTGTTGTTTTTGTTGTTGCTGCCTTAGCTGTTTTCTCCTTTTTTTCTCAATAACAAAAAGAAAGGCATTTTTAGTAAAATGTTTCTATACATCTGCAGCCTGTACAGCAGGCATGCCACTAACATCATGTAGCACTGACAAAGCATCATTAGGGTTATAAATCCCAACATTCTACTGTTTCCTTAAATTAAACATGAAAAGTTTAATGTTTTTTTAAATTAAACATGAAGGCCTGACTTTGCCAGCCAAAATATGTCCTTCTATCACCTTTCCTAATTCCTCCAGGTCACTTCTTTTGTTAGACAATTTAGTTCCATGCAGTCAGAGGATGATGCTCTTTATTGGCGTGTAGTTTCTGAATGTTGTGGGTGAACAAAGCTTTGAAAAACATTTTCTACAGGCCAAACCATTTATTAAAATGTGCTTTACACTCCCAGAGCTCCAATTTGCTTAGAATGACAAAGGAGTTTACAAATGTAAAAGATCTTTAAAATAAACAGTTATAAGTGGCTTCACTGAACAACCATATTTTTAAAACTAAATAATCTGCAAAAATCAGATAACACTGTATTATGAAAAAAATCTGTTTTACTAATTTGTGTTTGCAGTAGCTGTACAAATGCATAATGTTCTCAAAGTCTTCTACTCTTTCAAAATATAATAAACGTAAAAATATTTTGGAAGACAACGCCTTTCTTTTTAATAAGGACTGCTAACTTCTACCTGTCAGTTGACTAAGCCACCTTGAAATACTTTATTATTATTATTGTAGTGCAGGACAGATACTTAGTCCTTCTGTTTCTGTTAAAAGCATGTAAAAAGGCTGTATTCTAACTTGAGTCTGCAGATAGCCACTGCAGACAGAACATTTACTACTAAGGGAGAAAAATGCATTGAAGAGAAAAAAAGCCAATAGTTGCTCCAGGTCCAAGAAACCAACTTTCAAATCTCTAATTAGAAATCCTGGTCCCGATTCTAACTATGATTATATAAAAAAAAACCCCAAACCTACAAGTCTTTTCATTTATGTCAATGGAAACACACCACTGTAAAGGGTATGAAAAATAAGAATCAAGTCTCTGATTATATTACCTTTCAGAAAATTTGTTAGCATATTATTAGCAAAATGTTTATTTGTTAATTATAGTTTTAATTAAGATACAACAATAAATTATCTTTGCAACATTTCTGCAGCTATTTACAGCCCCTGAGACTTAGATACCTCATTCTATATCTGTAAGGCTGACTGAAGTAAATTAAACTTATACCACGATGATCACACTTTGCTAACCCAAAATTCCTCCTGAAACTTGAAAAGAGGAACACAGTATTCCTCCAGATGCCTCTGCAAACCACCACTGCATAAACATAATGACCGTTATTCTTATAAAGAATGCCTCAAACCTAGTTTTCAATAAGGAAAATCCTCATTTTTATTTTTTTTTTTAAACTGATTGCTATGCTGTTTGCATATTATAGAATCTTGCTAATGCCAGTCAAAATTAAAGAGAGATGGCATGACTGGGTATGAAAAGCCTGTATGTAATGGATCCATTTGCTACCTTACTTTGGTGTCACCTGTTTCCCTCATCTCAATAACTTAAGATTATCGTTTACAATAAGCTTCCATTAAGGATATCATGTGCAGCTTTCTGCACAGTTAACTGTATTCTGCCTGTACCAATAAGGCAGGAACATCTAAAAAGTCCAGGCATAGGAAGATTCTTCCAAGGTGGACTGCAATGAAACCTGGGTTATCTATGAGCCACACATCTATGGCGTAACTCCTAACTTAAGTTTGGTAGCACTGTCTTCATTAACTATCACAGAAGAATACCTCCATTTGATATCACATGAATTTAGAGAATGCCAGACCACTATGTAGAGCGGGGTATGTGATAAGGAGCACATCAGATAGAAAATACACCCCAAATGTCAACTCATTCTAGGTTCAGCAGGAGATGCAGGAGCTACCTGCTCCAAGTCTCAGCAATATCAATCTTCCAGAATTCTGCAGGTCAGGTGCATTTTTCCAATTACAATTATCAAGCAAAAACCCCCAAACTTTTCTCCAGTATACACACTGCCAAGATTTGAAAAGTAAGGTATGCCAGATTCAAAAGCAGGTTGTTTTTTTTTTTCTTCCTGGAAGCAACAGAGCTTGATATGCCCTTTGAAGAAACATGGACATTAAATTCATCTTTCAGTGACAAGTATATACATATAAGGCACAACTTTCAATATGGTTCCTACCCAAAATGGCAGTGAGCTCCCTGCACAATATGGGACAGTGGGGGTTCCCTCTTCACCCCAAGTTCAACCCAGAGTACTTCTGTCATCCTATAAACATGTCACTTTAGTTGAAAGAAGAATGATGAGTTACTTTCATAGGTATTCCACTGTTTCTGTAACAGGAAAACAGGGATCTATTCATTTATATTTCTTCTTTTTTCTGCCTGCCTCCCAGTCTTAATTGAAAAGAAAGAAGAGCCACATGGGTACCTTTCCATATCACACCTATACATACCACCTTCTTTTCCATGAGTCAGAAAGCACAAAGAAATGCAAAACTAAAACATGAATATTTGAAAGACAAGTATTTGTTGCATGATGAAAGCTAAGTGGCAATTCAAAGTCGAATGCATAAGATCTGTTTTCTGTGGTTCTGATCCGTGGTTCAAGGACAAAGCAGTACAATAGCACTAATACAACTCTATTACAACAGTTGGTTTTTTTGCATTTTTTTCCCTATTATTTGTACTTTTCTCATTACCTATCAATTATCTGGATTTTTATGGTCAAAATGTAACAAGGCCAATATATATCTGCCAGAAAATCTGCAAACAGAAACAGGTTTTATAAACAAAACCAACAATTATTCAGTTTCACACGACTGATGAGGTTGCTGCTATGCTGACATGAGCAGTACTTTCTCACGCTGTGCATCACAAGTCTTTAAAAAATTACTAAGGGATATGCGTGTGTGTGTGTAAAACAAAAATTAAACTCTGTATTTAATTAGTTTTTCCAACACAATTACTAACAAATTAGTTAATATTAGATAGAAACACCAATTTTGTTCTTTAGTAGCAGCTCTTGGAAATACATGGGAATAAAGAAATTGTACGGGATTATTCAAAAGCATAAAGTGCATCTAACTGATGAGGTTTCATAATTTTCCAGCCAACTCTACTCAGAAAGGAGAATTGCTTTTCTTCCCCCCTTTAAAGAAGAAAAATGTTTCTCCTCTCTTCAGCCAAGGTATTGCGTAGAATGGTACTTTAGTTTAAAAGGTACTGAAGCTGTTTCCATTATTCTGCCTTAAAAAGTCTTTCAAATGCTGCTATTCCTGTATCCCTGTATCCCTCTGGTAAGTATATTTTGCTCCCTTAGTTTTGCGTAAAAAGGAACAAGATTAGGTCAAGGATGCAAAACAACCCTGTGGCATAATGAAGAGAAGACCTAACCAGCCCTGTCGTTCTAATGCTGTGTTGCTTATTAACATCTTAATATTTTCTAATAATATTTTGGTATTAATGTCACACTGCATTTCATAATGACAACTTTTGCTTCATAAATATATATACAGACACTAGAAAAAAATAACCAAAAAATATCCAGAAAGAAATGTATTTTCCTACAGCAATAGCAACTGACAGCAAATAACTGTTAGCCTGTTACCTCAAATTTTCAAAGAATGGATTTAACATCATTATGTCTGCATCCATGTTATTTGATCTCATTACACAGCTGAGCAAAATCTTGCATTTGCAATGTCTTACACTCAAAAAGTGACTCTTAGCTGGTAAGAGGTATATCGAAAACAAGCAAGTTCAAAGCTGGAAACTAGGGAAAGATATGGTCACAGCCACACGACGCTGAAAAGACAACATGGAGAACAAGGTACTGCACTGGATATACTCTAAAGTGTTACAGCCTTGTTGTGGTTCCTTCTTATTTTTCCCATGTTAAGGAGCAGCACAAGAGGTGAGACTACTTGATTTGAATATCAGCTTTATTACATAATTACCATATATGGCAAGGACTTGTTAGAAACATAATAAAAGGTAAGTGGAAAGGATAAAGGATAAAGGATACTGGAAAGTCTCCCCCAGGAATAAAGTCCCCTTTAAAGTACTAAATCTAATATTTTCATTAGGAGTTGTATTAATGATAAAGTGCTATTACTGTCACAGCCAGAAAAAAAAAAAAAACAACACATGAAGTTTTATTTATTTCACCCTGTGTATTCTAGAAGAAGCAGAGAAACATGTCGGGATTTGGATTAGATGGTTTGAACCATCAAAGTTCAACCTTTTGACAATAAGCTGTTTGACGAGCCCTACTTAGCACTGCAGTCACTTGAAGCCTATACTATATAAAGACATCTCTAGTAGAAAGACAGGAAGGTAACAGAAAGCAGAGTTACCCATTTCTTTAAAGATCCTGGCATAAAGTCCTATACTTAGCTCTACAAGGCTTTACACTGAAATGTGATCATCAGAAATATGCATCTATTTTACCCTGCTCACCCCCACAAAATTGTTCAGAATCATAGCCAATTTCTTTAGTGGCACTGTCAATATAGGTATGAGGAAGTATAAAAGATTTGCTGTACTTAGAGTGTATCACCTTCACTTTTTAAATTTCAATTCCTTAATCTCCTGGAGTAGTTAGTGACAGAAAAGTGGACTACAGTTGGCCATCGGAAGTCACATAGTCCATCCCCTCCCTACACAACCACTACTAGTAACCCCTTGTCTTGCTTTCCCTTCTCTTTCCCCATCAATCAGTGAACAATTCTCCAAACTAAGACACTTAAACCTTTGGGAGACTGTAAAAGTATTTTGGGAACATGTAAAACCATCCTCAAGTAAAGACAGCTTAAGCAAGTTATGGTCACCATTAGAGAGAGCTTCCCTATCATACCTACATCTCGACGCAGTTCAAATGCAACTCAAAGCTAAAGCAAAAGCTTTAGTGGATTCCAAGAAGCAGTAATCTGTGGCATCTAAAAATGCAGTCTTTGTATCATTTGAGACTTAATCTACAGAGCGTGTTATAAACCATCATTATAGTGCTTTCTACCTGCACAGAAGTCTCTGATCTTCCTTGACATTTAGCAGTCAATCCTCATCCTAGTCAGATGGTCAAAAGTACAGCCTTCATACTGTGTTCTTCCAACTTCAGCAAGGAATTTCAAACCACAAAGATTTGGTGACACAAACTGGACTTCTTTACCTGGTTACATGCTTTGTTTGCCTTATAGTGCTTTACAGAGCTGCTCTCCCTTTCATACGATGCTTTCTTGTTACTCTATTTATCTCCCCACATTGCAGCATACTGCTGATTACTTTCCACCAAGTTTCCAGGATGCCTACTGACAATGACAAGCAAAAGCACAAGAAGGCCACTGCTTTTGATTTGGATTACAGGATGTAACCTCCATGCAACTGTTGTTTTTCAAGCATACACTGATTCCAGTATTGGAGATATCAAATTACTTTAAACCAGTCACAGACTGGATTCCAGTTCTTTGAACCAGTCATAGACTGGATTAGGTAGGAGATTCCGGTTCATTAACATCTTAGCTATCTGTGTCCCCCCCTTAAAAAAGAAAAAAAAAAAAAAAAGGTCTTCTTCTATTCAGGCCTTTCTCTATGTCTACTAGCATGCTACTCATTTCCTGCTCAAAACTAGATCTTGAATATAATTGACTGTGCTGTACATTGATGTTGCAGAAGATTTGCATAGATGAATACACTAGTTCTCCATCTCCCTTAAGGTGAAACCATGATAAAGATCAAAAGAACCTCCTGGTTGTCACAGCCCTATCAAGACCTGAAACTCTAAGTCAGAAAATTGCATCTCCAGTAACATACAGCACATCCCTAACTTTACTTTGAGAGGCAGGCTTACTGTTTGCTGGGATCCAGAAGGAACTAGCCTTCTAGTTCTTGAGTCTTTTAGGTCCTTTGTTCCAATCACAGTGTGCACAGATGGTCCTTCCCAAGTCTGGCCTTTGGTGACTCATCTGGAAAGCCCCCTATTCCCTTCCTTTACATCAAGCCCGTTTCTTATCTGTTACAAAGAGGCTGATACTGTCATTTCAAAAAAATGTTCTAGGTGTTCTCAACGTAGGCCTCTAAGATTTATACAAAGATACTTACACACTTCCTCCTGATCTCACTATTAATGTGTATGTACCTTTGTAATTTGGGCTTCATTTGTTTTGCTTACCCATGCCATTTCCTGTCTTCATGCTGTCAACTTATGTTTCATTCTTTTAATAGAAAATAATTTATGATTGAACGCCTGGAGGAATGAATCCTGAATGATGTGTGCTTTTGCACCTGTCAATCTTTTTCAGTCTTTAGCTTAAGATCTTTTGATAATCTTTACATTTTAAATGCCAGCAGCATGTAGTTTAGTACCATTTTGGTTTAGATGAACAATACGGTTTAGAGAAGAGTGACAGAGAGGATTACCGGTTCCTTAGAGCTGCTGTCTGCTGGAGATCTGACCTGCATGCCTATATCCACTACTCACATATGGGAGAGGAACGTGTAAACGTGGCACTCAGCATAATTAATGTAGTAATTCCCAACCTTCTCCAATCTGCATTTTATTTTGCTTCTAGGGACTTCCTTTCTTCTTTTGCATCTTTCTCAGCTTATGTCCAAGAACATTTACTGCCTCCATATTGCAATCTCTCCCTACCAACTAAAAATTTAGTCTCAAAATCTTCCTTATGTGTTTGGTTTCATATGCACTATAAATTTCCTGCTTGAGTACAAGTGTCTTGCTCTTGTCATAAATTTTTATTTTTGCATAGGACTAACATCACCTTCCCTGAACAGTTCACAGCTTGCTTCTACATGTGTACACCTTTGAGCATAACATCATAGTCTGTGTGAAAGTGTGTGAATAAGATATACTAACCTATACTAGTGTCCTGCAGTCCCGGGAAGATACAGAACTTTATTGTTATGTCTGCAGTTGGCTATATTCCTGTATTTTAAATTTGGGGATTAATTTTATTTCTGGTTTGACTTAATTAAATAAATTTACTGTTCTAGGCTTAAAATTTAATAATTAAGATATCATTTTATTTTAGTACTAATAAAATCTTACTTGAAACTTATTACCAGTAGCAAATGCTAAGTGGAATTCATCTGCCTCTCTCAAAACCCTTGAAAACATAAACCATTACGATAACTTTGAATCAGTCCAACTCAAGGAGTTCAATATTCAAGTGTTGGAACTATTGAAATATTCATAAGAGACTGTTTCAAATGAGGAATACAACTCCACGTTCTTGGTCAATATTATAACTGCAGCTTATGATTAAAAAATTGGTATTACTCTGCTTTGTAGAAAACAACTCTTATTTTGGCAGAAAACTGAACAGTCATTTCTTCCATTGGATCTTTGCAACCATTTGCAACAACTGCTTTTTTTTTAAAAAAAATAATCTTTCATTCTATTCTTCCATTTCTCTTCTCTTCCACTCCCACATAAACCAAGTTATTCCTTATGTTTGGAATGTTGCCTTGTTTGTGCTGTTCAGACATTTGTCTGTTTGGTAGGTGCAAAGTGAGACTGTCTAGTTTGCACAGGCTTTAGTATGCATAACTCTTGTTGTATGCTGCTTAACAGCACTGAGGTGAAAAGAACAAACCCAGGCACCTTTATGAAATAAAAAAAGCCGCATCTTAAACCTTTGTGTCTGACTTCTACTGCCAGACACTAACACAACTGTTTCCAAAAGCCACCCATCAAAAAAAAGAAATGGAGAAACAAATAAAACAACTCCTGGGAACCTTCTGTTATGAAATTTAAAATCAACTATATGTGCTCCTAGGTAGTTTGGGAACCTGTCCTCTTCCCTGCTGTCCTTATGTCTAACATAGCCTACAAGCTCATCAGGGCAGGGATCAGACACTGAAAAGCACTTAATACTGTATACATGATGAATAAATAATGCAACAACTCTCAAGGTCATAAGGTGAAAACAAGACAAACCTGGGAACATTAACATGAACTTGTACCTTAGTTGCCTTTATGAAGTAGAGGTGATGAAAAAATAGCATGTCAAGATGGAAGCTGTGTGAGTACTGACACCTTTCAGGAGTAATGGTTTAAAAAAAAAAATAATAATAATAAAAAAAATCAATATTTACACTAATTTTTAACCCTTAGCTCTTGAGTGAGGCATTGTAATGATTCCATTATTCACTAAGGCCTTTCTGAACTACTTCACAAATATACCTTATTCCCCTGACTGCTTTTTCCTTCAAGTAAGTGTCTATCCTCATAATGTGTCTATCTTCGTAATGTATTTCTCAGCATAAATTGTATGCCGACACTGTTCTCCACAACAGCCATCAGCACTTCACTGGATCAACAAGTAAACCAATACACTTGTTCACATATACTTAGTTTAGGAAGGTTGAAGATGCTCTTCAGAACCTGAGGAAGTAAGATTTCTGGACTTCTTTTGTATGTGCTATCACACGTGTAAGATCATACATACTTTAGAAAGGTAAGTAGGAATTTTCCATTAGCGTTCTGCCATTTGGAAGTTCAAGTGTGTGAAGATGCAAGAAAAATGAGAAGCAGAAATGAATCAACTGATTTCATGAACTGACCTACAGAATATAATCCAAGCCCAAACGTTAAGTCACAGAGTGACTTGAAATGTTACAATAAATGTTAATCATTATGCATTACTTCAAAAGTCTCCTATTTTTCACTTGTAGAGCTGATGAAAAATGCTTATATCATATTTGAAAGCTAGTACGTACAACTGCTCTTCTGACGTCTGAGAATACAGGTGACAGGCAAGCACCTTGTTCACATATCACTAGTTGCACTAGAACACACCAACACTTACTCAGAGAGACCCAAGCTTAGTACCAAGCTCACAGGCAACGCAGAGGAGATTCTCTGGCTGATCAGCGCATGGAGCAGAAAAACATTTCTTTACTGAATTCCATTAAGTCAGATGCTGCCCACTCAAAATCAGTAGGTCGTATTTAAGGATTAACACCATCACATTCCAATACAGAGGTAAGTTTAAACTGACCAAAGCAAAAAGAAAACATCGCTTTGTTGTTACAAGAGTCTGTTTCATAGACCAATTAGTTTTTAATGAAATTTATAAGACTTCTGTAACAAAGTTGAAAGCATGCAGTGGAGATGCTCTCGTTTGCTAAACATTTACCAAGACAGTCAATAAAACCCAGAAGTAATACAGAAAGCATGAGAAAAATGAAAGAAGTGAATCTGAAGTTAAAATGGGGCTTAAAATGAAAGTAAGACCTGAAAGCAACACAAGAAAGTAACCATCACTGTCTCAGCTGGTCAGAGAAACCTACACAGGGTTTTAGGAAAGCTCACAGCAAAACAATCTATTGGCGGCTGAACTTTACAATGCACTTCTCACTGGTGTAGAACTGTGCATGCTGGAGTAGCAGTTCAAGTATTCAACAAAACAATGTATTTGGCAAGTAACGTACTACTATCCCACAACTACATGTTAGGATTTAAACTTGCTGCAAAAACTGCTGTAAGGTCAAACTTACTAGTCAACTTTTGAGTACGTTTTCTGTATTAGAAACACAAAGCTATGCACTGGAGAAATTAACCATTTCTTAAAATGTATTTAAATATACCCAACGAGAAAAATATTAAAAAATTCCTTATTTGATGGGGATCAATCAATGAATGAGATGATCAAGTAGAACATGTTTCAGATGCAAATGCAGAGACCAGAAAACTACTGGAAAGCCCTCCTAACAGAATTCAGAGTATTGTTAATACTCTCCATCAGTTCTGACAGCTAGGGCTGACTGGTTTCTCTGTAAGATAGGAAATATTACTGCATTTCTCCTAATGAAGTGCTATATTAAGAACGTGAACACAGTCTTTCTTCTCTGTTTCAGAAGGAAGAAGAAAGTCTCAAGCAATAAATGTAATCCTACAACCTGTACCTAGGACACAAGAAACTTCTGCAGTGCCTCACAAATAGCAGGTGTTGCAAGGAGAAAAACACTGCAGACTAAATCTCTTAGAAATGAAATATTCTCGGCCGCAACCACAAATCCCCATGACCTGGAGCAACTTGTTGGAGACTGACCATATACAGATACATTAAAAGGCATTGAGCTTCTTAGACTATGTTTGGTCTAGAGATTCTTTTATTGAGGACCTTTTCTTTTTTCTCAGGCTTCAGTACACTTATCTCAGTAAAAACTGTACTTAACCACACACTGTTTCATTATTTAGGAACCAGCTCAGAAAAAAAATAGCATTTAGGATGTGAATGGGCATACAGCTAAAGCCTGCATAACGCAAACTAATCGTGTTCAGGTATGTGCCCTAATGTATATGTAAAACATGCTTTTCATAGACAACACTATATATATACACACACATATATATAAGCATATTAGATATACGTGTGCATTATATAAACATATCATGTTTTATATATGAAAAGCATTTATATATGTATGTGAAGCATATTGTACTATAGTATTGTATAGAGAAATACATATTATATAAATTTTAGATAAAACCCACTAACTGGGTATTTAATTGTAAACCAGCCACTAATAATTTTGGACAAAACCTGCATTTCCTCATAGCTTTTTCTGTCTTCTGCTGGAGATCGCACAGGTATAGAAGAACTTAGGCCATCTCAAATGAAAACAGCAGGTAAGAAATTGAAAACAAATAAAATAAGGAGTTCCCTGCAGTACCTATAGCTGAAGTGGTAGAATCCCTTCCTAAAAGATGTTGTAAATGCTAGAGTTTACCTGTGGTCAAAAAGTGACTAGATAAAAGAAAAACACCTCAATGGCTAGTAAATATAAAAAGACTAAACCTGGATGATCAGAGGCAAAGTGTAAACCACTTTTCTCATTTTATGATAAATGTGTGGGAAAAAAAAAATCTCGAATTGTATGTACACCTGTTCTGGTTGTAAGATCTGCCTTTGGCTGGATGGTAGAATCCGTTTTCTTCTCAGGAACTTACTGCTAATTTTTTTATCTCTATCTCTACATACACACACTTTTGTTTTTCTAGGTGCTAATAGAGCAATAGTTCTTCTTGTTTAAACTCTGGAATTGACAAATTTTTCCACCTATGCTTATCATGGTCTTTTTTAGCTAAATGAAATGGTAGAATTAGGCCTAACAGTAACATATTTCTCATGCTATACTTGCAATAGTCAATGGTTGTCTATGGAATTACCGTTTCCTACATGCTTACTCCAAAAATTATAAAGCACTCCACATTTTGCAAGTGTGATTGGATAATGGTGCTCCTTTCTGATTTTAAGGTATATTCCTCTAGTTTTACATTTATTGGCCAATTGGTTCACAATCTTTTCCATGCTTGTTTAAGATTATTTAAATGTTTAAATAATCCATCCTTTACTCTCAATATACCTTTTGCTTTTGGCTTATATAATATTTTACAACACTAACTCAATGCAACCCTATGGGCTAGCCTAAACCCATCAATATCTGCCTTTCACATCCCCAGAGAAAACTAATGATAAGAGGTGTCTTGTTTACAAGAAACTTTCTTTGGTAACCACTAGACAAACTTTTCTGACAGGTACCCATTATGTGTAATATAATAATGAACTTAATTTGAGAGTAATACCCATTTAGTATACATATGTTTATATGGAAGGTAATGTGGTAAGTAGAAAGACAGCAATTTGACAGAAGAATATGCTTATGTCCCTGTAAGAATATTAGCCTTCAGCAAAAAAAGTATACTGTGCTGGTATTCTAACTGTACCAAACCTAAACTGAAGTGGAATCCCATTGAAATGTAATATCTGATATTCTGACTTTAAAAACTCATCACCAACTTCTCCAATGAACATACAAAAACTACAAGATGTGTTTGTTCTCCTACTACTCTTCAAATGTCTCAGTTGAGTACTGAAGTGCTAATGTCCCGTTTTTACAAAAACATGTGAGTGATAACGTGTGATGAATAACATAGTGAGTGGCCAACCCAAGTGCCAGAAAAGGCACTTGTTCTTCAGCTGTCTGCAGGACATTCACAGAGGCATTCTTAACACCAGCAATCCTTGGCTGACCCTACAAAGACCTGACCCGAAAAACTCCTTTCTTCACGCACTTACAAAATGCTGTTGAGAGCCTTGTAGAGCCTGTGAAGAAGTGTTTTGTACAATGATGCTAAGCACTGTGACTGTGAAGTCTCCACATGTATCATGCCATTAGTGATAATGATTAATACACATAGGCAGATGTGGGTAGAAAATTTTGTCTTTAGACTCCCAGACAAGTATCTCAATCTTTGGACATCATACCCTCTTCATTGTACTGTATTAGATAGTAATAATTTATTTTCTATTTAAAACCTTTTTTTTTTTTTAATTAGATTTCTATCAGGCTCATTTGTCTTTGATAGTTTCAAAGCTTTACTTTTAGATGAAAAAAAAAAAAGAACTTATTTTGATACAGCACAAAAACAGGCTAAAGGTAAAAAAAACCAAAAAGACAAAGAAGGAAAAGAAATAGAGTTCAGTTCTTGGGAGTTCAGGATGAGGGGTTTTTTCCTTCTTAAGTATTAAATTCATGAACAAGTGTAGCTTTCAGTCATTTTCAGCAAGAATATAAGCATTTGTTAAACTTCTGGAACATACTTAAATTATGTTTAAATGTTTCAGTGAATGAGGGCAACAGTAGCACTAATCAAAATATAACATAAACTGTAGGCAATTTCAAAATTAATGTTTATAAGCACTGAGATGACAAACTGTTCTTTAGAATGAAACCAACAAAATGGTATTTCATCTCTTACAGTGACTAGTAGTTTCATAACAAAAATACACTAAAGAAAACTAGAAAATTGGAGTGAATATTGAAAAAAAATCACAAAATTCATTTTATCATTTCAGTTACCTTTTTGATTTACAGCGTTTTCCACTAGATCATTTCTTTCTCTCTCTTTTCAGTCTGTGGAGAATTAAGGCCTACTATACAATGGTGACACCACAAATCTAAAACTTAAAGCAAGAATGACACAACTAAAATCTCTTACCTTGTTTCAGGTAACAAATAGATTGCACTGGACAGAATAATTTTTAGCCAACTGATCAATAACTGCATTTTATCAATTTCTGCTATGAATTTAACAAACTCATTTTTTTTCCTGTTTTTTTTATAGGAGTAGTCCTTTTTGATACGGCATCAGTTCTAGTTCACCAGAACAAGATCAAAAACCAGTAACACCAAGTTAATCAGAATCATTTGATGTTCAATCTGAGACTAAAAAATTTCAAATGAATTCATTCATGCTAAAGGAATGTTGATATATTTTAAATTTTTTTTTTAAAAACACAACTACTACCAAAATATTTTAAATTATCCTAGTGCATCAACAATTTGCAGTTAATCTGCTGGCTTCCAGCTATTACATAATGGGTAATTACATGCTGAAACTTCTAGTGACTTAGAAAAATAGTCCACATGTTAATTGCTTTTATGAGTCCTTTAATGTAATCTGGGGACAGAAAGAATTTTTGACTGTCTCTGAATAACAACATTACTGGCAGCAAGCTTAATTTCTTCCCCTTTTTCCCCAGACATTTTCTAGAGGTTTTGATAGATTTCCTTCCCTCCTCCCTGTACACTATGTATATATATATATCTTTTTTTTTTACCACTACACTATTAGATTTCTATTTAATTGCAACCAATGGTTACTGATCATTTCAAATGTAGAGTCCTAGCTACCACTAGATTTCCAGCCCCCCCCTGAAGAGACAACTGTATTTTCAATTGGTTATTTGTTTCTAGTAAAAACCCCTTTGTCTATTCTTTCTTGTTTAGCATCTTTTTATGTGAAATTATAATTGAAAAAGTAACATTTGTTTCCTTTCTCTTTTCAGATCTCCCAGTGATCTTTGACTTTCCTACAGACAGGGAACCATGACCAATCTCATCTCACTCTCGATAGGCTGACAGTGGTGAATCTTTTGGCAATAAAGCTACTACTGCCACAACACAGACTGCTAGAGGCTTGTCTTAGAATGTTGCCTATAAACACCTCAAGAAATGAGGTGAATGTCTAGTGCTGAATTGTCAAAAGCAGAATGTGTCATTTAGTTGAGAAAACACTGAGCGAATTTGAGAAAATAAAAACCAAAAAACCCACAAAAAATGAAAACCCAGAATGTTCAAAATTAGCATGGGAATACACAAACACAGGAACTTCCAGAACACTACATCAACACTGTATTTTGTCCTCAACAGCAACAAGTATGTCTAGAAAAAGGTTTATCAATAGGACGAGTATATACTTAGGCTTCCCAAAACAATTTCTCCAGTCTTCACCAACTTAAGCCTCTTGAAGAAGACATAATTTTGTAGTCAGAAAGTGAAAAAAAGCATAGCAAGAGAAAGAATTTAAACAAGGAAATAAATCACATGACTTAGGGAAAAGAGTAAATCATGGAAATTCATATACAGGCTGCTACAAGAATGTAACCTTTTTGCAATGCTTTCCCCTTTGGCCCCCAAAATAAACAGAATTCCAGTTCAAAATTTTTGTCTCAATCATACACATGTATCAACTACAGGATAATCCAGAAGGTTCACAAGTTCCTATACATTTACGATCTCCCTTAACCACTTGCTGTAATAACAATGCTAATCAATGGCAGGAGAGTGGGGTACAAGAAGCAGAAGTTTCAGACCATATCAGCCTAAACACTGAAACTCATCAGCACAAGACAGAAGAAAAATACTCATTAACAAAAAGAAATCACAAGTGTTGAGATTAACTGTAAAGGTTCTTTTTTTCTCTGTTTTGTTATGCTTTTGGGGATGTAACATGGAGGCATGCAGTAAATGACAATTTTTCTGAAACCTGTGCATTCTCCAGTTATTAAAGTATAGAAACCCCTCTTTGAAAGCCCTGTGCAAATCTGAGGATATTAAGTACTACGCTTATCAAGTCTTCCTAAAGAATTATCTTTAATCACAGAATTCCTGAAGGGAAGAAAAACTACCAGGAAGCACTCTGTGCTACTGTGAACAACAGGCTTCTGGGTTGTTAAAGCCTTTGCTCTCAGAAAAACATATAAAACCAGAAACTGCTTCCAGAATATACCTAAAGAGCCCAGTTGTGTTGATGCACAATTCCCGACTCAAGTCCAGCACTCACTGGAATGACAAAACTTCAGTCCTACCAGTGTTTATTCCATCCCATGCCAAAATGGTTTGAGCAAAGCACAGACTAACCTCTGCCAAACTCTGTCACAGACTAGGATTACTAGCCTCAGGACTATGTAGAAACTGGTAGAAATGAGTGCTTTGCTTGGAGAGTATAGGGGAATGATTAATCAACACAGCTCTTCAATATAAGAGAAGATGCAGGAAGGCAGATGCTGGTTGGCATGAGGCAGGAGAACACTTCTGCCCTCAAGAACTCTAAAAAATGGAGGAAGCAGCCTGCACTCTGGTTCCTGCCCCCAGATTCAACAGGATGAGGACTGCAGTCATGACAGTCCTTTTGCTTTTTGCCTTTTAAAATTCAGTTTAGTCTCATTTTCTCAAGGTTTCCTGCTCATGATCCCACCACCACTCAGGCACACCTCTGTTCTAGTAAAATAGCGTTGTTATTACAGAGATATTTAAGTAACAATAAGAAAAACAGTAAGAGCAGATTACCAACATATGTAATTGTCCCAAACAGGCAGACCAATCTTTTTGCAAAAGTGGTTATCAAACTTCAGAGTACAATATATTACTGTATTACATATACTACTGGTGAGCTGCAATCAGGCTGTGTGCAAGTTAGCAAAAATCAGAACAAGAAAGATTTATAATTAAACTAATCAAACTCTTACAGGCGGTATAATAAGTACTTCTGAATTTTTGATGCGGCATGCTGATTCTTAAATTTTGAGAACTACTGCTCTACATGATACAAGCACCCTATTGGGCTCCATCATATAAAAGTCTACATCATAGAAATCTCAATTCCTTAACACAAATCTAGATGTCAGACTATAGAGACTGATGTGTAGTGCTGAATGAAAAACTGACCTTTGTGAAAAGAACTTAAGGGCTCTAAGAATGTATTACGGTGTGCAGAGTCCTTTGAAACTACAATAATCCATGTGCTTACCCTCCAGTGCTTAAGAACACTTTTTTTCTAAACATACCCCCCCCAAGTAAATGGCTCCCACAAAATTTCTATCAAAATAATTTCTTAAAAAAAACACCACAAACTTTTCTTTTTGTAGCTTCGTAATAGGATGCCACATCAGTGTGCTTACTTTTATAGGGTTAAATATACATTCTATAACCTGCCAGCACAAATTAAATAATTTGATAGTTATAGTTTTAGCTTTACAATTTTGACTTAATTTGGTGGAATTGAGATGTTCTATCCATTTTAATGTGTACCTGACCTAAGATTCTGACATGTAAATTATTTAGAAGTTAGTATTATCTTCTAAGAAAGACAGTGCTTCAAACTAGCCAACTTACACTCCGTGGCATACACAGAATTCAACTGCATATACACAAAACTAAACTCTTCTATAAATACTTAAGTATTTTTTAATTACCTTAGATCTAAAAGCTACAGTCCCTCTTCACACAGAAGCATCACCAACTTTGCTTTATCAAACAAGCCTGGGAATAGAGCAGGAAAGAAGGCTGCGCCAACTCTATTGAGGTCAAGTGGATTGAAGTCTGCTTGTGCTATCTGAATCACACATTGGCAGATGAAAAGACATGCCTTTTACCATCTGTAAATTTTAATGTGCCAGATTTTGGCTGCCATGCAACCTGAAGTATTTACTTCACTGAGGTACACAGAAAATAAAAAGGACACTAGAAGTTTTTATTTAGATTTAGCTGACAGCACTAGATAAAGCCAGTTTATGCTACAGTTTAACCGTTTAAACTTAAGCACTGAAGTAAATTTCTCATCCATATAGAGATGTTCAGATAAAAAAAAAAATACTGATTGTCTCTTGATGTCTCCATGACTTGCTTTCTGCATTTTAAAAGAAAACAAATATGTGGATTTTTACAACGGCCTTGAAAATGCCGTTTCACTAAAACTGAAGGTACATAGAAATGTTTGATCCTTTCAGGGCTTGTAGTCTCAAAAGACCATTGCAAATGCAAATAGCTATAGTTGTTACTGAGGAAACAGAAACAATGAGAAGAATAATGGCAGTGGTGGTGAGGACAAGAAACAAGATACGTGACAGAAATGATCTTTGCAGCAGGAAAGCCGGAATCCGGTTCTATTTCACAATAATAAGTCATGTGGTAGACTGAGACTAACTTCAATCAGCTCTATAAACTTCATAGTCTGTTTTAAATGACCATGATTTATGCTTTGTCCAGAAATAGTAACCAGTGGTGCAGCAAAACACCTTTGGTATATTAACACATTTGCCCCATTGCTCCCTTTTTTTAGTCTTTAATCTCCTTCATATGAACCCCTTATTTCTCCAAAATCTGCACTGAATAAACTGATATTATATTTTCCCTATATCTGTCAATTATTATTAAGGATTATTTTTTTTTTTTTTGTCAATTGGATGTCTACTGAAGCCAGAAGGGTACAACAGTATTCACATTGCATTGTTGCTTTTCTCTTGGCACTAGCACAAATGAGAAGGTAGTTTAAAACCGAAAGTTGAACACTCCCCCCCCCCCCCCCAATTTGAGTGAAAAAGTATGCCAAAGGCAGGTGTGGAGACATGTTGTCTCTCTTATTGCTGTCATTTCCATTTGACTGCTCTTTTGTAATTTTTCCTTGTTTTCACACGTTTAGCTTCAAGAGCCATAAACTTCTATCTGAAGAATTTACATTAAGTAGGATGAAGAATGTCAAATTTAAGCAAAACGTAAGACAACTAGAGAAATTCTGCAGATTAGTTGAAATTTTTATCGGTTGTACTCTAAAATGGAGAAACTTCCTTCACAGATATGTCAGAAGCAAAATACACCATTTCTGGAACAGAAGGAGGAAAAGCAACAAAGCATGCCACAGAGAAGGAAAAGCCTTTAAGCAAACGCAAATCTGGCAGAATGGAACTATCTAAATATAGGGAAGAAAGAACAAAACATGAGATACACATATCAGATTTAAAAATCATGCTTTTTATCTAGCTAAAGTCACTTTAATACCTACTGAAAAGAGAAATTCCAAACTACAAGGATTTTTCTTCATTCTGTTCTCTGAGTACCTGATGTTGTAAAGCAGGATCAAAAATACTGAACATCTAGAAACTTAAGAAATCCCAACATCTTCCAAAACTAGAAAGATTTGAATTGTGAGCACTGTGGCCACAGAAAAGCACAAGACTCCTTCCCACAAGACCATTCACATTGAATGACATTAACTTTTCTGTTCCAAAACCTGTTTTGACATTGCAATTTATCTTTACCCTAGAGAAAGTGAAAACACAGGTGCAAACTCAGCCTTCAAAGCCTCTGCTGCAGCTCTCCTGGACCACTGCTGACCACTTCCCTCGCTCAGACCTATTCACTTTTGTTGTTACCAGAGGCAATGACAAAAACCCGGAATTGTCATACCTGCACAGAATATAGGAATTTGCAAACGACTTTCGCGTGTCAGAGATCCAAATATTTTACAAGATAGACACTTAAAGGTACCACACACATGCATAGTATCTCGCTGTACTACTTGTACTCGCTGCAAATCTTCCCTAGCAGTGACCATTACAGTGCACTCTCGCAGACACTACAAGTCCACTATGGTAGAGAGAATGGACTAAACATCCCAGCTCTGATTTCTATGATTTTCAATTAAACCTCCTTTTCTGTTGGAACATGGATCACCTGCTCCACCATGCATACTTCTGTATTATTAATTTGTTAGCTTGCTTGAATCACAGTTGAAAACCTTTCAGCCTTGGTTTGCAGCAATAAATTCAACTGACAGCTGAAATTTGGAACGCTCACTTAATATTGATTCTGAATGTAATAACAAGCGACATGACCTTTTGGAGGGTGTAAAATATGGCTCCCACAACATCTGTGCCACATTTCTTGCTGTTTAGTAATATGCTTTAACAGCATGGAGCTGGCATTGAAGTTAAGCTTTATTATCAAGCAGATCACTCCATCTCTCTGCCTTCATTAAAAAACCCCCACAAAACCTTACTCCTTTACCCCACCCCCAGAATGCTTACCACATCTAGAACTTGCGCACACATCACTCTTTCTAAGACCTAATTTATTCTACAGTAAGAAAAGAGATATTAGACTACTAAAAGAGACCCTCTCTGTCAGATATGGCAATTCCAGCAGACTGAAAAGGAGTACGGCTTTAGTTAGTGAGGAGAAGGGATTTTACATCAAGTATCCTAATCAAATATCTATCAAGTTATACTGTTTACAGTTATCCTCCTATGTATGAGAAAATAACTTTACATCTTTCCTTCCAGTCCTGCAAAAGAAAGAACACATTAATATGATTTTTGTGTGCTGTGACATCACGAACACCATTTTAATTTAGCAGTACCCCAGGATACCTTGAACTAATTTTGCTAGGCTGGGTACAGGTTGGTTCCTTTCAGTAATTTCCTCTGAAGTGCTGGTATCTTTAAAATATAGTCCAAGTAGGCAGAATATCAATTTCTGTATTTTTTAAAATCCAATTTAAATAACTTTAAACTATCCAAGCAGGCTAACCAGGTTTCAAAACCAGAATTCTGCTACAGAAAACTCCCCCTCCTCGCCCCCCAACACATTATAAAGAAGGCAGAACAAGTAAACTGAAACAATGAATCTTTTTATCCTTATGAACAACACCTCTTTAATCTCTTAATGAACAATAAACACAATGAAGCAGATCTTTACCATGACATTTTAATTCCGTAGTTTGTGATTTTAGTTTCTACAGTGCCAAACACTTGGTAGCAGCTGAAATTTTAAATGCTTTAAAACTTACTGTTCAAGAAAAATTAAAAACCTTCATAGTTTACAGTTACATAAAGCTTATAAATAAAAGACCTGTTGGGACTCTAACAAATAGGTATAATATAAAGAATATAAAAATATTTGCTTTTTAAAAATCTTAATACACCATATACTGCAAGCTTTGCTATTATATACACCTGTACTGGCCTTGTAGCCAGTACAGGTGTAACCTGTATCAAACAGATTATGAATACCTCACAGTTACACACTGAGAACCAGAGCACTATTCTTTTAGTATATGTTTTATAAAAAGTTACAAAGACAAAGAACTGAAGTTTATAAACAGATACCAAGTATATAACAATATGCCTTGCGAAGTAACCCT
Organism: Buteo buteo; assembly: GCF_964188355.1. Classification (NCBI taxonomy): domain Eukaryota; kingdom Metazoa; phylum Chordata; class Aves; order Accipitriformes; family Accipitridae; genus Buteo; species Buteo buteo. The sequence continues at coordinate 16,775,032 of NC_134194.1, read as the reverse complement.
GGGAAAGTGGGAACAGATTCCCAATATGTAAGTTTCAAAAGGCATTAAACATCATTGTATACATGTGCTGACACCTACTAATTCACACATATTACATTTAATAAATATATGTATATTTGATTATTTCTGAAGGCAGAATCTTTAATGATTAATACATACTTAGAATTTGAAATTCATTTAGATCTATTATATATACACACTATCATATAGCCATTTTATATGTATGCTCTGAACATAATTTATTTTAATTATAAGATCAGCACCTGAACCAATCACCTCTCCCACTGTACAATAGATGAAGCTGAGACTATAACAAAACATGATGAAAGACTGCTTGGGCAAGATGCAAGAGGATGACTAAAAGAAAGAACTCTTAAATTGTTTCAACTACAATAAAGTCTGGGACTCGTTTGAAGGAGTCAGAGAATAAAATAAAATAATTTAAAAGCTGTAACTGACCTTTGAGTTCCCTCCAATCTCATAATTATCTATTATCATAGAGGAATAAATCCCATGAAAGGTGAAAGTAGTAGAAAAAAAGTGTTATTGAAAGACCCAGAGAACCCATGGGTTTGGTCTTTATCCAAGCTTCCATGTTACACACAGAGTGTCCAAAAACTCCAGTAGTTTAATCTCTGCCTAAGAGTATTTGAAATCCACACACTTCAACTGCATGACAGTTGTTCTCTTGAAGAGCAGTATTCAGAAGTCCTATGTGATGGAATCAGTTGAAGTATCAAAGATAGCCATACACTTACAGCTTTGGAAAAGATTTCTCACTATGTAATGGTATTAGACTTGAGAGTTTAACTGCACAACCAGGCTTTTGAGTTTTAAGTAGTATATACCAAAACCGCAGTGATTAGTTTGAACAGTTTCAAATATGTCTTCCTTAGAGGCTTAAATCTACTGCTTCTCTGCACCATGAAACTAGCTGCCCTCCTTACTGAGATGCTGATGTGGCCTTGCTTGCTTGCACCCTTTGAAGCATCAGAAAAAGCAGAGGTAAACAACAACGAATTGGATTACTCCTGCATTCTCAGCTAGGAGAGAATTCAAAACTAATCTGATTATATGTATATTACGAGCCACTAAGAATCTTTCTGTAGCAATTACCAAGCTTCCACACATAAAAAAGGACAATTTATTTAGCACTGGACTAATCTATCAAGTGGCAAGCTTCAAAGGGAATGTTGGGGGGGGGGGAAACCCAAACATCCCCCCCCATCAAAGTAGGTTTATAAAGCAGGGATATTTCTTTTTTATTGAACTGCAAAGAATTATTTCAGACTCTTAAATGCACTGACAGACTTTCAACTAAAATACAACTTCTCCTTTGGACTTTCAAAGGTTAATTCCCAGTGATATAACTTCTTTCTTTAAGTTCTAAAAGGCTCCAGAGCAGCAGTTGGAAATGCTGTCACTGTTTCTGATACACATCTCAAAACCAAGACCTCTGGCTGGTTAGGGCGGACAGAAGGCATGTAACTAGCCGTGGCTGACACCTGCCTTAAAAATTCATAGCCAAGGTTATATGCCGATTACATTTATGCTTTCTAATTGCAACTAAAATTTGTCAGACAACCAAATATGAGCTATATGTTTGTTTATAGGTAAAAGAAGGCTGAAAATGAAAAACTGAAGTAATACAGTATAATGTTATGCATGCATATATGCTCATGCACATCTGTAAAACTAGATTTTTACCAAAGCTGTCAGTGAATATATTAACATAGCTGTAGGAGTACAAGCACGCAACACAGAGTGAAACTCAAAAGTAAAGGAGAAGGAGCTGTAAGTGGAGGAGGGATGCAAGAGGGAAAAACACAAGAGGCACTTTCCACATTCCTGCTCAGATGTGAGGGCATTCAGACACTACGCTACTGTGCAGAGTTTGGGCAACAATCAGGAAGAAATTCAAGTTCACTCAGGAATCCGTGACACGATCATGATCATGGAGACATAGCAGAAGAGCATGCATGACTGCAAAAAGGACCGTTGATTTACAGAGGACAAGCAAGGATGAGAAAGCGAGGGATTACTACTTGACTGCACGCAGTAAAAGTTTGAAGAGATCATGAAATGACTGAGTTTGGGATCCTGAGAAAGCTGGGAAGGCAACTAGCAAAAGTTTGCACTCTCAACTTGCGAGTAGGCTTCGGTGCAGTCAAGGAATTGCTAGACAGAACCTCCTGGGGCACAGCCATGAAGGTTATGCCCAGGAGGTGTGGCACACAATGAGGGGGCAGTGAGTCAGGGATGGATGCACAGGATTGGATAGGGCTTGCCAAGAGTGCTGAAAAAACTGATGGATATTGTCATAAGGTGGTATTCACGTGTGAAAAAGCATTGGCATGGGGGCAAGCCCTTGCTAACGTTATGCTCATCTAAGAAAGGCAGGAGAGAACCTGGGCTACTACAGGCCAATCAGTCTCACCTAGAATGATGCCTAGAAAGAATGTGAACTACTTCTCTTTCTTTGCAAAACTTTTCCAAGAACTTCAGTGACAAGAAGATAATCAGGAATAATTAACCAAGGTTTACCAGAGGGCAAATCACTCTTGACCAAAATAATGACATTCTACGATGAAATGACTGGCTATGGAGGCAAGGAGAAAGCAACTGATGTTGCACTTAGTTTTTAGTGAACTTTTCTGACACCCTCTCCCACACCATTCTCAAAAGCAAGTTGAAAAAATATTGTTTGGACAAATGGACTTTTTGGTGAGACAAAAACTGGCTGAATTGCTGGACTCAAAGGGCAGGAATTAATGACTGAATATCCAGCTGGCACCCAATAGCAAGCAAAATACTGCAGGGGTACTAGAGTCTGTATCATTCAATATCTTCATCAGAGACCTGGACAATAAGACAGAGAACACTGTCACAATACTTTTGGTTGGTGTTAAATTGGGGGAGTGGCTGACACAACAAATTGCAGCATTTCAATCCAGAGGATCCTTTAAATTCAAGGAATGACCCACAGAGGCCTCATGACATTTTGCAGGGAAATACAGAGTTCTCCAAAGGTGGTGGAATAATCCCAAGCACCAGTACAAGCTGGGAAGTGAACAGCTGAGTGGCAGCCTTGCTAAAGTCTACTTTCTTTAGTTCTATGAAATTCACAAAACTACTCTGTGACCCGAACATTCACAGCCAAGTGAGAATCCTCTTTGTTGCTCTCAGTAAGCAAGGAAAAATAAATGAACTACAGTTTTCAAATATCATAACGTATTAGGAATGCAACGGTGTGCCGGTTGGTTAAAAAAAAAAAATAAATCATTAAGTCTATTTAATTCTTGCCCTTTATTCCAATCAATTAGTAAACACCAGTTTCAGCAATATCTGGCAGTTGTCATTTTTAAATTGACTCTAAACACTGGATGATCGCCTTATTAGCTATTTAGAACTAAATGCAATAAAAGACAAAAGGTCTTGCAGTTAAGCACTGTAGCACTTGCTTCCAGTTAGGCATCTGCAATTCTCCATAGATAATATGGCAAGAATTAGGTAACTTGGAAGCATGAGTAGAAACAGTAACAAAAACTCTAGAGGCTTCTCACAGAACTGTCTTGAGTTAGTCAACTGGAAGCACGGAGCATACTAAAGCATCCAAATCCCAACCTACCCTCTTCTTCCCTGCAAAGCACAGGCACACAAGTCAGCATGGCAGGATGCACGTCTGTTCATCTAGGATCTAGACTTTTGAATGTTTACATTTACAAGCCTGGAATAGTTAATCCAAAATGCTACTTACAAAAATTGGATGTTTTTTAGAACAAAATAAAAAGTGCAAATAGGCAGCTAAAGCATAATCATAAATAAAATGTACTAATAATGGAGACTGAGATGAATACTAATCATACAAGATATAAAACTACATGTATTTTAAAAAAACAAGTAAACCTGGCTCTAAAGAATAAACTTTACATTTTCCTCAAAACATTAAGTGTATATGAATCTAAAATTAATTATACATAATGACAAAATAAAGTTAAATTCCATGGATGCCATCAATTCAAATTCATGATAGTATGCATAGTCCTACTTTGTTAGAAAAAGTTTTAAGTTCATCATAAAATGGGAGTAAATTATAAAGTAGCATAAGTGTCACTAACATGGAAACCAGTGGTGGTACACACCAAGCAATATACTTCTTAACAGAATACTATGGGTGCTGTGCCATAAACAACAGAATGCATGATCTCTAAAACTGATTCCAGTGTGCACCTAGGACAGACAGACATTTACTTCAAGTGCTCTATTCCCCAAACTGACATCTGTTTTACTGAGATGTCAGGTACAGACTCTGTCACGTACAGACTCTGTCACAAGGCTTTCTTAAGTGACACAGAAAAATCAACAACTCAACACATATAAGGAGTTCATAACTACAATTTTACTTCCAGACTCAAAAGGTAAACACCTGAAAAACAAAGCAAAAGCAAACCACTGCAAGTACTTCTTTGAAGAATTCCCAGCTAAACTTAAGAAGAGCCACTTTCAGGTAAACTCATGAATGTTTATTTGCCTCTATGTTGTCTTCAAGCTGCAAGAAATTCCTTCAGAAGAACTTACCTGCATTAGCTTCAGTGTTCTTTTGAGAAGCCTAACTGTGGAGACTGTGCCCCAGTTCTTTTTGAAGTACTACCAAGATAGCCACTTCTGTGGTTAAGATTTGTTTCAAAAAAACCTTTGAATGACAACCACAATAAATGCTGTTGTACAGAAGTATTTTAATAAGGCATTTTAATTCCTCACTCTTATAACTTCATTTCTAGGTTAGCAACACTGTTGCTTTGGAAATCGTTTATTTGCCTGTGTCAAAGTTATCTAACCTAAAAGCTAAGTCAAGTCAAGATTACAAATAGGGTTAACCGTTTCTTTTCACTTTCTTTGGAATACTTGCAAACGGAGACAAGTCTTGGGAATATCCAAATTTGGGCCATGTGTCCAAAGAGCCTACAAGTGACAGCAGCTAAAAATCAGCACCTCTGGTCTCCCAGTGCCCTCCATGGAGAAGCAGGCGACAGCAAGACAACTGATGCCAAAGGACAGAGCAGAGCAATTAACTAGTGAGAGAATTTCAAATGAAAACACTCTTCTATCTTAACTTAGATGTTTAGGATGGGCTTCAACTAATTCTAACAATTTAAAAATAGTTATCTAACCATAACTAGTCAAGTAGTTACCTCTGCAGTTAATGAGCAGAGATATACCCCACAACAGGGAAATTTCTCCCATGCCATCCTAAGATGAAGCATGCAGGAGGGATCACTCTGTAACTGCCTGTCTTATTTTACTGATGATTAACCTTGATTAATAGCATATCTTTTATATTAGTGCAAATTAACAAAACAAATTCTATCTTTGTTTTCTTATTTTTGAGTAGTAAAAATCTTAAGCCCTCAGGCCAGAGGTTATTTGGAGCCTACAGAATGGTAGAACAATGTAATTTGCCTTAGCATGTCACTTGTGCCACCTCCTTTTAATCTCTAACATATTAGCATATGCTACTTTTTATTACCTTGTTCAATGTGGCGCTATTTCTGTCTACAGAGTCATGTATGTTCTATTCTGTTAATGTGACTAACCTCCTTATTTGGTATTTTGCTTCTAGGTCCCACTCCTAGAAGGAGCTGATTATTTGAAAGCCTCAGCATGACAATCCTCCTAGCTTCAGGAAAAGACTTTTTAAAAAAGGATGTGGGCGTAGCCTAAGGACTTAAAATAAAAAGGTCTCTAAAAATAATCCATTTATGGAAAATAAGCTCATGACATTGTTAGACTTAGCCCATAACCTGCACTTCAAAATTCTCCTTATTTTTAGACCAGTTATTTAACTATACATGTATTTTACCCTTACTGATGGAAAGAAAGATGACAGCAATGGAATCATCTAGACCTAATTTACATGTTTACTAGTACTATACATTGAAAGACGAGGGCTTCTTCTCCCCAGTAACCTCCCTGCTAGTATGATATCGTATTACTGACTTCTCTGTATATTTTTAAGTCATTTTTTCATTCAATCACTTTCCTGTGTGGGGAAGCTTCTAATAGGCACAGTTCCATACACTTGCCTAACTTTACTGTAGTACTGAAGGCATATTGGCTGCACATAAAGGCTGATCTGCTAAAACAGCAAATACAAACCCAGCTCCTTTCATCATCATCTTTAGAGTTTGGGCATACACATGACATTGCACAAGGGCCAAGATGTTAATCTCAGGCTGTGGGTAAAGTTTATCTCCCAAAGCTTTATCATTCTATGTCTGTACTAGATAAACCTCACTGTAGATGTTTACTGTGAGAGCTGAAGAGTTCATCTACATATCTATTTGCATACACATATCAGTCAGTTGCAGAAAAAATAGAAGAGAATAGGATTGGTAGAGCTCTCCATTGACACACTGAGCATGAACATTTATCCAGGAATCATAAATATGTATTCTGACAATGTTCTTCCATCCCAGTATGCAAGTGGAGACCAGAATAGAAAAGAGTAGTGAAACATACCCTCAGAAACCCACGGTTTCCAAGTATCTTGCTGGAATATGAAATCACTAAGAACAGACAAACACAGGACATTCTCTGGAACCTCTGTAATAATGCTTTTTTTGTACAGGTGAAAACATATTCACACAGTCAAGTGCAAAAATATTCCAAGAGCTTATTAATCACAAATACAGAACAAACATATCAGTGCAACTGAAAATCATCAATGCTAATGCAGAAGGCATCTCTGATTAGAAAATGCTCAAAAATGATTATACAGATGAGCAAGCCTGATTTTTGGGATCATCTTTCTGCATCTGACATGTAAATGTAAATATTCTGATAAATCAGAGTAGGAAGCAGCACAGTATAATACCAAAAGTTGTATTTTAGCTTAAATTGATTTGACCAACTTTTTAGTAAGGAAGCTGTGATTACCTGGATGTTTATCTGTTGCTCTGCAGACAGGTTGCAAAGTGGAGATGTAAAACATGTAAGCCGTGTTTTGCAGAGTGGGTCAAAAACTCTTCTCTTTATACTAAAACTTCCTAGGACTAGTATGTTTGTGACCTTGGGGAAAGTAAAATTATATACGTAATTTAAAAAAGAAAGAAGAATTGAGAGAGCCAGGGGAGAGCAAAAGGAGTTAAATCTTGAAATGAATCTAGAAAAAAACCCAGAAGCCATTTGCCATTAATTCAAAGGATATTATATGTAAAGAATAGTAAATGCCATCCCTTTCTTGTCCCTGTTTCTCTGCCGAGTCATAATTACACCACATTTCACAGAACTGGAAAGTGGGTTGACCCACAGGACCCACTTCTTGGCTGGGCAGAGCTGATGGCTTGCCATCTACTGGCTGGAACACACAAGTATCACTACATTCAATAGTATGCTGCTTGACAGTTGGCCTATCAAAAAAATAGATGCAGATTGGCAAGAGGAAGAAAATATGGCCCAAATAGCACATGCAATACTTCTCAGCCCAACAGACAAGCAAAGAGGTAGCAGCCGTCACAAAGATGAAGGGGTAAAGAAATGCAGAAGATGGAAAAGCAGGGGACAACTTGTGACACCTTATGCTTGTAGCTTAGAGCCTGCAATATGCCCCTGCTCTTTCTGAAGGATGCACACTACTCAGCTACATGTCTTCCCCTCTCTTTCAGGATATGCTAATTCCTAGCAAAACTAAAATAATATTACATGTTAACAGTTTCTAGGGTGATTATATATATAAGCATAAGCAGGTGCTCACACTGCCCAAGGTAAGGAGGGCACAGATAAGTACATGGAGAACAAAAGCTGGAATGCTGAGGCCCTGTTTCTGTGAATCCCTGATGCTCATGCATTAGCACTTTCTATGTCAACCTCTCAGGAATCAATTAAAAAAAAGTCACATTCAGAATGCAGCACTTCAATAGCTCTGCTGGCAGAAACACTTTGATTTGTTTGACATTTACTGATCATCTGGTAAGCTGAATGCTGCAAATTCTAAGTTGCTGAAAGACAAAGCTAAGGAAGGAAAAAACAAATACCAGCACCATGAGGCTGGAGGAACAGAGAAGCCAGGCTAGCGTTCCATTAAATAACTTGAGACAACTCTACACATAAGCATGAGAATGTGAAGGATCAAGCACTAGGGATAAATTGTACTCACTGAAGTTCTTTACTCCAACACTGAATGTCTTAAATGGTAATGTTTCCCACTAAAAAAACCTCCATGAACTCTTCAGTGTAAACAATAATCCTCTCTCTCTCTTTTTACTTAGGTCCCTCTTCCTGCCACGCTTAAGAGTAACTTATCAGGCTTTTAACAATGCCATTAATAAAACATTGTCTGAAAATCAGGATTAAAGTAATTAGAGCACCATGCAATCCCATCTTCAAATCCCATTAACGCAGACTCAGACCATCATTCAGAAACAGTTACAGAAAGCTTCATGAAAATAATGCTATTTTTAAACATTAAAGGATTCTGTTGTGGTTTAACCCCAGCCAGCAAGTAAGCACCATGCAGCCGCTCACTCACTTCCCCCCACCTCAGTGGGACGGGGGAGAGAATCAGAAGGAAAAAGGTAAAACTCATGGGCTGAGATAAGAACAGTTTAATAGGACAGAAAGGAAGAAACTAATAATGATAATAACAACAATAATAAAATGACAATACTAATAAAAGGACTGGAATATACAAAACAAGTGATGCACAATGCAATTGCTCACCACTCGCTGACCGATACCCTGTTAGTTCCCGAGCAGCAATCTGCCCCCCCCACCCCGTCCAACTCCCCCTAGTTTATATACTGGGCATGACATCCCATGGTATGGAATACCCCTTTGGCCAGTTTGGGTCAGCTGTCCTGGCTGTGTCCCCTCCCAACTCCTTGTGCCCCTCCAGCCTTCTTGCTGGCTGGGCATGAGAAGCTGAAAAATCCTTGACTTGGTATAAACACTACTTAGCAACAACTGAAAACATTAGTGTGTTATCAAGGTGGTTCTCATACTGAACCCAAAACATAACACTATACCAGCTACTAGAAAGAATATTAACTCTATCCTAGCTGAAACCAGGACAGATTCAAAATACTGTTCCATTTGTTCCTTCTCTTCATTGGTGCTCAGTTTCCATTACCAGCATGTAGCCACAGGTGCATTTCAGTACTGATACATCAGTATGGGAGTTAAAAAATGGTATTCTGGAACTTCAGCAGCTTTGCATAGCTTTCTAAGCTATGCCCTATTCCATGTTTAAATATCTCAGCTTTGGGACTACCATTTTATTAATCAAACTACAGAAGAGGAAAAAACACTGAAGTGAAAGTAGATCTCTTCTTAAGCCAAGATATTTTAATAATTTCTTTTAAAAGGAAAACAAATAGAACCATATAACAACTTGAGCTTTTATCATACTGAGTTTTGATCAGTAGTTGTGACATTCCATAACTTTGCCTATGGTTCTTTAAAGAGAACGATAAGGGCTTTACAGTGGTTTAATAAAACACTTGGCAATGAATATGAAAAATATGGACAGCCTTGTAGTATCACTGATGCTTTATTAACCATCATTATCAAATGTTTCAAACTTTGGTCAAAGTGAAAACTTAATGCAGATACGTCTGGTACCACAGAGGCATAAAGTTCCATCAGGAATGTTGAAATATTTCTGAGGAGGAAAATACAAAGAGAATAAAAGCAGCAGACACTTTTTTTTTTTTTTTGATATCATCTACTACGTGAGATTATGGGAGAAATGTACCTCCGAGCCACTCCACCTACAAGCCGGTACAGCCTTTTGCCTTCAAATGAAGTGATAGATAATTTTCTCAAAAAACAAGAAACCGAAACAACTAGAACCAATTACTGAAAAAGTAAAGTCTAGTCCTATACATTACCATTTCTTTCTTAATATCACTCTGAGCATATATACGCGTTGTAGCAAATATTAAGATTCCAATGAAAAATTTCAACACCAAGATAAAAAACGTGAAATGATCTAGAGGTGTTGCTGAAATTCTCCGCAAGCATCCCCAAATGATCAAATTCTCTTCCTTCTTTTATGACACCAAAGAATAAAGACTTTTCTCTATCCAGAAGTTTAAATGGTCAAAATGACTTTGATTTCCCAGCCCAACAAATAGAGTGGGAATCAAAGTATGGTTCAGAGGAACAGTAAGATCCTCAGGCTAGCCCTAAGCACATCGAAGAACTACCTACAGCTGCTGAAATTTTTTTCCTGATAAATGCACTAGTTACTGTTGTGCTTAGGTTTCATTTGAGAAAGACTGTAAACCAAAGTAAAGTTGTGCAGTTTCAGGTTTTTTTTAAAAATAAAAACATGTTTCCAGGAAACTACAATTTTATAAATAAAATGCTATTACTACATCTTTTCTCCACATCCTCTTATATGTCACTGTATACCCTTCTCTGCTCAGATGCAGTGAAAAAGTTTACAGTCAGAATCTTTAGCTTTACATTTAATCAAGTGTTTACACAATTGAGCCTGAATCACGTGACATCTTCATGTGACAAAAGTGTGAGAGGTATTAATAATTATTACTGGTTTCCATTTAAGAAAACTTAAATGGAAAGGATATTTGTGATATTTTTCAAGCTATTTTTCTAATTCATTTAATCTATTCCTCAGCAACGCTACAAATAATTTTTGGATTATATAGAAAGTGTGGTTTGTTTTCAGTTAATAACACAAAGATGTTAAGTGTGTTTTTCCTATTAAAAAAAAAAAAAAGGTTATTTTTCCTCCAAGTTGAGTGACAGCAGTTAGTCCTTACAAAACAAAAATCCCATATGTCTCCCTGATAGGATATGGACAGTAACATTTCACCATCATTTTAACGTTGGGGTTTATCATCAGCTATTTCACTGTCCTGCCTTTTCTTTGCTCAGTTTCATGCAATGCATAATGATACAAAACTCCCAGTTGTTCAGAAATCTATGACTGCAACATACTAGATAAAAAATAAGTACATCATTATTTGAGTCACCTTTGCCTTAGAAGGCATACTCACTATGCAGCCACTTTTGTACGTAAGATGGTAGCAAGAACATGGAGTTACAAATCTGGGAAGAAGTGCTGCACAGGCTGTACAAAATACAGTAACATCCTAGGAAGGAGTCGTTTTGATGGGTGAACACTGACATGCACTAATCTCAGATACTCAAACAGTGGAATGACAGAGTAGGTTTCACAGGGAGAACCTGATTTAGCAGCCCTATAAACCATCACAATCCATGTTATTTTCCACATATGCTGGTGTAGCAGACATGGGATCAGGAATATGGGTGTATGGGACCAGAAGCACTTACTGAAAAGGATTTCAGCTGAAGAAAACATAACAAACTTCAGTGCTTGACAACACACTGGTGAATTCCATAAAGAATGACGAACGTTTTTACTAATGTGGACCAACTATCCTGTCTCAATTGAAAGATGGGGATAATTCAGCTTTTATATGCTTTTGGACAATAATATGTAGTCCACTAAGTTAAATATCTTTGAGTATATGCTTTGGAAACCTCTGAAAAAAGGTTCCAGAAATAATTTTTACTATTTAAAAAAAACCCCTATGATTCTACAAAGGTTTGTGAAGAAATTTTGTGACTTCTTCCTAGAGGAATGAAATAGAATATTTTATTTAGATGGAACCAAAAAGTCTTTTTTTTTTCTTTCCATTTCTGTCTTCTCTGGATTGATAACAAGAAGATACACTCAATTACTGCAGTTTATTCACATAAGAAAACATTGTCTTAATGAGAACAAAATTAATAATGGTAAAATTTAAAACCGTATCTACCTGAACCAAAGGCATACTTCAAGTGCCAAATAGAATTTCTCTTAACATAAAGTAGGTCTGTTATTTTTTCACTGCATTCTGACCATATTATAAAAAAGTGCATCTATCAGTGGTAATCAAGACTATATCAAATAACCATAATAAACATTAAAAATTTGAAAAAAATGCATTAAGGAGAGGAAACTATTTGCTATGAATCTGACTTTCCATTCAGTGTTGCACCTCTATTTAATAATACTGTTGAATCTGGATAATATTGATTCCAACATTTAGAGTTTATAGTCTAAAAGAGGTTAAAAATCATAATGCTTTGCATTTATGGTGTACCTATGAAGCTTCCTATGGGAAACACTGGTGTATGAACGTAAACTATAACTACCCACTATATTCTGTGTATTCATTGATGTATTGATTTTATGTGATACTATCCTGCAGGAGATTTGGTTCTGAGTTTACAATGATACTTAAATTCGATTTCCGTATCATGCTCTTAAGCCTACATACTAAACCAATAGTGTCAAATTAAACATTTGTAGCTGAAATAATCAACTGTAACACAACCAGTAGTACTGCTGGGATAGTGCATATTATGGCGGCCAACATTTCCATTTAAATTCAATAGTATAGCAAACAAGTTTTTTTGTTAGCTGGCAGAACTGAGGGAAGAGGAAGGAAAGTAACAAAAATGGCTAAACCAGGGAATCACCCCCCCCCCCCCCCCTTTCTTATGTCTGAAAAGAGGCCCCAATAAAACAATGCTATACAGGTCCCCCTACAACAGTCATAATTCAAAAGCAGGTAGTATTTATTAAACACATGTGATTTGCAAGAGAAGAGATTTTTAACCAATTTTATATGTAGGATACTAGTATTTGCCTATTTGTACCTGTAAGACTAGTGAGCTGCACAATTTGATTCATGTTTTGCATAAACCACGGATTTTACTCCAACTCCAGAAAATTATCATACAGCATGACTGACACAACTCATGGTCTTACGTTAAAGAGAAAAAAATCCTGTAATACACCTCCACAAAATAAACAATATATGCTTCCACCCCTAGCCCTTCTTCCGCCCTGCAGACAGACTCAGCGTGTGGTTCCTGAGGAATTAGTTGTAGAAGAACTCCCCTGCTGACAGCAAAATGCCAAATGCACGTCCTGCACATGTAATGTGTCTGACATTTCCACATCTCACCAGGTTAACGTTTCTGACAAGTACTTAAAAATATATGTCTTTAAAAATGTGTTTACTGCTGCCTTCCTAACTCCACTTTATAACGTTTTAAAATGTTATTACCACCTCCACATTTGTTTTCTGATTTAGGTAAAAGTAATTTCTTTTTGAGGGTCAAATACCTTTTTGGAATCAATGGGTACATTTCAGTTGATGGACAGTATAAAATGTTCAAATATTATCTTCTTCATATACAACAGAACTGTTAAAAACTGAAAAGAATCAACATGATTGACAGATTTAACAGGGGCAGCACTGAAAATGCTTTAACACTCTACCTTCTTTAGTGTTGTTATTCTTTGCAGTAGGAGACCTTGGGAAAATCTGCAAAATGTTCAAATGTTAAAGCAATTTCTTCCCTACTTCTATTTTTTGCCATGCAAGTACAAATTCCCAGTTGGGACCTTTTACAAACCAAAGAAGGATCTGGCACAGATACAGGATCAGTGCATCAGCTATTGCAGTTAAGTCATTACAACAGTTTTTCTTAAGGAGCAGTATATAGTATTTACAAAAGTGCAGTACTAAAACTCTATCTAACAGATTTTGTGCACACCTTCCAAAAATTCTTATGGCATTACACACAATGGACGTTATATTAATTTTTCTTAGGACTTCTAAAATGTTTCTGGACAGTAGGTCAGTCCTCAACTTTAAAATGTGAATCATGGAAAGTGTTTAATCTAATTCACCCAAGGAGACCCTTGGTTGTAGATCTCACTTCATATAAAATAATTCTAGTGCACATATACATATCTACACACATTTACATATGTTTTATATATGCTTTTGAATTCATATTTGCAATATTTTCTCCTCATTAAGTATATGGTTTTTCTCTCAATACTAATGGTATTGCCAATGACAGTAACAGTCACTAACGCTAATTAAACTTTATGATTTTGCAGTGGGATTCATAAATTACTATAATTTCTTTTAGACATTGAATTGAATAATTAAGCATTCTTCAGTAACATGCTGCACACCATGAAAATGACAAAGGCAAAAAAACCAGAGGCATTTCTAAACTCTGCTACAAAGTATCTGCACCACTCAGTAAAGGCATTTTTTCCTTTCTGTACTGTCAGTCTTGTACTTTTTAACTTTGCCTGCCCCTGATCAGGATAAAAATAGATTTCAAGGAAAATTAGAGGTTTTTGAACTTCCTTGGTATTCAGTCAGAGAGGTCATCCCTGTTTGAAAGGAAGGCAGACTTTGTTGGATGCAACAGAGAACACCAAGTTCTCTGTAAATTCATGCTATCTGACCCAGCCACAACTACTCATTTTTCCTTCTAACTCGCAATATATACTGACAAAGTTATAAGGAGGATGGCAAACGTTGTCATCAAAAATACTTTTTGCTTGAACTGAAATCACAATATTTCAAAATATTTCTCATGAATCAACAAAGGAAATGAAGCTTATCATTCTACTTAACAGAGGATAATCAAGCACAATGCCCTTATGCAGAGAAGCTCTACATCTGGTGCATGAGAACGGCTGCTGGTACAGTGTAAGCCTGGGAAAAAGAACTATGACATATTTAGATGCAAGATAGCCATGTCATATGATTTGCTGAAATACATAAAAAAAAATAGAGTATTTACAAATGAAGTTTTTTTAATCTGGTTTCACCTGAGTTAACTTTGTCAAACATTTACAGAAATAAATCTGGAGTATTCATACACTTCCTCAGTGCCCCATGCATGATGCAGCAGCGGCCTCCTGGCAAGGACTAAGGTATAACTGAAGCCATACCTTCTTAAACTGCTCCAATCGAATAGACAAAAAAAAAAAAAGTGTATTTATTCCCTAAATCTGGCATCCAGTGCTTCCCCACATCTCCCTGCAATTCCCTGTATGTTCTTTGGAAAGACAAAATTCTCCAACAATCCACTGGAAAGGAATCCTAGAACAGCTCATTTTATTATGCCGGACATACCAGGTATATATAGTGGTGAGGGGAACATAAGAGAGGATAGAGTAACTTCAGACTGGCCTCACGTTCATGACCAAGATAGCGTTACATTGAAGACATGCACTTCAGGAGTTGAACTCCTTTTTTTTTCTCTGTTAGGATCAAACATTTGGTACTCTCTTCTGAACTGCACACCTTCCAGACTACCACTTCAATCCACAAGCTAAACTTCATCAATTGCTCTTGGTGAAAGATAAGACAATTTGGCCTTCATTATTATCATGGTTTAAGCCCAGCAGGTAACAAAGCACCACGCAGCCGCTCGCTCACTACCTCCTCCCTGCCCTCCCTGGCCCCAGTGGGATGAGGAGAAAATACAAAGGCAGGCTTGTGGGTCGAGATAAGGACAGGGAGGGATCACTCCCCACTTACGGTCACGGGCAAGAGACAGGCTCAACTTGGGGAAGAAACAACATCAATTTAATTTGCTACCAATCAAACCCAAACAAGGCTATTAGGAAGTAAACCCAAACGTTAGAACACCTTCCCCCCAGCCCTCCCGCCTTCCCGGTTCTCTCCCCCTCCTCCCCCTGGCGGAGGAGGGGACGGGGCTGGGGTCAGCTCCTCACCCCTTGTCTCTGCTGCTCCGTCCTCCTCAGGGGAAGGAGGACTCTGCGCTCGGCCCCTGGGGGTCCCCTGCGCTCTGCCGTGGGGTCCCTCCCGTGGCAGACAGCCCTTCACCAACTGCTCCAGCGCGGGTCCCTTCCACAGGCTGCAGTCCTTCAGGCACAGACTGCTCCGGCGCGGGCTTTCCCACGGAGTCCCGGCCATCTTCGGGAGCCTCCGCTCCCCCGCTCCCCTCCCCGGGCTGTGGGGGGACAGCCTGCCGCCTCACCGCGGGCTGCGGGGGCATCCCCTCCTCCCCCGCTCCTCCTTCCCTCCTTCTGCACTGACCTCGCTGTCTGCAGAGAGGTTCCTCTCACTTTCCAATCTCCTCTCTCACTGCAAGTTTCCCTTCTGAAATCCGTTCTCCCAGAGGTGCTACCGCCATCGCTGAGGTGCTTGGTCTTGGCCAGCAGTGGGTCCGGCTTGGGGCCGGGGAAGCTTCTAGCAGCTTCTCACAGGAGCCACCCCTGCGGCCCATCCCCTGCTACCAAAAAAACCCACAACATACAAACCCATAACAATTATAGATATATTCTGTTCCTGCTTTCTTTCATCAGAAATAAATTCTGGATTCACCTGTTTTAGAAGTTTTTAGTGTAATTTTTAAAACTTTGATAACTGACTGATTCCAGGCTCTCTGTCTCATCAGGGACCATGAATGCCCCTGGCTCTGAGACAAGAGTAATTATCTAAATTATTATTATTATTTATCTAAATACATACTTGGTTTATTTATCTAAATACATACTTGGTTCTGTCTTGTCAATCTGTTCATGTACTAGGGACAATGTAACCCTGTAACTAACTAATTCCTAAGATATCAAAATGGTCAAGTGTTAATCTCTTAACACACACTTAAGACATTCAAATACTATCATTATGTCAACTGTATTCCATACTTGCAGAAGATGAAAAGTAAAGTTATTTTAGAGACTTTTTCTGATAGTTTGACTTCATTAGTCTCCTACTGTGCTTAATACTCCCAAAACAACTTACTGGTTTTTGTAATTAAAAAAAAACAACAAAAACCCCACCACTAAAAAATAAAATAAGTCAGTTATATCATTCCTAACAGTCACAACGTAGTCTCAGACCAGGTAGTAGATCCTACACTAGCGCTATAAATATTTGTGAACAGGTACCATTTTTGCCTTATTTTGCACAGTTCAGTCCTACTGCATGCGACATGATATTGCAGCACCTGGTAGAATAATGTTACAACAGGTATCACAGCTACAGAAAAGTGATTTTGCACATCACAGGATTCTCAGGAGCTAAAAGAATGAACTCCTCTTCCCACATTCCCCTCTTCTTTTTAATATTAAGGCACATATTTCTTATAAGGCTTAGATATAACTCTGTTTTTTTGCAATTTCTAAGTTTTATCTTTGGGTCCTTTAAATTATCATCTTAGTTTCAGTAATATCTTTCCTTGGCATATAATCACTTTTTTATTAAAACATTACTGCAAATATTATACTGTATTGTTAACTGCATATTAAATTGCTTCATTTTGTTACAAAGCTCTTAAAGCCTAAGAAATTTCTTAAACTCTTATCTAGTTAACAGATTGAATCGTGATTGTGTAACAGATTGAAATCTCCATAATGGAAGATCATATCAAAATTCCTCTGGAAGTCTGCTAGTTCTTAAATGAACCATTTAAGATGCAGGGGAATACAATTGTGGGGGAGCGGGATAAAGAAGAAAGTGAACTAGTGGATTCAGTGAAAGAAAGGAACACAGCACATAAGATAACCAGACTTGTTGACAAGGGAGCTCAAAAGCACAGTGATGAAAAAGCTGTTACTGATTTATTTATTTTAGCCACAGGATGGTAAAGAGTACCTGTCTGCTTGATTTAGGGATCAATGTGAAAAACACAAGCCTATCTGTCTGAGAAATTCTGTCTTACATCGGATGCAGAAAACCTGTCTTGCTGTGCCCCTACAAATACCTAACAGCATTCACAGACCTGTTGAAGGGAACGAGACAAAAAGAAGACACAGAAGCTTCTTCTATATTTTCATTTTATTATTTCTTTCCCTTGTTTTATTTATTAACATCCAGATAACCAACAGCATAGACTTAGCATCAGTAGAAATTCAGATGCTAACCTGTAAACGGGCTTTTTCGTGCTTTGTGTTAAAGGTGCCACTTAAAGAATGCTCTGGGCACTCATATTCCCTGCAGAGCGTATATATATTATGTAGTGAAGTGCCATCAGTCAGGCACAGAAATATGAGTTTCAACAAGAACAGCTGATACATTTCGACATACAGGTTACCAACATCTCCAAGCTATTGTAACTAAAAAGCAGAGCAAGTAAGATGGCCGAATGCCTGCAGTTCATCAATTAAATCTAGGCATTCAGCTTGAGGAATTAGGACCAAAGATTATATAAAAGTTTAAGCAGCCAACAAGTTTAAAAAAGGGAAAAGAAAAGCAAATTCATGAGAGGAACAAAAGGAACATTACACTCAATGCTGAGGGTTTCTTCTCAATTTTCTGTGTGACAGCACTGTCTATGGAACCTATACCGTCCAAACTGCACAGAATCATAGCACCAAACAAATGGGATAGAGCTTTCTAGCACTGAAACACTGAAAAACAAACAAAACTTTATTATGCCTGTAGCAGACTCAATCCTTTTCTTTTTCTTGTTTTTCCACATAGAGAAAGACTGACTATTGTACTCTCTGTCTTTGCCTAAACTCCACCAGTGTGATAATGTGATGTTGCTCTAACTTAACCCCATTATTCTTTTGTCTCTCCCGAAGTGAAATGCCACTTCTCTTCTTCCCTTTGAGGTTCATCTCAAACAACCGTCTTTGTTCTTAATGAGACCGATCCATATGTTTGCTCCTGCATATTGTGTTCAGTTAATGGGAAGATTTTCTAACAGTATAAAACCCCTTCTGTTATTTGTTCCAGTCAGCTTTGTATTCTTTTCAATAGCTGTTTTAACAGTTACCTTTGATAAAATGTTCCACATCCAACATGTTCTACTTCTCAATAGTCATCCCTCCCATGAACTCAACCTTATTTATGTCCCTTCATCATATGTATATCTCCTTTCCTCAATTTCTTCCTTTCTCATTGTATTGTACGTGTTTAAATAACCAAACCCAGAATGTACGGTGAAGGCACTGATCAGGCAGCCTGCAGCAAAGCATTACACATGAACTGCTGCATCAAAACTATAATTTAAGTTATTTGTCAACAATTATACTTTTAAATATTTGCTTTGCTGATTACCAATAAATCAACAAATGGCCATTATCAGAAAGAAGCAAGTTAATCTTGTTGTTTACTTTTGCTGGTTTTTAGCTACTTATCAATGAACAAGAATGAAATTATGTTTACTAACTACTCAGGTGGGTTTTTTTTCAACAAATATCAGGAATATGTATAAAAATAATATCAAAGTAACTAGATTAGTAAGAGTTTTATATAAGCGTACATGCACACTGTGAAAATATTATAAAATTCACTAAAATTACCAGCTTCTCTTCTAATGTGAAATAGCTTAATGACTTTCTTAATTTAAATGTAGACTCCTGTGGCTCAAACAAGTTGCTCTGGCAGTCAGACATTAACATGATAGTGTCAAGTCTCAGATAAATCCTGTTTCCATGCCATGCCACCTTACGCCAGAAGCAACAGCGGCACAGAACAGTGTGGCACAGAATGGTAGCCTTACACTCACCATGAGAGAACATGACTAATCCTGGAAAATATCCAATGTTATCAGGCACCCCATATGGATGCTAGACGTTTGCTGCTGCTTTGCTCACAAAGCAATGCTAAGGAGCCCTAGTGGTTTAAGTAATATTCCTGATTTTCTTTTAAAATAGATCCTATAGCTCTGTAAACAAAATATAAGACAGGACACAGGAGCTCACACAATTGATTCCAACCCCTTTGTATATAGTATGCAAAAGTTGTTTTGCTTCAGATTATGGTGTACATGAGTCCAACAGTTTCTGTCCAATTTTATCTTGGTGAATGCCTAGTAAACTTACCCAGCACTGAGAAATGTCTCATGGGTATTGTTACTTCAGTTCTCTTGTGTCCTTTCCCCATCAGATATCATCTGAGTTCTCCCAAATATGCTGGCCCGCTGTAGTCTAACCACTACAGCATTTTTCTTGAGCAAGTTTTCAATTTTTCAAAGTAACCTGCAACTATGACAGGATTTACTAAAACAGTTTATCTCTCCATATTCTATGCCCTTGACAAGAAGAATACATGCCTCTTCACAAAAGGCTTAAAATCATTATTCAAACATCACCTTTTACCAAATTCCCTTGTTTCAGGCAGTCTTATGGAACTTCTCTGATCAAATTTTATTTTCCCAAGAAATAGGAATTAGGGCTGGAAACTGAAGAATTCCTACTACAGTCTGAAAACATATATCATACAACAATTAAAAACCCTCACAATCTCACTGCATGGGACTGCAGAAACCAAACAGTAACCATAGCTACTCATTTCAATGAAAATGAAAAGAAATAGCAATGAATAACAATGAAAGCATAAAATAAATTATGAAGAGCCACACCAAATCCTGAAAGCTAAGAAAACCTTCTTAATGTAAGGGTAAAGAACATGTGCAAAAGAGCCAGCTTTTTGGTTTGATTTCCCATGGGCATATTTATCTCTTCATATTCAATACATATTCCAAAAGTATATGTAGGCATCCATTTCAACATTTTTGGACAGGACACAAACAGGAGAATTTACCAGCTGTATACTGTTGTCTGATAAGTAACAAGAAATGCTCAATTCTTGTCATAATCCTGTTACAATCAGGTATGTATAGTAACATCTCTAGTAGAGAACTTAATGTGAAGAGAATGAAGAAAACAGTTTGTTACAGTCTTGTGAAACGTAACACAGCACCGGATTCTCCATGACAAACTTACACAAACCATTCCGAGACTAAAATTTTGATCCAGTGCTGGCAGTCTGCCAGTTCGTAAAGCAATTGTTACTGCTGACCTTCCCTCCCACCTTGTAGATTTACTAAATATATGCCATGCAGATAAAGGTCAGCCAATTCTCTCAAATAAAACATGGGAGGTACAGGAGGGTTTAGACCTTGTTAATTACCTAGGGTAATTTCTAGTATTTTAATTCTTATTTATGTATGGAACCAACATCATGTTATGAGGCAATGAACCTTTTGTTACAAATAACAATAGGGCTCCATAACAGGCCTGCCTTTAGAGTCTGCGAGTCTAGGAAAACGCAACTGTTTATCATCTGGCATCCTGATACAATTTAATGTTTAACTAATGCAGAAGTTGAAGTACTGCTGTCTCATGTGCAACAGAGAACTTTGTGATCTGATAACATTTTTTGATGATATTTTATAACACCACTTCTGGTAAATACCGGAAATTTGGTATAGAGGTGTCATTTATTTCAGAATGGTGTGTCATTACTCCTTTGCTATTTGTGCTGCTGGAATAACCCACAGGGATACAGTGGACCAAGCAACGATCTGGGTTCTGTATAGATGGGAAGTTCCAGAAATTATGTCAAAAGGCTCAGTAGTATAAATGCCTATACTTAGGTCAAGATTACTATGATTTCAGGAAACAAATTACAGGGCTCACACAAATTAAGTATCTTCTTTCTGTGCCACCTAGAAATATAGGAAGATATTACTACAGACTCGTAGAACAATTAAGGTTAAAAGGGACCTCTCGAGGTTATCCAGTTCAACACGCCAACCTCAAGAGCCAATCTCAAAGTTTGATAAGGTTAACTTCTCACTCATTTTCATTCTTGATAGGAATACCCACATTTTGTAACTTCAGATACCTATTTTTGGTACATCAAATAGGAGCAGAAAGAGGAAGAGATGAGCTTAGAGCCCTTACCTTTGTTACTGACCACATAATTTTGTTGACACAAGCATATCAGATCCTTTCACACATGCAGACTTAAACAATAAGCAGTGTTCTACTCCTTCTGTGTACACTGTTTCTATGTTTCGACAAATTATGCAGTGTGCTTTTACATGAATAATAGAGATTATTTCTAGAACTTAAAAATTTGTTATTTACTGAAACCTATATGAAATAGATGACAGCAAGACACAATGTTCAAGTGACTCCAGTGTCAGAGCTTCAGGCATTAGAGTAAATGTTTCTCTTTGTCAGATCTGGCACATTCATAACTTATTTGTAAATCAGGAAGACTGTTTCAAAGCTCCCCCATTCAATGATGAAATCACGTTTTCCTGGTAACCCCAAGCACGTCATTTATCTCCATCAGAAGAAAGCCTTCAATGAACAATAAAGCAAGTGTTACCACTTTTCATTAACAAGAAATCTGCTAGTAATCATGACTCTCCCAATCCACAAGGGATATGGATGGGAGGGGAGGGATGGGGGAAGAAATGTGAACATATATGAACATGAACATATACTAAAGAAATAGTTGTCATTTTCATATAACAAAATAACTTCAAAAACTGTGATTTAAAAATGAGGACGTGCCTTCTCCGTTTCTTCTTATGTTTTTAGCAACTCTTGTATGTTAACTAATATTCTGTCTCCAATTTTTTATTGGTATCTAAATGTAAATCTTGCATTTTTTCAAGATGAGTTATGAATAGCAAGTTACATTTACAGGAAATACTGACATTTCCTTGAAGTCAGATTTTTTTTTTTCTTTAGAAAGAAATGATGAAACAATAATAAAATCATTTGTCACATCACTTCACTGAAATATGTGCCACTTACTTACACCAACACGGATCAGCAGGTGCAGTGCTGCTACTAGGGATACTGCTATACTCCCTCCTGCTATTACTTGCAAGGTAAAATTTGTAATATATCAAGATGAAAATTAGAAGTGGGATTGAACAACCTTACCAAGCTATGGAACTCCAGGGTTGCAGATGTTTAAGTACAGACGAATTTAGAAGAAAGATGATTAAAGTTGCATTTATACAAAACATACTAATCTGTCAAAAAACAACTGATACAACCTCATAGGAATATTTTAAATAGTAAGGTCCTAAGGAAAGAATTATTCAAAACTCTGCCTAGGATATGTGAAAGCTCAAAGTATTGTACACAAAGTCACCAGCATAACTGAGTGCACGAATATCTCAGTGCTACATAGGAAATCCCAGCTGGGAGCAAATCAACAATTTGAAGAAGTATAAACTAATGTCTGAGCTGAATTTAAGAAAAAGATTTTAGGTTAAAATGCAAATATAATTAGTATCACATTATACATATACACAAAATCTCCTTTATTGAAAGTTCAATAGCATTTATTTCAGATGTATAAGAAAAGTGAAGGTCATGCTGCATGTAAAATAATACTTCAATTCAGGGATTAAGTTACAGAACTTATATCTACACAAATAAGAGAAAGTTCAAAATCACCCCTACATTTTCTTCTGTATGTACCTGCTATGACACAAATACCTGAATGGCTAATGCCTTCTTCCACTTTAAGAACAGCCGGGATCTCTCTCAAAAAAACCCAGTCAAGCTGTTAGGGGTTACCATGGTGCTGACTGGGCCTAAGCTTCTTGTGGAAAAAAGAAAAAACAAAACCAAAAACCCATGCAGACAGAAAAATAAAATAACCCACCCCAAAATGTAAATCTACAGAATAAATCATTCTTACCATCAGGAAATGCAGGTCTTAAATTCAGAGTCTTGCTTTTGAGCAAGCAAGTATGACATCCTCTGATTTTACCATACAAACAAGAATAGGATATTTGTATTTTAATTAAGTACCTTTTAGCTCTTAACCACTGATTAAACAGTTTACACGCCTTACAAAGATACACTTAAAATTCTTTCAAAGATATCTCTAGCTGTCAAAGCTTAACTGGTTTATGAAATAAAATTAAAAAAAAAAAAAAATTGCCAAGGAAAACCATATCCTGACCCAGCTGCAGAAACAAGACACCTTGGGATAACTTAAGATCTGATAGATACTTAAGACTCAGGGGAACCAAGTATCATATGCTTTGGAGGCTTCTGGAACACCAGAAAAAGAGTGCAGATAAAACTATATTAGGCAGCATTATACAGGAAAGGCAGATGCTGTTCTTAAATGCATCCAGGAGAATCCTACTGATTTATGCACTTTGCTTTTACACTGAACTAAAAGAACCATGTATATTATATTCCAAACTACCCCCCCCCCCCCCCGCCAAGTACTGTTTCAATCAACGTATAAACTGCTTGCTTTCACCACAGTTCTGTTAGCTTTTGATTAATTTTCACCTCTAGTGTACTAATTGTTGAGTCCCTTAGCTGGCTGATTACAATCCAATACAAAGTGTACGCTGGGCTTCTTTTCAACAAATTCTTCAGCTTATTGAAAAAAGAAATTATGTTGAAACAGCTGCTGGAGTATGTTTAGTAGTTAGTTTACTCAACTACATCTTGTGCATGTTTAGCATAGATTAATTACATCCTATGCCTCTTAGCATGGTCACTCAGGAAAGCACAACCTGTGTTGCAGTCCAAATTTACAGTCCTTTGTCTTCACTTGCACATGCATTTTGGAACAATAAACATCTGCTCACACTGCCACTCATGAACTTTTGTGTAGTATGAACCATACTTAGCAACGACAATGCCAAAACACTGTGAAGGCAGTGAAGTATACATAAACAAGTCATAAAGTACATGGACATCTTTATTATTTAAAAAAGTAAATTCACTAGAAACACAACTTAGTTTTCCTTTAATGGAATTTATTTTTCATGTCAGGGTGCTTACAACCTTTTGGATACTAAGTTGATTAGGTTTTCAATTAACAAAAAAGTGCCCACATATGACAGACATTCTAGTAAAGACAGGGTGAGCTTACCAGAGATTTTGTTCTCCTCCAACCTCCAACAACGTACTCGTTGAACAGTGTAATTTACTTGAAAACTTAATTTTTATAATATTCATCAAAGAACTCAAAGAGCACATCAGGAATGTTAAGATCTTGAAAAACTATCTTTTTCAAATACTCTGCTCTCTTTAGGAAGCATACTTAGCTTATGTCCTTGCTTCTCTAGGTTCTCAGTAGCCAAAGTCCCCATCAGTATCTGTTACTATATAGAAGATGTATATATACATGTAAAGTGTGTCAATCCTAGTGCTACAGTGTAACACTTCAGTGTATTTTTCCCCCAGTTTCTGGACATGGAACCTTTTTCCATAATAGAAGAAAAACTTTGGGTTTGTATCTCTAAGTTATAATAAACAACAGTTTAAAACCAATACAATTTTACTACCTCTTTAATCACACCTTCTGATGTAACATGCTTAAGAAGTGATTTACCTTTAAGCTGATATGTTCAAACATTACTTCAGCAAATTAATGATTAAGAATTAACCGTGCAGTGAACCACAGCTGTGCATGTGCTGACGCTAGTGTTTGCTTCTGAGATGCACTGCCTGGAAAGGAGTAGACAGCTGAGCTTTGCAAGAGAACACCCAGCTATAAGATGACACAGGGGAATCTAAAAATGCAAGGTGAAATAGAAAAAAAATTAACCTTGACTTTTGACAACTGGAGCTTACCAAGATGTGGATTATGAAATCAAATTGGTTTTTATTTTTAGCCAATACCCCTCAACATGAAATGTAACTTAATTACCATACCCTGTCACGGACAGTAATAGTTGCCACATACGAGGCACAGAGGAAAAAGAGACATACTGTTACTTTAGGCTAAAGAGAAAAAGCTGACAGAGATTAAGTTCAAAAGCTAACATCATTCTCAGAATTCAGAAAGTTAAATTCTGTATGTTTTTCTATCAGAAGTAACAGAAGAATGGAATTCATTAAATATGTATCTATAAAACAAAACTGAAATTACATTACAGACTCCCCTCCAACTAAAATAAGCAGTCATCTGTCACTTTTATTAAGTGATACCACTTTGAGAGTAGTACCTGCATTTTCTACTCTAAGCAGGTAAGGCAAAGAGAGTTGTTCTAGCCACAGGTTCACACAATACATCCGAATACCAATCAGACTAGTGTTTAAAAAAACCAACCAACCAAACAACAAACAAAAAACCCGAAACAAAACACAACAACTTATGCTGTTTGTACAATCTGACTTTCCTGTGAATGTGAAGAAGGCTTAGAAAGAGTTGCGCCACAGTGCAACAGATGATAGATGGATATCAAGGTAAGGACATAAGCCTATTCAAGTCCTGTACATTACAGTAAGCAAGACAAAAAGATCTTCTATACATGACACTTCAGAAAATGAATGGATTGAGATGTTACTCTGAAAAGATTCATTTTATTAAGTACAAATTATTAAATTTTGCATTTCAATAAGCTTTGTGTCCTATCATTATATGATGGCCTAGTGGATGAGGGAAAGGCTGTGGATGTTATCTACCTGGACTTCAGCAAGGCCTTTGACACTGTCTCCCATGGCATACTCCTTGGGAAGCTGGTGTCTCATGGCTTGGACAAGTGCACTCTTCGCTGGGTGAAAAACTGGCTGGATGGACGAGCCCAGAGGGTTGTGGTGAATGGGGTGAAATCCAGTTGGCCACAGGTCACAAGTGGTGTTGGGCCCTGTTCTGTTTAATATCTTTATCAATGATTTGGGTGAGGGGATTGAGTGCACCCTCAGCAAGTTTGCAGACGACACCAAGTTGGGAGGCAGGGTCGATCTGCTCGAGGGTAGGGAGGCTCTACAGAGGGATCTGGACAGGCTGGATCCATGGGCTGAGGCCAATCGTATGACGTTCAACAAGGCCAAGTGCTGGGTCCTGCACTTGGGTCACAGCAACCCCATGCAGCGCTACAGGCTTGGGGAAGAGTGGCTGGAAAGCTGCCCGGCAGAGAAAGACCTGGGGGTGCTGGTTGACAGCCGGCTGAATATGAGCCGGCAGTGTGCCCAGGTGGCCAAGAAGGCCAACGGCATCCTGGCCTGTATCAGAAATGGTGTGGCCAGCAGGAGCAGGGAGGTGGTTGTCCCCCTGTACTCGGCTCTGGTGAGGCCGCCCCTCGAGTCCTGTGTTCAGTTTTGGGCCCCTCACGACAGGAAAGACATGGAGGTGCTGGAGCGTGTCCAGAGAAGGGCAACCAAGTTGGTGAGGGGCCTGGAGCACAAGGCTTATGAGGAGCAGCTGAGGGAACGGGGGCTGTTTAGTCTAGAAAAGAGGAGGCTGAGGGGAGACCTTATCGCTCTCTACAACTGCCTGAAGGGGGGTTGGAGTGAGGTGGGTGCTGGTCTCTTCTGTCAGGTGGCTGGAGATAGGACGAGAGGAAATGGCCTCAAGTTGAGGCAAGGGAGATTTAGGTCAGATATTAGGAAATTTTTTTTACTGAGAGGGTTGTCAAACATTGGAATGGGCTGCCCAGGGAAGTGGTTGAGTCACCATCCCTGGAGGTATTCAAAAAGTGAGTAGACAGGGCACTTCAGGACATGGTTTAGTGGGCATGGTTAATGGTTGGACTCGATCATCTTGAAGGTCTTTTCCAACCTAAATGATTCTATGACCTGTAATCTTTCCACTGCACAAAACATTCATTGGCTATGCTCCTTTAGCTTAATAATGGTTGTAATTTAAGTAGCCCAAGAACAGAAAGGTTTAAAGAAATAATTTTGTCTACTACAGAATAAGAAACTGTGTATCATTCGTTAGAGGTCTCTTGACTGTGCCTGGAATCTTCTTAGACAAGTACCTCTTTAACCATTGTCCTGCAGCCAGGTGGGAAATACTGCTCCGCAGTCAATTCCCACCTTCTACACATACTAGCCGAAGGGCAGGCCCTGCTGAAGTCAACAGGAACTGTGCCACAGAGTTCAGGGACACAGACACATATGTATTATTCCACTGTATTTCCAGATTTGGGTATAAATATAATTCAAGGATATATTTCTGTATATGTAATAATATGTATTACACAAAACCACAGCTATGCATGTCACCTTGACTCACTGCAAATACACACACTCCTGTAATTTGCACAAAGAGAATTCTTTTAATCTATAAACTAAAGAAATTAAACTGGGAGGTCTAACTAAGCAAATGGGAAACTGCAGTGAAAGTATGCAAAGTTAAAGTTGTGTAGGAAAAGTTGTCCAGACTGAACTTCTCTCATATTTTGCTGTTACAAGTTTAAAAGACTCATATGTGGTTACCTGAACTGTTCAAAGTTTTCTAATTTTATGTAGTAGGAACCTTGTAAAAAATATGTTTGGTTGGTTGTTTTTTTTTTTTAAAGATGGCCTCAATAGCTAATTAAAATCTTATCCAAGAACAGCTTTTCGGAAACACCCGTATGTAAACAGTTAAAGAAAGCCAAGTAGATATTTTAATAAATTCTAGGATTTCCAGATTCATTTTAGAAATTACATATCTTTAAAGAGATCAGGTAAATGTAATTCTTTTTAATTTTCTGGAATAGATCATATTCTAGGTTTGCCTCAGTTGAGCTCCAAAGCATCAAACAGTGAAATTAAATGGACTTCCTCCTCCCTATATATGAAATGGCTTTCTACACAGCCCAAACAAACCAAAACCAAATACTAAAATGAACTCTAGGGGTTTAGTGAAATATTGGTTCTACTCTACCTTCTTTTTCAAAAATGTCTTCATGTTACTGAAAAAGACAAAAATATCTATGACTGATAGAAGTATATCATTGCAAATATCAGTTGACATTAACACCAGAAAGAGTGCTTGTAGGAATAAACAGTTTTTGAACACTTTTCTATAGTCCTGATGGTACAGGCTAAACCACACATGCTGCACTATTCATCTTACTTTGGGAATCAGGTTTAAACATATTTCTAGCCTGCTTATGTTAATGCCAAGAGACTTAAACTTGAGCAGTATAAATTTATGGCAGATATGGCAAAAATAAAAGCAGAGTAGGTCACTATGTCAGGAAAAGAACACAGTGGTCTGCCCTGTATTACTCTCTTGGGGGATCCCTGGTATATTGGGTAGGGCACTTCTGAAAGTAACAGCACCTTAACGATGACAGTTTCATAGAAGCCCTTATAACTCCAGAAAACAGCTAACTGCAAAGGACTTACATGTAGGGAAAAAAAAACTATAATGTATCTTTTAAGCCTACAGAATACATAAAAATAATAACTTTCCATAGAATCCTGTGCTACATGCCTCCTCAACGAGGAGGCTTAATAAATCCTCTTATCAACAGGGCTTGGAATAAACAACCACTACCTTTATTTAGTTTATTTTTGGCAGTTTTAGTGGAAACGCATTAAAAACATGTTCTTAGACACACAGAGCAGTTTTCCAGGGGTTGAACACATTCTAAATTCCAGCAGTCTGTCTAGCAAAAGTTTACAAACTTAAAGTTAGGTAAGTAGGGTAGGTAACTAATCTTAGGTGGCTAACTCATTGCATATGAGAAGTCAGGTCTTTGCAACACACTCTAGGGTGAAAGAGAAAAAGGCATATTTCAGAAATTAGTTTCTCAAGATCCCCAATGTAACAGAAAGTGAACGATAAGAGACAACACTTCAAAGGGATCTTGAAAAAGTCTGAGTACATAATACCATCTAGTTCTTCTGGAAAACCTGTAGTTAACAGGAATTCCAGGAACTCTAACCTGGAATTCCTACCTCAGGTTGAGGTTAGAAAAAAATATGAATATTGAAGTGGATATTTCTATAATGAGAACAATGAAGGTGAAGGAAAGGGAATTTCTAAATGCTGATTTGATTGTCAGGTAAAATAATGCTCAGAAGCATGACCTGGTCAAGGAACCAAATTTAGAACTGCATTTAAATTAATTAAAAGCAGACCAGAGAATGAGCTAAGTACACATATTCAGCCTACAAATTTTAAAAATACATTTTTTTCTATGTTAATTTGACAAGGAAAACAGAGGTACAAGCATTCGATAATTATGCTGCCTCCATCTTCTTAACATAAATTCTCTAAATTTTCTAAGAAAACAGTTTAAGATTTACTTAGAAGTCACAATACCTCAAATTCAGACCTTTTATATTGTTACAATAAAGCTAAAACATGGAGGAATGATAACATCAGGGATGTTTGAGGCTATAGTAATTTCTGTACTCCAACAATCTACTCCAACACACTGATCACAGAACTATTCTAGTGCTTTACCAATTCAAATACTTTTTCCTACCCCAACTTCTCACTCTAGAGAGCTAATCCACTGTAAAGTCTCAGTGAACTGTTGAATGTCGTAACTTAAATGCAAAACCAAAATATCCCCAATCAAACCAGCTACAATGCAAATGCTCCTGCTCAGGAATGATTTCACTTAAGAAACCTGAAGGTGAACAACAGCAGCTGTTTTTTATATAACATTTCTTAATTCATATAAAGCAGCTCAACTGCTTAGATTTTGTCGATTTCAAATTTTGTCTGTATGAATCTCCACATGTATTTAGCGTATCTGTGTACTCACACTTAGGAGATATTTCTGTCCTTTCCTATTACTTCACATTTAACTTTGAGACCGTTTGATTTCTACTACCACCACAGATTTAGAAGGACATATCTGAAAAAAGCACGGTAAAGGAAAGCAAACAACATTTAAATTTTTTGTAATAATTAACATTTGCAGTACTTTTCATATTACTACTACATTACTTAACTAGCAGTATTAACCACTCTGACAACTACGCATGCCTGAAATGACATCACTTCCTAACACTGCAGACTTGACCAACTCTGAGCCACCTTAGAAGGAATGTCAATAATACATATCACAGAAGTGACTTAGAAAATTAAGAAATCAATACATGTCAATCCTGTCTATCTTCCTTAGATTCATCTAAACCTAGTGAAACATACTTTCTTTATTTCAATTCTGCCTCTGTAGAATTTACATCCTTTAGCCTTTATTACATGTAGCAGTACAGCACAGTCGTGGAAGTTGTGGTCTTAATTTCCTGTTTTAGTCTTAATTTCTTCCTGTATTCAAGAGATTGTTGATACAATTCCTAAATTTAAGCTACAAAAATGCAGGTGTATTGAATATTGTCTTTAAGATATGCAACTCAAAATTTTTTACAGAAGTAACTTTTAATCAGACATAATGTTCAGAAACCAACCTACGATGAAGCTAGTTCTGAGTTAGATCTATGAAATGAAGGATCCGAACCTTACTGTTAAGAGTAGAAGACAATGAAAAGTTTGACTGCAAGTGCAGTTCTGATACTTCTGACAAGGCTTTCTATAAGAAGAAGGCGGCCTGACAGTGGCTAAAAGAAGAGATGCCTTTTATTACTCTGAATACATCAATTCTAGTGACTAAGCTAGGCACTCGGTAAATTTGAACACGTGGCTGTTCAGTCTGTACTGTGTAATAAGCTGTGAGGGAGGCTGCACAAGCTGGTTTTACTATTGAAAAGAAGCACCAATATATGTTCCCCAAACTGATGATGATATCACGATACACAAAGTCAAATTTCAGAATCAAAACTCAGGGACAACTAATCCTGAGAATCGTCAAGTACCCTTTGAGTGGAAAGAGGAGGGAGGGCAGCAGTACGGTTTTGCCCAAACAATGAATATATTACAGGGCTCAAAGAAAGCTGAAGATTTCGCAAGCTAGATAGGTAATAGATGAAGATTTCCGGTATCTAAAGAGAAGGAGGCGACCTGATTTTTTTTCCTAGTTGCAGATCATTTAGTTTTCCAAAATGCACTCTATTTCCCACTTCCACATCCTATGTAATAAAATAAAAATCAGGCTTTGTTAAAAAAAAAAAAAAAAAAAAAAAAAAAAAAAAAGGATTATGCCAGTGTATGCCAGTGAGTTTCAGTAAGTCCTTTCAGGGGCCTCCTAGAATTAACACCACATTCAATATTTTCATTAATAAGGACCAAATAGTTCAAGCCATGTGGGATGAGGCACATGTTTTTTCCTACCCCAGACTTTGACTGAGAAAACAAAGCTTTCATTCTAAATAAAAAAAAAAAAACGAGCCAAGTACAATCAAGTATGGCCAGATTCTGAGCTTATACACTACAGAAAAACCTGTTTCTGAAGCACATTCACTCTACTGAATCATCACTCAAACTCTAAACAATTATATTGGGATCAAATACTAACTCCTAACGATCCTGTTTAAGGAAATAAATTTTGAAGAAGCATGAAAACATATTATCAGATATGTCTGTAAGTCTTACTGGCAGGAGAAATACTGTGAAGTTGGTTGAAAATACTGAACTCACTTTTGCCAGTAAGGAAATGGATATCAAGAAGCATGCTGTGTAAGACTCAGCTTTTCACCTCTGCTTATTATACCAAGCAGATTTAATTGTTCAGATACCATAAGCCCATCCACTATCTACATTTCTGTCAAAGTGCTTGGCCTTCCACTGACAACATCTGAATGTAATTATGCATCGTCAATGTAAAAATCTTTAATATGGGGAAGAGTTCACAAGTAACATAGTTGAAAATAATTTACTGTCATCATTTCCTCATTGCTTCTCCATATTAAAGAAATACAATGTAATCAGTTTTGGTTTACTTACTATTATGGCATTAGAGACTATAAATATTTTGGCCCAGATGCAGATCCAGTTTGGAATAAAGCACATTATATTTCCAGTTGATAATCCAAACAAAAGAAAGTGCTTATAAAAGCAAGATACGGAAATTCACAAAGAAAGCACTGGTCAGGCTCCCTCCACTTTTACCCTAGCAGTGGATATAAGTAAATCTAATCTAAGGAATTATGGCACTCGTATAAAAAATATCTGTATAATTTATTTTTTTTACATCAGTTTTTCTTGTCTCCCTCCTTATTCAAGTTTCACAGCATACATATGGGTATGAATAAGCAAGGGATTCTTCACCCTAACTTCATGCACAGCAGCTTGAGAAATGTTTCAGATTAACATAAATGATAATACACATACATAAGGCTGTCTTTCAAAGAGGTTTGATAATTCATAAATGCAATGTTTACACCAAATCAGGTCAAGTCAAAAGGTTTGTAATATAAGTATTTAACTTATGTAAATCTGTTTATCACTGCTAAGGAACATGGGATGACTTCAGCTGCTCACTATCTAATATACGCAGTACACATTTAGTGCAACCCACATGAATTCTCATTCCAATTTTTAATTACTATGCAGTCTGTAAAGACAAAAATCCACTAAGTCAGATTGCTCTTTTTTTCCTTTTATCAGAACAATTAATATTAATTGCATATTACTTCACAGGCACTGCTTTCCTACACATTCATTATGAAAATAATAAACTGAATGAAATTTGAATAAAAGTTTTAAAATAACTGTAAGTACAGACATTTATCCTTAAACATATTTCTATCAATATTTCCTTAGCCAGTGTTCATAAGAAGGTAATGCAAAGCTTCATTTATACTCACTATATGTTTCAGGACTCCCAACTAAAAAAGAAATGGCAATTCTTTTTAAAATTGTTTATATTATGTTTTTTCCAGATGCAATTTTCTTTTTATACTGTATACAGTTTTACTTGCACAACTTGTCAAAACACTTTGTGAAACAATAGAAGAAGGACAAGGATTTCATACCATTAAACAGACCTTGGTGGCAGGAAGGGAAGACATTGAATTTGTTTTTACTTGAGATTTTTAAATTTTTAGACAAAGAATCTGAATTCATATCTCTGTGTAGTCGATCCTGGGGTTTTTACCTACTAGAGAATATAGTAGCCAAAGGTTCTTTTTTCTAAGGTTTCCAATACATGGCTTTAATTTCTATCTCAAAATCTTAAAATTAAATATCCACCCATCCATATGGAGATCCAGGCATTTAGTTTTTTGGATTTATTAAAATCTACTTGTACTGATAACAGCATAGAGACATATGATTTGGCACGGTAAACACAGGTTTAACAGCCTAATTGCTTGGATTTTGTATAGTGGATCATTATGTTAATGCTTCTGCAGTAAAGTGCTAAATAGGAATTCCCACAAGAAAGACTTCTCAGTGCTGACTGAGAAGGAAAAGGTAGGACATACTGGGGTAATTTGGGAAGAGACTGCTCTTCAGGGACACAGGAGAGGAATCTTCAAACCAACAGGACTACCAAGCTCTACCAAAGGGAAGAAAGCATGCCACAATACAAAACACCATGAATTCTGACTTTGTCTGAATAACCCAGGGACACCAGATGATTACATCTTGTCTTACAACCTGGCTTGGAGGAAAGATAGCTTCACAGAGCTTTACAGGATAAAGACATACTCTATAAGAGTAAACAACTCTGCATGAATGTAGAATTTCTTATTGTACAGTATTCAGCTGGATCTTGAGATAAACCTCATTATTTTGTTCTGCAGTTGCAATGATGGCACTGTATGTTATGTTCCCTTAAATACTTTCTCCCATCTGACACTGATCCCACACGACACCTGAACCTGCTCTGCCTTCACAGCCACAGATTCATGGATGTGACAGAAAACTAGACTTGCTTACAAGTCTAAGAATGTCATTGTGGAAAGATTTTTGCTTTGATAAAAGAAAGACTACATGAGAAGTTTTCCATGATAACCAGGTATTTTGAAAGAATAAATATATGTTTAACATTTTTGATCCAATAATAAATTGGAAAAAAATAAAAAAATAAATAAAAGGCATCATTATAGGTATCTGTTTTGTAAGTTCCTTTTAGTAGTTATTTCCTTCAGTTTCCTGAAAAAGTTTCATTATTGTTTTCCCTAAACTTATGCCCACATTTAATCACCAAAAATGCACCTCCACCACACAGCAGATGTGTCATTAACTATTTCTGAAAAAAAGTGAAATAAAATCACCCAGCATGAGAATACTATGGAATAAGTCAACACTAGCAGATGGTGTTTATTTTGTCACTGCTTGTGTTAAAAATTACCACCTATTTCATCAGTTTCTTTAAGGTAGAAGCTTCATGTACAAAGTGGAAAAGCTATTTTTTATAAGCTGTCACAGAACTCCTTAAAATATAAGTTCTTGTTTTCATGGCTTCCAGTTTTCTAGGACATGGTGCAATACACAGGAGATCGGTTTGTATAAATCTGACACGATCGAGTATTTTGCTAGCAGCTCAGTCTTTCAACACACAATCTGTTTTGTTTCTCAAGCAAATTTGCAAATTCTTTAGTTCAAATACTGGTGTTTTCAAGACAAATTCTGTAACAAGTGTTAAGTCTGCTCCTAGGAGAGGCACCTGGTAGAACTGTCAGCTTGTTTTCTTCTAGGAACCAACATGCAAGAGAGTTTTACTTCCCCCTCAGAATTTCCTACATTCTCATTATTTTATTTTATCACACACTTTTGGCTTTGTGGTCTACATTCTTTTGTTGATTGTTTCTTAACAAAACAGTATGTTGCATGAAGAGCAATTGTACAACCTGGACTTGGCTACTTAAAGAAATCATTGCTAAAATCTCATGATAAAACCAGGTTTTGCTCGTGTGTTTTTGAAAGAATTTCCATTAAAATGGACCCCCCCAAAAAACCTCCCAGAAGTGCAAACCCATATAATCCTCAGTAAAGCAAATCCACATTGCAAGCATCAAGGTGAACTAAATTCCTCACTACTGTGATTTAAACAGAATTATGCTATCCACAATATCCATACACAGTATTTAAATACAATTTGCAACAAAGTAAACGAACTTATTTATATCTGAAGGTTGCTGGACACCAGTCTACTATTCTCACTCATGATTTTAAATGTCATGCCATAGAGACATCCTTCTCCTAAATCAAAACCCCATACAACCAGTTGCATTTTGTTTCTAAATGTTATAAGCACAGGATAAAATCCAATCCATTTTCTTCTCCCAGAAAACGCATAATCCCTATCTTCATTAAATTATTCAACTGATAACATCCCAAAATTAAGAACTTATTTGCACATCACAGATCATGACAGGTCTTTGTGATAATTGTATGCTTGCTGCAGCAACATATCAAATACATAGCTTGTTAACTATAGCCATTCAAATCTCTTTTTGGTATTGACAGGATCATACATGAATTCAGAGACTATGGACTCCACTACAATGTCCAGATTTTTGTGCTCCCAGTTTACTCAAGATCATCATGTTGAAACAAACAGCAAAGATGCTTAAACTGCACTACGATGACTGCAAAGTGAACCAATAGATAGGAAATGGTAGAAAAAAGGCTGTCTGGATAACCACTGTTAGTGCACTGCAATATGTTTTCTTAATTACTTGACTCGCTCCTTTCTCCCTCCCTGTTAAGTTTTCTATTGCCCTTAGTGTTTAGGTTGGCTTGCACACACTATACAAGGAACTGATCCTTTTATCTTTATTACTTAACGAGAAGCACAGGCCTCTCAGCATCCTTTTCAAATCATACTCTAAGCAGAGCACTGTTACATTTCTTCCTTTGCTTTTATATATTGCTCAACATTACTATCTGAATGCTTTAAAAGCATTAATTAATGATTTTGATAAATCTCTGAGCTTTTGTTACATTATTTTACAGCTATAAAAAGAAACCCAGGGTGGTTTTGTTCATTTGTTTGTTTGTTTTTATTTTTAATTCTGGATGTATGAGATAGATTTGAGATATTTTGGGGTTTCTTTTTGTTTGTTTGGTTGGTTTTTAATCTAATGAGAATTCCTCTGCCAGAAAAGAAGTCAGAAAAGGTGAGATTTAGGTCTACTCCAAATACTAGGTAGGGGAGATATTGAGATATTTTCCTATAGGGTGCTTTGTATTCTTTTCCCTTCCAAAGTCTGAACATGGATCTGACAACAATCCTTCTGCCTGTATTTCTGAAGCACTGACCACTATAATACCCATGTTCAGCACTTAACCTCCTTTTTTTCCCCATTAACTCTTGGTCTGCACAAGCGGCATCTTTCCCCTTAGCAAAGCAAAGGCTGAATAGATCAAGAAACCTAACATTTTATTAGAACACAGCAAAGCAATCCACCCACTAAATGAGCACACTTGGTAACTGGGTACCTTTAAAATGAAAAGTCTGAGGGCTCTACTTATGGTGATACAAAGAGTCCTCTTCTGTTGACACAACATGCACACTGAAAGCTTTGCAACACTGTTTGTATGCATTCTCAGCCAGCTGAGGCTTTAAACCAAGGTTAGTGCCATCTGCCTGGTTTTGGCAGCATCCAGATTGAGGTAAAAAATCCTATGGTACTTTTAAAAAGGAACAGAGATAAAGCTTGGTTTTAGTCAGTTCCCTTGAATTATTAACATAATAGATTTGGCTGACATCAATGCCGGTCAGCACATCTGGATCTATAAGCTCACTGCATCTTTCTTACCACATTTAGAGCATGCAACAAACTATTTTACAAGTCATATCAGATTTAGTATGTCCAAGTAATCAGGGTCATAAAAGTAATAAGAAGTACTAATTACTTGTAGTAATTACAAGTCCTATTACTTGTCCCAGTTCAATTACTTTCTTAAATGCATGTTACTGTCAAGCCAGAGGTGAGAATTAATACTACTGTCAAATATTTTTGAGTTGCTATATGGTTATTAATACATTCTCATGTTGTTCTTAATTTCTAGAGCTCTGAACAAACACAATACCAAAAATTAAAAGCAATATATAAATCAAATTTGTTTGAATCGGGAAGACTATCAGGTTGTCAGAGAAAAGAACTATACCAAAGAGAAACAACATTTGATGAAAAGTCTCAAAGCTTCAAATAAGAGAAGACATTGTTCAGATGGATGCAATTTGTAGGGCAAAACATTTCCATGATCCTGGAAAATGCACTCAAGTATTATTCTTTGAGATTTAGTATGGCCTAAATAGCATAACCCATTCATTTCACCTGTGCCAAAATCCCTTCTGCAATGCCAATAATCATGAATGCTTCAGAAATACAGAGATATATACAAGATCATTTCCATTCTTCATCTTTATTACCAACCATACACATGCCACCTCGGACGGTTTTTAGTATTATATACCAGCATTATGGAAATTTAATTGCTCTACCAAATGCTCTGGCTCCCACTCTTCTAAGAAGCATGGAAACACAAGAAACCAGTCCTTATCTCCACTTTGAAAACACACTGAGCATTCTCGGGCGGTATTAACAACAAAATGGTCACAGATGCTCAGTACTTTCCAGAATCTGATGTAAGAAACTGTCCCAGTATTTGCTCAGATGCTGTTTGAGATTCAAAGCATAATGCCATTCACTAGTTTTTACCAACAATCAAGCAATTATGGAAAGAAGTATATCAGAAAATCAAATTGGGGGTGACAAGAACACCTTGGTTTATGTCTCATTTAAATATTAACCAAGCAGAATATTATTCCTGGTTAGGCCCCTGATTTTGCAAAGCATTTACTTAAGTGCTTGAGCGAAAAGTCCAAATGGAAAGGTATCTTTCATGTATGTACTAGGTCACGGTTGCAATGGAAGAAAAAAATAAAATATCAAAATATATCTTTCATCTCATTAGGCACTCAAATACAAAGCAAAAATTGCAGTGTTGAGGACAAAAGACTTTATAAAAAATGGCCCCTGCTAAATTAGTAAGGGCACATACTGATACTACAATTAGTATAAGTGTACATATCCAATGAATGAAAACCATTTTTTAAATTCAAGAAACATCAAGAGGAAGATGTCACTGAATCATTATCTTTGTACTAAAATTCCTTAAGAAGTCTTTGGATTTATATTACTACATCTTGTTAATTTTTTCTTTTGCTAAACAGTACATTGCAAGCTTTTTTCCAAACATCCTCCTCCTCCCAAAGGAGTTTTACTCTCACAGAAACAAAAGGTATGTGTGTGCATGTGGAGTAGTGGTACTTTAAAAAAAATAATTGTCTATCAATGAGGTCATTCCTTAAAAAACAAAAAAACCCAACAAAACCCCCTGATAGTTTTGCACTGCCCCTAAGATACAAAACTTCAGTGACACACCAAGAGTGACTGTCTGAATCTGAAACTTTTAGATAAAAAAAATTGAAATCAAAACTAAAGATGAACGGAGCTATCACTAAATCTTTCATTAGAAACTCAGATTCAAGAATCACTGAAGGAACATGTATCACATGCAAGCTTTTACCAATGGGATAAAACATACGTAATTGCCTTTGTGAAAATACTGCTAGATATAGGTACCATATTGTTTTTAAATTACGCCTATGTGTACCCAGATCTGGCATCTCTTACATGTCTCAGCTCTCTTTCTCTCCATGTAATGAGCCCCGTCCCATGAAGCAATGTCAGCTCAGGGAAAATGCAGCTCCTTCACCACCCAGTGAAGACTCACAGTAAAAACCCCACCCTTACTTAGTTCAATCAAATCAGGAAGGTAATATTCAACCATGAAACAGAAGTAGGTAGTAAAGAGATCAGGTATATTCAACAGAATATAAATACCCAGGAGGAAAAAAAACCCAAACAAACAAAAAATCCCACAATACATAATAAGCAGAACATAAACAGAACGAGATTAATCAGAGCAAACCCCACAAATTCTAAACTAGGTTCTAAGTTTACAAGGAATAGTTTAAGCAAGATAAAAACCTTACGTATTAGAGAGTTCTTTGTCTCAGCCAGCTGCTGCCAGCTTGTCTGTCTGTCTTTCAATTTCTCAGAAAGGTGTGTGTGAAAATCTAAATGAAATAAAACAAATACATTTTAGAGATGGCTCTTTTCCTCCTTTTCTCCCATTCCATTCACCTTTGGTGCAATACAGCCAACAGAATGTTTCACCTCCTCCCACCCAAAGCATTCCTGAATACTAAAAAAATGCATTACTCATTATTATCTAGAGATTGAGAATTCTTTTATCTTGTTATCAATGACATATAAAAAGGCATACTGAGTAGCAGTAATACTGGTGAAATCTTGCTTTGCAGGAGGTACATATAACCACTGCCAGTATCATTAACCACAAAAATGACAGAGTGCATAAAATCTGGCTATAATATGTGCATTAGAATTTAACCTGAAGTCCATAAGAGTTTCCATACATGCTGTTCAGTAGGTATTTAAGATTATACTAACTTATTTTCAGTTTATTATCTTTTACTCCTATAACCAAGTATGTATCATTACATCCTTCTAAAAGATAATTTTTATTATCTAAAAACAGACTCTTACGATACATTTGGAAAATGGACACTTTCAGCTGCAATAAATCACTTCTTACATGTTTATTGCAGCAGCATGATGACTTTTACATTGACTATCAACATAATCAGGCTCATTCTGCTGCATCTCAACTAGACATGAACCAGTGAAACTGCACTGTTGCAAGGAGTTTCTTTTTTGCCTCATAAAAACTCTCCAGCTTTAGGAAGACAGATTTTAATATATACACCTCCCCCCCTCCCTCCCTTAGTTTTGAATAGTCTTTCTCTTTGACTAAAAAGAAAACAGGTTTCTTTTGGTTGTACAACTAATTCAAATATACCTGGGTTTTGAAAGCATGAAGTGATTAGGGAGTCCTCTTACATTTGAAAACCACAAAATCAATTGAAAATTGTTATTGAATTTCATAATAATGACAGGAGAGTTTTCAGATGTCATAAACAGGAAACATAAACCCTATTTTTATTTATTTACATGAATTTCCTTGCACACACCAGAAAAATAAAAAGCTTTAATTATTAATGTATGGCCACTTCAATTCTTGTTCTTCACTGCCTTTAAGGCTTCACTGAGAAATTATTTTACTTGGTACAACTCAGGTTCAAATCCTTAACAATTTTTATAAGATAATAATATAATCTTGCATCCAAGACTCACCAGAATCAAGAATGAAAATGTGTTCTGTATAGCACAGTAATTTATTATATGCAAAGAAAAAAAGGCAAAGCATAGACACTTAAAGATATTAAAACAGCTGACCAAAACAATAGAAAATAAACCACTTTGCATGTTAAAGATGCAAGACAACAAATTACCTATTTTTTAGGAGTGCAAATATTTTGGACCTAAAATGCATGCAACAGAAATAATGTGAAAGAATGGAAACTCCTGAGTTTTACATTGCTGGCTTTGGGGGTAAAAAGTAATTTTAAGGGACAACTTACACTTCTAAAAACAATAAAAACCAGTTTACTGAACTGGCTAAACGTCTCCTTGCCACACATGAAATCCCAGTTTGATGTGGTATGACTATAAGTAATTTTCAGGTATTTTGGCTCATGTCTAATTAGTTCAGCTTCACTTTTGATGATACAGACTTTTGATTTAAAGCAAGGAAGGAAAACAAGAGATTTTCAGGAGTGTTCCACTGAAAGATGAATCTAAGAACAATAATGCAAGTAAAGCAAAGATACGTGAAATGCAGAACACAATGATTATGAATATAAACACTTCAGTAAATTTAAAAAAAGAAATCATTGCAAATTTCTTCATTTTGTTGTTACCAGCAATTTTCCCAAAAATATAATACTAAAGGTTGATGAGATTATATTCATACTTTTCATATTTTAAAAATAGGAGAAATTAAATATAAGTAAACAGATGCATACTCAGGAATATATAAAAAAAAAAAGTCATGGAATTGTTTCACTAAGCTTTTTTTTTCCTTTATCTTTTTTTATGTGAAAATGGGACTGAATGCTTAAATACAATGCAATTCTTCCGTGGTACTTACAATTAAATGAAACAATTTTAGTAGTTTGAAATGTTACAGTTTCTGTTATATCACACCCTATAATATGCAAATTTTTGAAATCTTTACTGTCTCTATTTTTGTTTTAATAGAAGTTTTGCTTTCATTTCTCTCTCAAGGGGAAAAAAACAGAATTAATCCATCAACAGTTCATCTATTGACATTTTATCACATTACGCTTTAAGCTTGTGTATGTTACTGAATCTGCTATTTTCTCTTTTTACTTGTCTGTGGCCACCTTGGGATATTTGATCCTTACAACTAGAAAGGGTACAGATGAGGACAACAAACTGCTCCCCCACAGAAACTGAGCCACCTAAAACTAGTGGCTAAAACATAAGTTTCCAAGCTCTGTTTCTCCAACAATTAAAAAAAAAAAGTTTGTTACTGATGCCCAAAGGAAATAATAATTTAAATGTTGAGACACTTTAAAAATAGTGTCATCTGAAGGGAAGTTTTGCTGGGTATTACCTTCCTTTGACACTCACAGGGAGTTAAACCTAATTGCATTTAGGGTTATCTCTAGCAGCTACACTCAGAATCAAACGTCCTCATGAGGACTATTGTTCTAACTAATCTACTTATTAGGCTTTTATTCAGATTTAATACAGGCTTTTATAAAAAACATCTCAAAGGGATAGTAATGGATTTTGCAATTATCAGACAGGAAGGAATAGACTATGACCTACAATCTTTGGCCTTGCCAAAAATCAGGAAAAAAAATTTTTAAAGTAAATCTTTAGATTATAACGTTAATTTTAGTCCCTATCAGACACCACACTTTATATCAGGAAAAAGTAAAAACTGTGAAATTACTATGCTTTCCTCTTATACATTCCTCCAAAACACAAACACCCCAATGTCCACAGGTCCGTTTGTTCCTACAGTAACTGACAGGGAGAAAGAAATCTGCTTTCTCTACATTACTTTCAAAGATGAATTAGTGGCATTTTTCAGCTTGCTGTCTCAAGTCCCAGTTTAAGTTAAAAAACAATGCTGATAAAGCTAGTTTTAAATAACAGTATGAATACTAGCAACACTTTTTGAAAATTGAGAAAACAAATACTACAATTCCTAAACTGGTCTCCTGTGAGGTATATGATGTTCAGACTAGCTGCTTATGTTCTACATGTTATTCAGCAAACTTATTTTCTTCCCCTTTCCTCACAGCAGCCTATTCAGAAACTGATACTCTGCTTCCACCATTCTATTACTTTTTAACATTTACCTGGTTTCTCTCACACCCCAACAGTCTCCCATGAGGCCTGGCACTCTCACGAGAGCTACACAACATCTTCTTGCTGTCCCTCAGAAAGGCTGACAAGGAAAGGCTGTAATTACTCTCCTCATTTTCATTCCCTCTCTATCACTATGCTGTGTAACCAGCAATCAGGAGGCACCTCTGAACACCACGCAGTCGGAGACCCACTCATCAGGATCCCAACGCAGAGCATTCCTGGGTCCCACAGGACACATCTTTCTCACAGCAAAGAGGCTGATTGCCAAATGTCCTGTTGTTCTTAATTTATGGTTCCTCTTTTGAGCTGGCCTGACAATGGCTCATAACTATTACCTATCCAGGAACAAGTATCACTCCTCTCTCTTCTTTCTCTCTCCCCTGCCCCCCATCCCCAGTTGTCTTCTTCCTTCAGAATTTTCCCCTTCATAGTCCTGTATGAATGGATGCTTCCAACTATGCACTATGAATTTTCAACCTTATTAGTTTAGTCAGGTATTCTGGAATTCCACTTTTTAACATTTCCCAATAGGCATCACTAAAAGCTTGGCTACCAATCATACAGTATATGCTCCTCCCTTTAAGATGATAGCACATTGTTTATGGTTTGGTGTTTTGTTTGTTTGGGGTTTTTTTACAGTATGAAAACTTTTTGCATTTTATAAGGCTTGCTTCCTCCACCCATAATTCTTATACCTCTCTGTCAATATTTATCTAGAAAATAACTGTGGAGCTTTAAATATGACCAGAGCCTAAATATCCTCCTAAGCTCTGATAAACAGAAGGGGGAAAATGAGAACAAAGTGGCATAACCCAATTTTTACTGGTAATAAACAATAAAAAGACAGTTTATTTTTATAAACTAGCACTTCAGAAGCATTAAAAAAGGTCTTACAAATAAATACCCTTGATTTCTCAGGCTGCTTCCCCTCCCTCCCAATATTCACATAAAAACATCCAGTAACAAACAGTTGCCTCATTTCTCTTACACCTACATGGCTGAGGCTTGTCCCAGTTGTCTCTGATTTCCTCTCTATTGAACACTTTCAATGAGCAGAAGTTGCTCCTCTGTTAATACCTTGGTACATTTTTGTTGCTATTTGCTCAACATTTATTACTGATCATTATGGTTTTTGAGGAGTAGGACAAAAACCGTAACAACTGACAGAACATTCTCCCAGTACTGGGCAGGTCAAAGCTCTATGTTTACCTCAAATAACCTTTTTTAGTTTTGTTTTTTTCATCACATTCTCCCCTAACATTTTGGATCAAGCATACTGGACAGATGTAACAAATGTGGTACTCTTAACCTATAAGCATACCATTTCTGGAGGCAAATAATGATTAAGACAATATTAGAAAAAAGTCAGTGATATAAAAATCATGCACAAAAGTATGGGAATATGTACTGTTCTGCAATAAAAGGGCCACACAAATTTTCTTTTCCTATGTCATCTTGACAGAATTATTATCTGCTGTCTTATTCTATTATGTTCTATTGCACATTTTATATCCAATGTTTTGTTTGATCTTTTACAAAAGTTGTATTCATTTTTCTCTCCTCGGAAGCACATTCACCAAGCCAATTAAACTTAAAAAACCTTTACCTGAATAGTATACTAGCAGCTCTCAAGCAGAATTATTCTCCAGTATAAAACATCCACAAGACATTTTATTTTTTGAAAGTATACACTTAAATATGTTAACACACCACCAAATATTCATGCAAGAATGACAAACACTACAAAGGAAAATGTTCTAATATTAGTTCAAGTACATTGGGAAGCTTATTATAAGTTCAGTGAACTCAACAGCAAATACATCATTTTCCCCCTCCTCAGTCTACCAAAGGTAAGGTTACAAAATGGAG
The DNA here is from genome assembly GCF_964188355.1 of Buteo buteo. Taxonomy (NCBI): domain Eukaryota; kingdom Metazoa; phylum Chordata; class Aves; order Accipitriformes; family Accipitridae; genus Buteo; species Buteo buteo. The sequence goes on along the minus strand of NC_134194.1, from coordinate 16,730,679 downwards.
GTTGGAAGAATTTTTTACTCAAATTGCTATTTATGATGTCTTAAACATTACCAAACATGACCAGCAACAGATCTACTGCACCAGGAGCTGAATTTTCCCAGCTCATTGCCCATATCTTTTATACAGAATCAACTACGCAATTAGCTCCATTAGAGACAACAGTACAGGCCTTAAAATGACAAATACCTTCATTTTGTATTTTCATTTCCTATGAACTAATAAAAGCATTAGGATGTACTAGTACCATAAGAATCACAGGAACATGCATAATGCAGATCAGCACTTAGTAGAGTGCATAGACATGTCTATTTCTTTGTGCAGAAGTCTGATTACACTTATGAACTTAAAGTGAACTGAAACTAAATTTCAAGTGGATTTATTTAGGTTAAATTAAATGGTTTCTACTTGTGTTATTTCCAAAAAGAATTAAGTACAGGCTCTCTTAAGTCCAAACAAATATGTCTACATAGGAATTTCAATCAATTTCACAATACCACTTTAAAATCATGCCACTAAATCACTGGTAGTTTGGATGAATCTTCTTAAATGCCCCTGAACAGTCAAGCCCTAACACCTAAAATATTCATAATTGCCTCTTAATTCGACATGGTCATTGACTCACATAAAAAGAAAAACTCTAAGTGAAACTTCATAACATTTTTGCTCTTCCTCAAGCCATTTCCTTCTGGGTTTGTTTTGCTTTGCTTTTTAAAATAAGGGTCAATTTAACAACTATTACTTCATGCTGTTAGGAATGGGTTAGTATACCCATACAGGTCAATGACTTAGCTACAGGTCAATATCCCCATAATTTATAAAACCATAAGCCACAATTCTCATGGGAATAATTTATTAAAAACTAAGAAAAGCTGCAGTCTCAAGTAGCAACTACAGGTACTCTAAGGTTGCTTTCTCTTTCTTTAATACCTCTTCCATGCAAGCGTTTCTCTGAAATAACACTTTACTATCAGTTCAGCCTCTGTTCCAATGACTACGTTATTAGGCTAATGGGGAGAATTTAAATTACTGAAGGACAAACTAAACAGTTCCTGGTGAAAGTATCACTTTTTCAAATCCAGCTATCTGGGGGAAGAAAAAAAAAATCACTACACCCAGTATCATAACATAAATATGGTGACAAAATTCACATTACACAAGTTTTACAACAAAAGTGGTCAGGTAGAAAGTTTAAATTTAGAGGGGAGTATGTGCATTGCACACAACCAATCAACACTTCAATTAAAAGCACCCACTGCTGTTCTTCGTCACTTTTGGCAGCACACAAAACTGCATAAATAACAACTGCATAGAAAAGGCTAAAAAGAATTCCTTAAAAAGAATTTTTCTCCTTATTGTGGGATACATGTTGATATCCTGTACTTTTTCAGTTTGAAAGTGTAAAGAACAAATCAGTAAAAATTATCTGCCATATACCACTTTGCTGCTTCTTTTGTGAGTAAGGGAATAAACCAAAGTTAGCTGCTTTTGATAAGATTGCACTTGTTTTATTAACTAATGTCAGCAGAAGGGAGCACTGTGACAACTGTGAAATAAACATTACGGGATTCATAAAACAATGGAAAGAAGGTTTTCCAGTACAAGCATGCAATTCTAATAGTGCTAAATTATTATAACCACACTGGGTGTTGTGTCACCTTGTTCCTCTTCTAAAACAAACAAACAAACAAAAACCCAAACCACTGAAATGTGATTTTTTTTCTATCAAAAGAACAGTGCAAAGTTAAGACATAGGGACAAAAAAAGGTAAGAAGGACCAAAGCGCTAGCACATTAGTACTATTGACAATATTGGGCTTTTTTTTTCAATGACCTGAATATTCCACAGGCCCTACAACATCCTGCATGCTTCTAACACTGTAGTCCATTGCTCATTTAAAATCAAGCAAGCCCCTAAAAATATAAAGAAACACTATAAAAAATACATACAGTTGTGTTCCTCAGGAGCTGGTGATTGAGATCGATGTTCTAGAAATAATAATGCCTTACAAAACATAACAAAGCAAAGCAGCTCTTAATGTAATAACTTCAGCATCTGACTTCCTCATTATACGCTCATGTTCTTTGCTGTTAAGAATTGGTTTTTGTTTTTTAAATTGTTACAGCAAGTTAATTAATTGATGAGTCTCAACCACCTTTAGACCTACTTTTACTTACTGATCTCTCGTCTCTTTCTACAGCAAGTTCTATTAGTGAAAAGAAAAAATCAAATTGCAGTTTTCAAGTAATTTAGCTGGTAAAATCTAATTTGTCATCTATGCCTGTAAACAATTTTGAAGAACTAAGAACTGACACACAATTCACAAGAAGACTCATAGACAAACTTATTGACTTACTGTGTTATCTGTCGGGGAAAAAAATTACAAAGGACAAGATTTCAATCTCAAATTTTACCAGCTATGTCTTCAGCCTCTATAATGAGATCACCTATAGCTTTGAAACAAAATTATTCTCCGTGCTCTTCGACAAAGAATCTACGTACAACCTGTAGCGAGTCACATCACAGATCTTTTATCACATCTCTAGTCTAAGGAAAAGTATAAAACTAGAGTAAACATATGAAGATAATCCTTCAGCATAGCTTCTGAAAATGCAGGAGTCTGTCAGATTTCCTAAAATTTTTATTCAACAGTCCCAGTTGGATTTTTCTTCCATCAATTTCTCAAGTCTGGCTTTGAACCAGTGTAAATTGTTAGTATTTACAAAGTCCAGGGATTAGAAGTCCAACAAATTCCCTGAATGTTATATAAAGTAGATTGTTGCTCATTTCGGATCTGCCATTTGCTAATTTGATGTTGTATAGTTCCCATATGGGGAATAAGCAGTGAACAATCATCGCTTATTCACATTCTCTATGTCAGTCACCACTGCGCAGACTCCAATCATGTCACCAGTCGCTGGTTTTTTTACACTAAAGAATATTAAACTATTAAAGTTATTCTTCACAAGGAAACTATGCCATACTTTGGGTAACCCATCTCACTGGCTCTTACCTTTTGCAGTTCTACTATATCATTCTTCAAACAGAAGAATGAGAATTTAACATATTGTTCAAGGTATGGACGTCCCATACCTTTATACAATGGCAGTGATGATATTTTCTGTTTTGTTCTTTACATAAACTTTCCACTGGTTCCTCTTTTTTATTGTAAGAAGGGGGTTGTTTGCATTATTGTCCTTTCATAGGATTGTCCACTGTCACAGTAAAATGACTTTTCTGAATAATAACAGACAATTTGGAGCCTATCATATTTCCTAACAATTATCAATTTCACCTGCTGTTTTCTGTTCCACCCATTTAGCATCATAAGATTCTTCAGGAAATTTTTCACTGTCTTTTATCTTCACTACCCTGGATAACACTTGGCATACGGAAAACGATCACCTCAGTACATGTTTGTTTTCCCAGCTCAACTAAAAAAGCACCAAAATTAAGTTTGCCCCATGAATGGAACAACAAAACACAGGAGGATGCTGTAACACATTCAAAAAACCAGACAAATTCAGCTCTTTCATGCTACAACGTACGTTTACCTTGCACATCATGGTAGCTGCTTCCCTCTGCATACAACGTAGGCTAGTAATAAATATACTCATCTGTTTCCTGATAGATGGGATCTAGCCTTAAGGACTCTGCCCAGTTGCTACAAACCAAGCAGTTTATAGAAGAGCCAGAAGAATTGTCTGGACAAGACAGAGATACATAAACATATTACAAGTCCATGCTGTGCAGTGTTAGAGAGAAAGCATTAGACACAATGACTCAAAACAGATAACATATTAGAGTTAGTAAATGTAGACAATACTTTCTACATGTACCAGAAGGATATTTATGATGTGAAAAACACTGCAATATACTCTCTGTCTAAGCTACAAATACTGAGTCATGTGGTGAGTGACCTAGTTTCCTTTTCATTTTAAGTGTATTTTTAGTTATTCCCTGTTGATTTATGTTTTCATTAAAACCTCAGGGATATGTCCTTTTGAAGTCTGCTGGAGACTGAATGGACATATGATGCTTTGTAAAGAATACCTAGGGATTTTTCCCCAATGTTCTCTTTCTCTTAAAGTCATACATCTAATAGGATGTCCCAACTGAAGAGCAATAAGCATCATTTGTTTACTTCTATCTTATTTTTCCTTCACAGGAATTTAAATGCGAATGTAAAGTAGAATGAGCACCAACACATGTATCAACTAGTAGTGCAGTCTAATGACTACATTCAACAAAGGAGACTACTGTGCTCTCTGCTTACTGCCACAGCATTCTGCAGTTGGCAATACTAGCAGTGTTCTGTATATCTTATTTTTGCAACTGAATTTATATAGAAGTACTTTGAAAATCACCCCAGTATCTATACAAAAGTGGTGTAATTCATTACTATAACCTTGTGGAATGGCCTATAACATTTTATGTAGACAATTAAGGAGATTACATCGATTTGAAATACAAAAGACAACCCACCTAAGAAAAAAGCCCTCTCAGTGCCTCCAATTGTGCAGAAGATGCATTAGAATGGTTTCCTTTTTGGAGAATTCTGAGCTTAATTTGCAATAAGTAGAAAATTCTAATTGTTCTCAAACCAGAAATGTAAAGTCAGTGAAATGAGGTCCATTGTTGTTAATGGGTTTTTTTAGTATCAACGTGGACCATAAAACTTCAGAATTTATGTATGGACTCCAAAAGTTCAGAGCAACTAGTAGCTGAAATTTTTGGTTTGCCCCTTCTCTACTGCTGAATTAAGTTACAAGATTAGATTTTATATAATAAACAAGCACAAAATATTGCATAATGACCTAGCTTCAAATGAAGGCTCAATTACAGTAATGATCTTGATAATTACATTAGGACAGTCTACATTTCCCTACAGCTCTCTATTTTTCAAATTTAAAGAGAGTTATGTGTGTGATGACAGCTCTGTGTGCTCATAAGACTATTCTTACTTTATCCTGTCTACTTCCGCATGCTCCACAAATTCAGTTTTAAGCTGCAGTTTTCAAGTATTTTGTCAATCACAGTTTATCAAATGCATTCTGCTAAGGCAGCTGTCAGGACAAGATTCAGCAATGACAAGCTGTCTTAGCTCCTGTTCATTCTATCCTTAAGTCGCCAACTCTTATTTTTATCACTGAGGAGGAGAAATACTCTGGCTAGAAAAGGCTCTACCTGTTCACTAAACAGGTAGTTGAGTCACTGTGTTGGCAAGGCTCCTGATCAACAGAACTAGGAGTACCAATAAATTCTCAGCAGCCCATTTATACCTACTTTTTCCTTATCATAAGTGCTATTCTGAAAATACTACTGGCACTCTGCACATAGAAGTGATTGATTAAAAAGGTACAGTGCAGTTTGTCAATATATCCTGAAATAGCCTCCAGTGGATAGATAAAAGCCATCCAAACCATAGCAGAAGACAGTGCTATTACACAGAATTGCCAAATTCCCCACAAAACATTCCAGACAAAATTCTGGCCTCTGTTACACACACACACAAAACAATGACAGCATACATCGCTATTTGTGTATATAGTGAAAGATCAGTACATACTGAAGTATTTTCTTATAAATCCTGTCAATTAAGAACTTCATGGCATGTTACTCTCTATAGATGTTGTAAGGGATATTTCATAAAGGTTAAAACTGGGATTATGCCAAACTTGCCTTTTAGCATTTTGTTATCGACTATATTGCCTAAAAGAATGTTCACTTATAATGACAAATCATGCCTGGGAAAAAAGTATAAATCTGATTTTCCCCCCTCCACAGTTATTATCATGGAAATAACATAAGCATAAGACAGTACACAGACAGCTTATCTCCAAATATTTCAGTTGATCAAAATGAGTGCTATTTAATCCTATACATGGTCTGTTGTGGGATGAAGGAGGGAGTTTGAAAAGTAGGTCCAGTGCTACTCTACATCAAACCCCTCTACTTTAAAGGGAACAGAATTTTCCCTTTAAATAAGAAAGTTTCTGTCTTCAATAAAAAGGAAGCAAGAAAAAGGCCAAGTAGTAACTTGAATTTTAGAAGTGCTGAATATTTCCTGCACCAGTTGAGGTTAACAGAAAATGGTATTTGAAACAGGCTGGCATTTGAAAACAGACCTTATATGAACTTATGACAAAATTTTCAATTCTTGTCCATCTTTTAAGTGTCCATCATTGTCCATTTATGCCATATAAAAGGGCTTTTGCAGAAACTCAGTATTGCCTTTATCATCTCTGACATATTATAGCTAAAAATCCTTAGTTCTTTTTTTTATTTTGTTTCATTTTTTACAGATTCACAAGTCTATGTTCAACGTGTCTTGGTTTCAATACTAAGCCAAAGTTACCTCTTCCTTCTTTTCATTGTTCTAACAGTCTTTGTCTGACATATTTAGAAAATATGACTGTGGATGTGGTCCAAATTCATTATCTTATCAATGTCCACATCAGAGCAATCTATAGGAAGAGGCAAGGTTGGTAAAGATATCAGGAGACACACAATTAGACTTCATTAACCCAGAAGAAAATCTGTTCCCAGGTAGATACTGGTAAGGGGCAAGACTGGAAAGATTACAAGCACGGACCTAAAACAGATTAAAAAAATATGTAGTTAATATTTCTGATAACAATACTTCAAAAATTAACAATGATATTGGACAAACAGCTCTGCTGGATTTCTTACTGTAGTGCAAGCAGCACAAAATGTAACTACAGTTAAATAGCTTTCTGAGAGCGTAGAAAAAAAAAAAATCCATCTATGTGCCTCAAATCCCTATTTTTAGGACACCCATATCAGTTGTAGCTTGAGTGGCAGAGGAAATAGTTAAGGAAAAAAAAGCAACCAGAATGCTACTCCAATTCTTCAATCTGCTGCAACTGCTTTGGGGGTTCAGGGGCAGTAGGGTGTAAAAAAAGCTAAGCTGAATAAGCCATAAGATGTCTGCTGGCAGAGGGGGTGTTGATGCCGGGCTTTTTTTGCCTCTGATGTTTTGCATCAGGAATAGCTCATCCAAAACCGAAAGCCTATATCTATAAAACTAAACATTCCTATGAATCTATTTATTTAAGATTCAAACCATTTCCTTAGAGTAATTACTGTTATTTTTATAAGTGAGAAACTGAGGGCACATAATATTACGCCGGCTTGACACCCCAGTACATCCCCACAACAAAAGACAGCTAAATCTGTCTAAAACTAGTGGTAGAATGGGTGCTCGTAAGTTAGCTAGCCTGCCTAGAAGGAAAAGGAAGAAGTTAATTAGATCTTGAAGTACACAAGGTAGAGTATGGAGAAAGTAGTAAGGTCCAGTATTGCACAGAAGGAACTTTGGCCTCTCCAGTAGCTTGTGTAGGCACTGAACAGACAGATGAAGTCCAAGTATTTAAAACTAACACAGGAGCAAAGCTATGTCAGTGGGAACAAAAAATTGGACTGTCAAGAAGTCATCCCAGTGATGGAGTGACTCTGCCTCTTTCAAGTAAACTTGGCTAGTCACCTAATATGAAAAGATTTCACCTTCTCCCACTCATGACTCACTGAGACCTTTGTATCAATGTGAGACTCATTAAAGTAACCATTATATGTTCCATATCTAACTCATTATTGTGTGTCCTAGAGTGCCATTTTGGACACCTAAAAAAGAGTGAAAGAGCAATAGAAGCATTTTGTGATACCTCCTAGCTATAAATCCTTCCCCCTCTTAAAAATCTTCCATTATAACATGTATAATACTCCATAAAAGAAAACCAGGATTTACATCTTTGCCCTATTACATTACAAATTGAACAAATAGTCTGAGGTAAGATAAAATTCAGTTAAAACAAATTCTAGATTAGAGGGTAAGGCAGAAGAGATCTAATGTTCAGCTATGTAAAGGAAAGTAATTAGTCTGATGTGTACTGCAGAAACAGATGAAGGTGTAAAGGTAAAGCCACAAATTGAACATGAAGTAACATTGCAAGGAAAGTACTGTTGGATGTATTAGCAAAAGGTTGTACATAACAACAGAAGTAAAAAGGGTTTGGCTGAAGAATGTATATCAAACTTGAAGTTTAATGATGTAGATAATTAAGAAAGCACAGAAGAAAATAACTTGAACATCAAGGTGTTTATAAAACAAGACTTGCAAAAGAGTTGTTCAGTCTGGAGAAGCCAAGTAGGTTAGAAAAATGAGTTGTATTAGTGATCAATCACTCAACATGCCCATTAACAGTAGGAGAAATAATGACTTAAATTTTAGCAAGACAGATTGATATTGTATGTTCCAAAATATCTTCTAACCAGGACGTTATTAACAAATGAAAGTGATTACCAAGAAATTTGTAGAGCCAGTGTCACTGAATGCTTCCAAGAATAGGTCAGGGAAATATCCAAAGGATAGCACCCTTGGATGGAGGATGATCAGTCTAAAAAATAAATAAATAAATAAATAAAAATACAAATACACACAGGGATGACCTTAGGTGTAGAGGCCCCAAGTTTTTCTACTTATTGAGCAAGCTCTTGCTCAGTATCGTGGCCCTCGTAATTTTTTAATCACCTGACTTTTGTTTGTCTGCTGTATAAGGAATTTAAGGACTTTACTTGAGGTTACAAATCCTACACCAGAAGCAAGGAATATTAGAAACAGCACTCAGCACAAGATGTGTATACAAGTTCTTTTGTGAATTTGAGCCAGTGTGCCCCTTCCAAATCTGTTTCTAGGACTGAATTTAAAACCAGGGTTTTGTTTCTTTGTTTTAAAGTGCAACAGTTTAATTCTTTAGCCATCACAGTGACTGACAGAAGTTCAGCAAATCCTTCAAAGACAGATCCTGTTCCTTGTTCTCCTTTTCACTCTCTATATATCCAAATTAATTTAGATATTCATAAAAAAACTGTACCTCATGTTCCCAGCTAGTTTTCCTGGTGAAAAACTGCTAAAAAAGAAGCTACATAGGTAGCTTCTGTCTGTTCATTGCATACTCCATGCTGGCATATAAAGGAGCAATAAATTAAAAAAACCTGCAGGAAATCTTGGAGTAAGAGTCAGCATACCTGAAAAGACAGCTAAGTAGGTGAGCAACATAATTGGTTACAATTATGTTAGACCTAGGAAAAAAAAACCCAACTCAAAAGATCCAAGGACCAAGATTCAGAGAGGACTGTACTGAAGAAATATGTTCAGATTGTAATAGGTGTAGCTGAGCATTTTATTCCTCCAAGGCAAATAAACTTAACACCTCACACATCCTTTCAGATAAAGCATTGGATAACCATCCAAACACTTAAGACTCCATTTAGAATGAGGCAGGGGTGGGGGTTGGTCCCAAATTTCCTCTCCTTGACACTCCTGGCATGGCACCCTTGGTACAAGCTTCTACCTTCTTTTTGTGCTGGGGACAAATACTGAACATACTAACTATTTTCCAGCAGATCCAAAAAGTGCATTAGGATGGAAAGCATGCTTTATGTATAAAATACTACATGGCACTCCTAGTTCGCCAGCTACTGTAAAAATGTGCCAAGAGTTGTTTTTTTTTTTTTTTTTTTTTAGATTTTCTTTTTAGTACTAGCCATTGGACCAATTTACATCAGCCTGAAAAAAGGAAGAGTTGCTTTAAAAAATTATTTTCCACTTTCAATCTATGTAATATCTCCCAAATAAGAGAAGATGACACAATATCTCCTCTCAGAAGCAGGCATGCTAAAACATATTTTCTAGATAAGGTGCAGTAAAATGAACAAGGGATTAATGTGCACAGTATGACAAATTTTTATGTAATTGTCAAGAAAGCAGAATGAAGAGATGCAGTAACAGGACTCTTCCAAAGAGAGATGTTACTTAAGCAATGCCAGCAAGCTGACCACTGATTCCTGTTTAGTTTTCAGGAAAGACAAGAGAAAGGTAGTAGAAATGTATTCCAAACTTCCTAGAAGGCTGTATGGAGATACAAGAACAGAGGCAGGACAAGACAATTCGAGTGAGTGAACGGGTCACTAGAAACCTGTTTTCTCAACAGTGGACAGACTGTGCTTCATCCCAGTAGTAATCCCCCAATTGTCATTTCTTCATTTATTTTACCGCAATACCTCTGATGTGGCTAGCTAGGGACTGAGTGGTCAATAAACTGGGAAGTTACATATTTCACCAGTCACCCGTGGTCCATGAGCTGTACAACAAGTTCGGCTATTGTGTGGTGCAGTAAAGGTATTCAATCATCTGGGAGTAAAGGCATGTATTAGAAAACAGTATTTAAAACCAAACCTTTACTGTATGCAATGATGTTTATTGTTCATAAAGTCTATACAGCTGCTGATCATGTTCCAACACAGATAAACTTACAGTTGTAAAACCAGCACTCTTCTGAAGTAGGGAGTGAACAGAGTTTGGCAATTATGACAAAGTAGAACCTTTACTTTATAGAGGAAGTTGTAAAATTCTTATGTCCAGAGGTGAATTAGTGCATTTGCAAAGTAGCATAGCATGATACATGCATTGATGAAGCAAACAATGGCACTCAGACACTTAACTAGTCTTTCACAACTGAAAGGCCTTTTTTGTCTTAGTTTTTTTAGAATTACTCAGTCTTATTAATTCATCACAAGCATTTGCAACTATTTAAATTTCCACATATCAAATCCTATTTTTCAGTAGTGATAGACCCTAGATAATCATCTGGTACATGAAGACCATTAGGAAAATCACACCTATAATAACAATACTTCACAAAAGGTACAACTACAAGGTGGAATATACTACTTTGGAAAGGTGCAAGTAAGCAATGTCACAGCTGAAGTAGCCTTTTCAAAAACAAATATGTCAAAGTTTATCTTTATGACCTTTCTTTTTTACAAGCTGGCACTGACAAAACTCTTTTAAGTTATTACTTACTGATCAACATCCCCAGCATGCATTAAAAAAAATTACGATTAGGATCTTGTTTACCTGACTTGGACACTTAGACTGTGCCCAAATTCTTGCCAGTGAAGCCAAACCTCCTATTCTCTACAGTCAGTGGAGAGAAATAAGCACTCCAGAGATATCTTCAGAGGGAGATCTTGTCTATCTAACTTAAATGAGTGAACTCAAGACAGAATGGTCTTTCTCTGGCAAGCACCCAAAAGCGTCTACCACTCTATGCTGACTCTATAAGGAAATCAAGTGCTTTAGTTGCAAAATTGCTGCATTAAGCACAAGCTAGGTGCAGAATTACACGGATTAAACCTGTGCTTTAGACACTTCGTTCTTTTAAGCCACAGAACAGAGTGTAAAAACAGTCTTGCTAAAAAAATGTTCTTGCATGACTGGGTAATATAAATTGATACAGCAAGGAAAAATGTTAAATTTAAATGTCACTAAGCATGAGCAACCCTTGGCTGCGTCAAGGTATGAGTTGTTCAGCTCAGGCAACAATTCACTTTGAAGAGAACTCAAGGCGTGTGATTAAGCCTACATCTCCACTATGTCAAAAAATTCTAGACAACCACTTCCACTACTTTTCACCAAATTCCTATTGCTTTGTTCCTGGATTCTGAATGTCCAGGGAAGTCCACTCATTGCACAGGTATTCAGATTACTTCAAACCAGTGATCTGTTATGGAAGAAGTGTATAAAGGGCCACAAAATTTTAAATTCATACCTGAAAAATCATACCTAATGACTCTTTAAATGGAGAAGTGTAACCTTCTTGATATTGAAGTAACACACTGACTTTTTGAGTAATTGTGACAACTTATACACAGGATTTGCCGTATATCCCATCACAAAGAGAATATACTGAGACCACTTACTACAATCCCAGTAGATAAATAATAGTAACTAACAGTAGCAGTAACTAATAGAACATTCAGGTGCTAGACTACTTATGCATACGTATTGATTCAATGCAGTATTATATATTATCATATCAGTTCTATTTATTTAGACAATTTATTTAGACTGCCCTATTTTATTTCAAGGTATGCACAGGAAGTTTTAAAATGTAATTTCTGAGGACTTAAATTGTGGATTTTCCCAGAACATCTATGGTGTTCCATGAGTCTTCACCTAAAAATAGGAGATTAATGGATCTAAGTGGGAAATTTAGGACAGTAACTACATTGCATATAGCAAATACAATATGTAAATATTGCCACAGTCTTCCTTACACGAAATTAGGGTACAAAGGAAGATTATATCAACAGAACTATGAGATACTGAATTAATTTACCTTCAAATACTAGAAGTAGTAGATTTTCTGCTCATTTCCAGCTTTCTAAGAATCATTTTAATACTAAATATGTTAATGTATCTGTACTAGTGAATGAATTTTTATACTACAGTGTTCTTCATGGGACCTTGTGGTTAATAAACATTATGTATCCTAAGTTTATTCAGTTTTAGATTTTAATTATCTTGGCTTTCAGAAAAAGAAAGAAAATATTCTCATTGAATGTCACTTAGTCTAAAAATGATGCAAGTGAGGAATGGTAAAGTACCATTGTTGTAAACTCTCCTTGTTTTCTTTTTGTTTGGTTCATCTAAGACAGCTAGATATATAAAAAAACCAGGGTGATTAAAAAGAATATTTAGGACTCGTTATTCAGATGTACCTGCCAGAGCTGCATAATCAAGACGGATGACATCTGTCCTACAGCAGAAGGATTTCTCCTTTTTACAATCACCTTCATAATCTAACTAGCCTGAAGATTCTGTTGAACTGCAAGAACTAAAGATAAAGATTATTTTAATGTTACTGTGAATCAGTTAATTTCTGCTTCTACTTTTCATCATCAAACAGTTATATCTACAGCCCTCCTTACCCCCCTATCCCAATTCTAATCTGTGCTAACTGCATGCACAAAACAAAAAGATGGGAGAGAACTGTATCACTAGCTATGGCAGCATACCTTTCACTGACAGTGACATACTTTACTATTTGCAGACTAAATAAATTGGTTTTCTACATTAGGATTATTCATCTCTCACAACTCCACAACACTACTTTAGAACTGAGCTGTAAAACAAAATAAATTAATCTGTTAACGTATCATTAAACTTAGTAAGCATTTTTTTACATCCCATTTTTCCTTGTAATTCTCCTGTATAGGCCCAAACCCCTACATAACCAAACTTTTATACTTTTTTCCCCTTGATGTTTTTTGTGTCAGACCATAATCTTCTTAAATTAAATGTAGATATGGACTCTGAAGACAGCTACTTAAGGTCATGCCAGCAGGAAATTACAAGTTATCAACTCCCCAACTATACTAAAGGTCTGTAGGAATTTTAATACTCCAGCAAGTTAATACTTAATTTATCTTGCTTTGCTTATTTTGCAACCAGAGGTTTTTTCTCCACTGTCGAGAGCACCTTCTTTAATGATATCAATACTATCTAACAATCTATGTGATGTTCACTCTTCCATAGATCCAATGTTTAATTGCTTTAGCATGTCCCTGACCTTACTATTTTGGGGAACAGAAATACAGCAAGAAAGGACAAACTGAGGTGATCGGATAAATGAGTTTCCCAAATCATTAACACCATGAAGAGCAAGGATTCAGTGCGTTACTTCAGCTTCATAGGATATAATTACATGTTTTGATTAGCAGATATATTTTCCCAGCCTCAGGTGTCAACAAGGGTTCAAGTGTATAACATGTATAAATGGGTGCTAATTTTACTAGTCATGAAAGTGTGTTTCGCTAATTACATTTATATCCTCTTAGCCAATTTTCATCCGATATTGCTTCTCTGTAGTACATCTTCCTGTTTATTTCCTTACAATGACATTTGAGCTCTTCCAAATGACACAGTGATTCTAAAAATTCAGTAGGCATGACAAGTTATTTCCCCACTGAACATCTGTCATAGTCATGAAAAAGTAACAAGATTTACAGAAGCCTATACAATTTTGTGGTCATTTCTGTACCTCTGTGAATTGTATCCCATTAAGGATATTATCATCTAGGATTAAAATCTTATGGCAAAAGTGGTGCTCTTCTTTCACCCAGTTGATTCTTGCTAGGAATGTAAGAATTTCTGATTTTTGACAGAAAAAAATAAGGGAGCAAGCCAGTTTTAAGAGAGTGAAGCCTTTTTCCCTGCCCTGCAGTTTCCTGACAAAGTCCTTCATGTTTTGCTAACAAAATTGAGATGAGGATTGACAACTGAAAGAACCTCTTTTCAGACAACTAGCCATAGAATGGTTTGGGTTGGAAGAGACCTTTAAATATCATCTACTTCCATGCCCTAATCAAAACCGTTATGGAAAATATTTAAGGCTTTGGATAGGAACATGGGATAAAACTATTAACCACAAGCTGCTGGAAATTGGAATGCCTAAGTAAGAGCATGCTTCTAGAATTCAGACTGCAAAACAAGAGAATGACCCCAAAGGTTTCTAACAGTGATATTGTTGTCTATATGTCATGATCTCTTGGAGTATTTTTCCAAGAGCAATCTGGTGCACAAATGGCATATAGACCAGATTGCACTCTCTTCCCCACACCATCAGTGTTACTCAACGTTATGAAGGAAATAAAGTGGTATGAAGTGCGTCCACTACCTCTTCTGCTGCTTACGCTTCTCAGTATAGTGAAAAATTCATCATGATGCTGAGCTGCTACTACCTACAGGCACACATGGCAGCACAAGGAAAGTAAGCACCATTATAACCAAAATCTTACTCTCTAGGCATCTTTCTTGTATATTTAAATGTGAGGCAATTCCTTAAAAAGTTATGAAACAACTTTTTAGCATGATTAATGTTCTCGAACTAGTGCCAAGATCTGTTACCTGCCTCACATAATTAAATGGTTAATATGAAGCCACAATTCACTAGAGAATATTAGCCAATTTTAGCAAGCAGCTAAAGATCTCAAGAGTTCAGTCCTTCATCTTACAGTGTGGCCTCATGCAGTGTTGTTGGCATGGTTGAGGCAAAACTTTGGAGTAAGTAAGAACAATAGGCGAAGAACAGAAAATTCCACAGTATGGCTTAAGGAGTTGCATGAATGCATATGATAAAATATTGGTTTAATCTACTCAAAGTCTGCTTTTGCCACTGATACTTCAAGACCCTTACTAATTAATATAAACAAGACTAACTCCAAAAAATAAAGGGGAAAAATCACATGGAAATTACTAACATATTCAGACTGTGTTAAGTTATTGCAGAAGAGTGCTAGCGTAGGGACTGGACTGATAAGCTTGTATATGGATTGATATAATTACTAACAACTGACAGACTTTCAAAACCATATTAAGAACTTAATGCAAAAACTTCCATAGTGAACGGATTTAAAAAAAGCCTAACCATGCTGCCAAAAAAGAATATAGGTGATTTACATGTCCCTTGTAAATATTCCAAAAGATTATTTACAGAATAAATACTACATATTCTTCTGATAAGACCTGATGAAAATTTATGCTTACTCAGTATGTTACAAAAATACTGTCTCGTAGCCTAACTGGCACTCGACAAATACTTGAGCACTGTTGAGAATGTTTTTGAAGCATACAGTGCCAATACCCTTACAAAAAAGGTAAAGAAAGATTAAAACTTTCAACTTGTACTAGGTACAGTATGACAGATAACTGAGCCATGCAACACCTCACTGAAGCTGCATACAAAGCTTATTACAAAATGCAAACTTCAAAAAAAAGTAAGTAGACATCTGTAAAATATGACATTAAAACTATCATATGGCTGGCACAACAGACCAAGTGTGATTTTTTTTTTTTTTTTTCTTCTGCTCCTTGGAATGAGTTATATTATGTGCCTTCAGAATTATCTACTTGGATGGAAAAATACAATTGTAAGTAATCATATTTATGATGAGAGGCTTCTTTTGCTTTACTCTACAGGCTGCAGATAGCTTTGCCTTTGCTTTAATATTTTAAATTTGAAAAATGGAGCAATAAGGATATAAATTCAAAGATATTGTATGTTCATTTTAATGGAGTCATCAGTACTACTTAGTTATCAATGGACAAAACCTCTCCTTTCATATGGCCTTGCTAAAGGTTTTAAGCATAAGCAGCCTCGTTTCAGAGAATGACATGAGACTTACACGTGAAGACAAGTGCATGTTTAAGTGTTTTAATCACACGGGGATTAAATGCACATGTTCTGTACTTGGCTAAAAAAAAAAAAAAATAATTTTCTGGGTTTTATTTCTTTCCATTAAGGTTATTCTCACTATATACGAGAGTTTTTAGCGAGTACAAACAAAAGCACTGTGGATAGCACAGTATTTCATGTATGTGAAGAATGTTTAAGAATTAATTTTTCAGGGTTTTAATTACATATACATCAAATCAAGTCAGCTGCTATAACAGAACAATTGATATATTCATGTTGTGTGTTATGAACTCTAATTATCGGAATCCCTCTTCAATCTTGACAACTTATACATTAATTTGTTTCTTTGAGGCTTTTTATGTTATTTCTGTTAATAACAGAGTAAGGTTGTACATTGTACTTTTATTCCTGATCATTAGAAACTGTAAGAGAGGGAAAAAAAACCTTTAAATATAAGGGGGGGAGCAAAGTTGTGCTAAAACTGCATTAATTATTAAATAGCAATTTTGCTTTTATCTTCAAAACCGCAATGCATTACGATTAAAACTTGCAATTCAAATAAAAATTCTGAACAATATTTTTTAAATCAGTGAATTAAAGAATATTTCAGTATCACAGACATTCACATCAAGAATAACAAGAGTTGAGCCTACAGCTTTCAATGAAATTCTTGAGGAAAAAAAAGAAAGAAATCTCTAACCAATTAGTGATCATCTCAGAACACTCAGAGAGGACAAAGTGTCCCAGAGGTACAGAAAGCAATATCTGCCTTTACAAAGTGAGGGGTAGGGGAGGAAAAGGAAATTAATAGACCTGTCGGCTTAACTCCGATATCAAATGACATGGAACCAATTGCTAAACATGAATTTTGTGAAGGTAAGAAATGAAGATAAGGAACAGTCAACACAGATTTGTAATGAGTGAATTAAGAACCAGTTCAAAGTTGTTTCTTTAGCTAAAAGGAATGTGGTACTCTTGGAAAGGATTTCAACATAGTGCACCAGATGATACGTTTTATAGCAATTTAATCTTCACCATGAGAAGACAATGAAAAGATGCCTGGCCCAAGGCAGGACTAACAAGCCATTCCTGAAACATACTGTAGAGTCTTTCTATCCTTAAGGACTACAAACTTTAGAGATGGTTATCCTAAGAGACTGTGGTATGTAGATTTTATTTTATATTTTTTAAAAAATTGACAATAAGTCTTTCAGAAATCACCCAGTAAATCAACAAGTAAACATTTGACCCAACTCAAAGAAAGAGAATAAAATCCAGGTGTACATTTCAATCATGCATACTGCAAAGAGACACTACATTAAAAATACTCTATGAATATTATATTATGATATAAATATTATTTATGACAGTTCTTACAGTGGAGATTTTCAAGTGAAAAGAAGAAAAAAGTGTTTCAGGAAAACATGAAGAAAAATGAGACTTGCTAGAGAAACTGTAGAAAGAAAGCAATCCCCACTCCCCTGCATCTCTCAAACTTATTTTGAAGTGACAGGGAAACAGATGATGCGCCACATTTTTTTAAATTGTTACTGAACAGACCAAGCGAAGAGGAATGCATCCTTCCAAAAGCCATAGGCAACAACCATTTCAGGAATATGCTATAAAAACTTCCCTCCACATCTGTAAGTACACTCAGAGAACAGTATTAAGGATTTTTTATTTTGTATTATGCTATTGGTCACAGATGTGGTGAGTCCTTGTTGTGACGGTAAAATAACAACTTTGGCCTGGATGGGAAATCCCAGAAACTGAACCATCAGGTGCAGAACAGAACCGAGATACTCTGACATTCCACATGCATTACCTTCCCCATTTTCTCAGGAAGGGATGAAGGGATTGCGTGAAAAGTAAGCCAGTTCTTAACATATAAATAAGCAATGCTATACAGTTTTTACAAGCCATATTATCCCAAAGCCTAGTCCAGGCTTTAAACACTCAGTGATGTTTACCATATATTGTAACTAACTTGGATCTTTGTTAATATCTTCTGGACATACAAAAACACGTCAGTCTCCATTTGCAGTTTAGCACTGTGCAAATAACGCTGTCTGATTTCAGCGCACACACACACACACAACTAGGTACTTGATTACACTTATTTTTCACTTATAGAAGCCTAATTTGGAGAGCTCTTTTCAAAGATGAAGACTTGACACTTTCTCTGAAGCATGAGAACTCCATTTCTTTATTGCACTGAAAAGATCACTAGCAGATGTAAAGCACATTTCTCCTACTGAGCTGTACATCCAGTCTGCATATTAGAAACTTGCATAACTCCTGCTATAAAACATCCTAGCTACTATTTATTTGCTTACTTCACAAATTAAAATTTTCAAGCAAAATATAAAGACACCGTTACCTTGCTCAACCTAAGCACACTTTTGATATACTTTCAGGCTATTATTAGTTCATCTAGTTATTCAGAAAAAACAAGACATAAAAAGTGAATTTCTAGGTAGAACAGCATGCCTTTGGGTAGCATTATATAGCCTGGGAAGTGAAATAATCATCATAAAAATACATGGCCTGCCGTGCAGATGTTACTTCAACAAAATGAACTCTGTATTTAAAAATCAGAAAAAAGAAAAAAAAAAAACCAAACACAATATTTGAGTATACATGCAATGACATCACTACCACAGCTTTAATAGCCCACAAATCTCAAATACATTTTAGTGCTAAATTAGCTTATAAGCCCTTTCTATTTTCCTACTGTGAAAATAATTGCCAGCTTTTGTCATGAATTACACTGTATTTTTAGGACTTCTGTCAGGGGAAATGTTATTTGCAAACACCTATGTACTATTTAGCATGCCTAAAGTGAAAACAAAATCCCCCCCCAAATCCAAAACAAAACAAACCCAAACAACAATCATTACAAAACCCACCCCTTTAACTCTTCCATATTTAATACATGTAGCAACTATCTGTGGTGTATGTCTGAAATGCAAAAAGCCTCAAGATTATTTTCTCCTTTTCAAAGAGAAAGAAAAAGTATTGAGGAGAGGAATAAAACGATCAGAAATTATACTGTCCCATTTTCATATACCTTTATTTCATAGCAATGTTATACAGAACATAGAACTGTCTTTACTTTTGTTAGTAGTATTTACATAGCAAGTGTATTGCCTAACATATTTTCCATAATTAATTCACAGTGTTACATGTGGTTTGTTGCTTAACTAGTGTTGAAAACATTTAATTTAATAAAATTCAGCCTTTTCCTCTGTATTCCCTCTCCACATTCTATTGCCACTAATTACAGCACCTTCTCTCTCTCTCTCTCTCTTTCTCTTTCTCTCTCTCACACACACACAGGGAAAGCTGCCAAGCAAGTCCCTCTGGAGTCAATGTCATGGCTACTTTTCAGATTACTAGGAGGGAATATGTAAACTGCACTGCCGAGTACCCTATCCATAGGGATTAAGTCTGTCATTTCAGAATACGTAGTCTCAGATGAGTCAATCTAAAGTCCTCTTGTCCCACTCCGATACCTCAGCCAACTCATCCCTGCTGGCAGCTAGTCACCTTATACTCTGCTGTTGCCAAACTTAAACTGTGAATTCTTATGTTTAAATTGAGCACCAAAATATTTTATTACCAAAGCTCCTCGTTCATAACCAATGTATTATCTAATTAATATTTAGATTAGATATTGCAGTTTTCGACAAGGTTTCAGAAAAACTGTACTTTGATATGGTTACAGATAGATGTTTGTTAACCTAATGAAATATGATGCATCTGTAAAACTTCTATCACCCTGTTTTATTAATGCTCATTTAGAGACACACTTGTGCTGAACTATTTCATTCATTATTCCTTATTTCTCATTAGTTTATCAAATATCAAGCAAAACCAAAGCCAAACAATCCCCTCACTTTCATGTTTTAAACATCTGTCATTTCTTGAGATGAAAATTTGTGGAATTAAAAAAAAAAAAAAAGAGGCATTTATTGTAAGTCATCTTTGGTCACAGTTTCCTCATCCAGATACAAATGACTCTTAACTCAACTGGGATGCCTCGGTTAGAATGACATTTGCTATTACAGGTAAAGCAGGAGCAAAGTATTTTGTTGGTCAGTTGCATTCACAGAGCAATCTCTAGAGCAGGCACGTGCAGCAGAAAGGGCTACAGTGACCTTTGCAAAAATATATTCCTTTATTAAGGAGAATTTTTCATTTAGCAAGACTTCAAAGGCAATATCACATGAAGAGTGAAAAATTCCCAGCCATGATTCCACATTAATAGCAATGCCACCTTGTAGTTGCATCACTACTTTCACAAATGAAGTAACTCTTATGGTACCTGTCCCTTTATATATGCTTTACAGTTCTACCAAAATGTGCAGGCATCAGCGCTCTCAATTTTGAACAGCCTTCTGTTTGGCATTACTCATGAAGAATAACCTCAATTCGTATGCCACATTTCCAGGCTA
This sequence comes from Buteo buteo, assembly GCF_964188355.1. Taxonomy (NCBI): domain Eukaryota; kingdom Metazoa; phylum Chordata; class Aves; order Accipitriformes; family Accipitridae; genus Buteo; species Buteo buteo. The sequence continues at coordinate 16,710,164 of NC_134194.1, read as the reverse complement.
TTCCATTACTCCATATTGCACACCAGTACCTTTCCACTACAACCACACTCTGCCAGCTGAGAGAGTTTGCCCACTAGGAATTATTTTGAAGCATTGGCAAAGAGCAGACTTCTACAACGATATCTATGATTCACTGACTCCAAAGTTTTTATCTGCTGAAGTAAAAGTTTGTCACTTAATTCAGTGGAAAGATGACTTCACCCACCAGATTCCTGCTGTTATTGTACAGACTCAGAAAGCTCTGTAACTAAGGACCGCTACTGCTGTGTATCTGTAGCAGAGAGAAATTCAGGTATCTTTTTTCTTCCACATACACTTATAACACAATCAGGAAAAGAACTAGTAGAGATTAAGGAATGGATGGGAAGATAAACCAGCACAGAGGTAATTCTGCATCCTTAACAGATTATTACTCTATTGAGCTAACAATCACATTTTATTTCCTTATTGTTTTCAGAAAAAGAAATTTAAATTTAGCAGTCTTAGACCCCGTTGCAGGATGAATATAAACTAGACAGACTAAAGACAAATACAGGCTCTTTTGTAATGGGCAAATGTGTGTAACTTCACTAGAATAGAGGTAATTGTAACACAAAAACCCCACCACGACAGCAAAAAACCTATCTGAACAGGAAGGAGGAGGAAATGGTGTTTTTTTTACTATGTAGAAGGATATTCTTTGCACCAAAGAGTTCTTGTAAATTTAATAACAGACAGCCTATCAAAATAATATTCCTATATTAAATATAAGAGTCTCTTTTTTGGAATTATTGCTTGAAACTTGTTTCAGAATATTTTGCATAGAATCTCCAATTTTCTCAGTAGAAATTCAGTAAGGACAAATGTTTATGATGCAATATCTCATCGCAGTAATGTACCTCTTAACAAATTTCCAAAAGTCCATCAAATTCACATCAGAGAAATGATGAACAAAATAATAATTCTGAATATTTAAGAAGTTAGTATTCAAATGAGATTTAATATTACTTTGTCTAGAATATTCTCTCTTATCTTGTGGAAAAAAAAAATTCCATTCCATCTCATTAAAAAAAACCCCAAACCAAAAAAACAAAACCAAAAAGCAAAGATACTAGCAAGTTAGCAGCAGTTTCAAAATACAGAGATAAATAAAAGACAAAACAATCATCAACAAAAGTGATGATTCCCAACTCAAGCTCCTCTCCAGCTGTTCAGATGTGTACATATGGAGAATAAAATAACTGTAAGGCTGTTTTTCCTTCCTTGGGGAACTGCTGTCTTTTCCATCATTGCAAACACCACTTTAAGCCATTGTCATATCTGAAGATCTCTTTGCCTCTCCCCTACACTTTTTTTAACAAAACGTACAATAATGCTTGAGCTAGATCAGTATAAAATAGAGCAAAATTGTCACCGAATCTTATATTTATTTACAAAATTCCTTCATATACATACATTTTAAAATACAGATAAACAAAGCATTTATCTTTTTTATCCCCTTGAAGTAATTAATATGTTACTATTATCTAATCAGGTAGGTCAACCTGTACAAGAAAAACAAACAAACACCAAAACATTATCAACTTCCTTAACTCACCATGTTCATAAAATATCAACTTAACACTGTCGTAGGAAATGGCAAACTAATATAATGTGACTAAGGACAAGTATGTAAATAGTTTAGGGAATACATTTGTTGGTTGGAATGTCTCATGAATTTTATCTATCTACTTCAATAGTCCTTTATGGAATATTTTGAACACAGCATGAAATTCTGTACATAAGCAAGCAGTATTTTGTCATCAAAACCTGAAGAGGGGTTGAACTCATAAAGTTACAGAGACTATTGTTTCACTATTTTCAGGCAGGCTATTACAAAAAGAGAAGTACACTAGCAAGGTAAAGGACAAGTGAATTTTCCAAACTAAATGATGAGACCTCCAAGAAAGGGACCTTCCTTTCAAGGAAACAACAAAGTTATGTACAAACAGAAATGTGCAAATTTTTATGATTCTACTAGTGTTTGTTCAAAACATAGTGTATTGAAAAAAGGGCTTGTCCTCTACAAAATATCGATTTTTAGCAGTGAACTCTGACACATTCAATATCTTCCAGTCTCCTTGAAATTTTAATATAAATAGAAAAGTCTGAAAAAGCAGACACATGTATGGATTTAGAGTAAGGAGGATCAGCTAAGGCCTTATTCTCCAGTTTTGACATTTGAATGAACGTAGTCTCTCACGTTTTAGCACACTACTGCTGGTTGTGCCAGAGATAGAATCTTAATGAAAGAACACATTTATCCATATAAACCATGTGCAAATGGATGATCCTATTTGCATTCTATGAAGAGTATGAAAATACTTAAAGCACACGCAAAACTGGGACTAAATATGAAAGCGACAATATCCATAAACTACGTATTAAGAAAATAATCAATAATAAGATGAAGTACAACTTCATTAACACAAAGGTTTGTACCTGAAAAGATTCCTCCTACTACTGTAGCAGAAACGTTCTAAGCACCCCACTATTTTACGTAGCATTCCCCTTTACCAGTTTCATACAGCTCTACTGCTATTCTGCCATATGAATACTTGACATTAACAAAATTCAACGTGTAGACTATCATCCTGTTTCCTTGCTGCACTAGTGAACTTACTTGAAAAGCCTTTGAAATGGTCTATTGGCCACACCCCTCCCTTATTAACTTCTGAGACATAACGATGCTATAATCTATAAACCTCAGGGCTTCTTTAATGATTGTACTGTGGACTGTTAAGTTAGCTATTCCTCATATATCCCTGTAATTGTATTCCAATATGCAGTGCAATGCAGTAAAAACATTGTTAGAGGAGTTCACTGGTGAAGATCAGAGTTAGCTGGAAAACCCAGCTGTCACGGTTCATTATTTTCAACAGATTCCATGACAGCCTGCCAGAATTTGCCTTACAAATTGTTCCATGCTGCCTTAAGAGAGAAAACCTCCAGAAAATGCCTACAGGTTGCAAACTCCACCTTACCATCCTAAGGCACCAGCTGATCTGAGAACCTGACAGACTGTTCAGGGTTCATTCACGCTGATTAGTCATGAAACTGTTGGGGATTTCCTTTTTTACCCACACTGGTGTGTTTTGGGCAGAGAAATGTTACGGAAATTTCCATTTTCCAGAAAATTTAAAAACAACCTGACTTTTCACTCTGTTTTGGAAGAGGATCAAATTCAAAGAGCTAACTGCAGATTTTGATTAGCTCAGTGACCATTATATGTCATATGTTCTTGGTTGTGTGCAAATTCCAATAATAAATAACATTTAGAGGCATTCTTTATCAAGCTTGGTAAACTAAACATAGCCTACATTTGTCAATGCAAATACAGATACAACTGATTACATGTACTCAGAAAAGAAAAAAAAAAGAGAGAATGGCAGAGGAATAAAGCCATGATAATGGAAAGAATGTTTATTTCTTCAAGCCACTGTTTTATCAATAAAAAAAACACAGAAAGTGACAGTTTCATGCACAGCAGGATATAATAAAGTGAGAAATACATAATATCTAGATAATCCTTCACTTAATTTCATAGGTTCAAAATAATCGTAAGTAATCACTTTTCACCAGTAAGATCTAATTTTAATGGGATCTTTATAGTAAAACACACATATGCAAAAAAGCTGTTTGGAGGTTTTGGTACAGAATTACTACCACACATTTGCAGATATAAGAAGGGCTTGCAACACTGTGTTTCAGTTGGATCTCAGTAGCTAAAAACAAAGTGTTACATTTTGAAACACTGCAATTACCTTCTTAAGAAAAGATTTGATTCTAGTAATCCATTCTTAGTTTCATTAAGACAGTGAAAATAAACATGCTAATACTTCCCAAAGCAGGAATATTATAAGGAAATACAGCAATGATGTGCCCACGTAACACACCTGACACATTTACTAATAATCCAGGAGGTGTTTGGGTTCTATTTAAATAGAGATCCCCAAAAAGAATGCCCACATTTCAAATTCATCTCCCCATTGTTTCAACTTGGTAGCAAATGCTGCACTGCATCAAATGCTTTAAATGTAATATAAAGTACTGGAGGAAGAGTGAGAGATCTCCCAGTTTATTGTGCAATGTAAGAAACTGATAATTTCCATTCAGCATAAGAGAAGTTTAAACTCAAAACAGAGAGCATACACAACAATCAATTACGTGTGAATATTCATTCCAAGACGTCAGTTGGCTGGACCAATGTATATAATGACTTCTGCATACTGAGCTTCTAATCCACAATACAAAGTCGAAAGTACCTCAAGGAGACCCACAGAAATACTAATGTCTTTCCGACTTCAGATGAATTTCCTTTTCTCTTTCCTGATGAATGCAAGTTTAACCAGCCACAAAAAGTAAACTAATACCTAAGAAAGTTTTCCCCACAAGAACCTATGTGCAACTGAAAAAGCAAATGCAGCTTTCCCCAAGGCTAACTTTTTGTTAGCATCTACAGTGTTCGAAAAAGGCTTTGCTGTTTAAATGGGTAATAATTAGGGTAGGACACCTGTGAGGTGAAACGTCTAAAAAACACCACCACCACCACCACCACCCCCCCCAAAAAAAAAAAAAAACAAAACCCGCAGGTCACAAGAACTCCACATGGGCAAATAAACTAGCAATTGATGGCTTTTGAGATTTCTTAGTTGCAATATTATTTTATTCATTCACTGTGAGCTATTCCCTATCACATATTTTGCATTCTTTTTCAAGTCAAGATGAAGGTTTGAAATACAAAGTAGAAATTCTTCTACAGAAAAAGCTGTGTTGAAAACAGTATTGGCATTACCAAAAATATAAAGTACTGATTCCCCCAAACAGTTCAAATGTGAACACATTTGAACTTAAATGACTCACTCTTTCTGGAATAATTATTTGGAGGTTTATTAAATCTATTAGTCACTGAACACTGACTAATGAGTGAGCGAAAAGCAGAATAATTCTGTTTCTAATAAGCTCTTAGGAATAGCAGTTTTACAATATAGAAGTCATAGCAGAGTCCTGCTGTTTCTGTATGGGATAGTCCTACTCTCTTCAATAAGGATAAAATCAGTTGGTCTATATAGAAACCACTATTTACAGTGATTTAATTTACTATAAAATGATGATCTTTCTGTGGAATTCTTTAATTATGATACAGAAATCTTCAGAGGCTTTATCCTTTATGAATTATATAGAATAGTAAAACCAAGTAAAAGCAAACCACAGTCACATCAACCACCACAGAAAATTGTTCTACTTCATATGATAGAAGAAATTTTCAGTAACTTTTCTAGACTACTTCTCCATAGACTAGGAACTATGCATATGACCAAGATATGAAGAAATCACTATACTGCTTATCTGGTTTAAAGGTATTCATAAACTTATTTATGGATTATAGACATTCTTACAGTCAAGACACAGAGAATCCTTCTGCAAAGTGAATCATTGTTCATTGATACTTCTACTGTCTTACAGACAGAATGGATGTACTAACTCTCAAACTGCATCTGAAGTTTGATATATCCAACTATACTGGATAGGGTTCAGGTTTACATGCATTTATTTTTGCTAAGGTTTATTCCACCTGTGTTGAAGAAGGATAACTTAGTTTTTGAGGAAGACTAAAGGTGAAAAAAGAATCACCTCAGGCTCATATCTGAAGTTGAATTATGTAAATAAGTATCCAAAACACCTTTCTTGACAACATTAAACAAGCACTATAAGTTAAGGTACACCTATTTTCCAATGAAATAAATCAGTTCCATATTTACTTTGTCTTTTATGATAAAGAAATCTGCCTTTTATGATCAAGTTTCTAACTTTCCAATGCTTGGATGTGCATGTACAACCCTCAAGAAAGATGGGTGAAACATGCAAGAATAAGTAGTTATAATTGAAAATACCAATCCATATCCAATTCTTCAATTACTTATATTTTTGAATGATTTTCTATTCTATAGTTTCTCAATTAGCATAAAAACCCCCACAAACCACCTGAATTAAGCATTTCAGAGAATTTTTACAGTATGCATTTTGATTCTGTACTACATTAAGCATTTTATAGAATACAGTCTCTCAAATATGCTTCAGGTAGCCAAAGCACTCAAGAAACTTTTCAATCATTCATATCCAAAGTTTGTAATTCTCCCTGTTTAATTATCTCATTGCACTCTGCAAACAGAAAGTGTTTTCACAAAGTACTGGTCAAGACATTTTGCAAATCTGCTGGCTCCTGCAAGTCAGAACGTAGCAAGCTTTAGTCCATTAGTATGACAGGTAGTGCTCTTACTAACAACTGCTTTTTACTCCCTCTGACAAATGTGCTCTGTGCCATGGCTGACGTTTGTGTAGTAATCAGGACTGATGGATAGGGACGCCAGTGCTGCCGAAAGTGCCCCCCATTTTAATGTGAGTGATTTGTCAAATGTGCTGCTATCGCACTGCTGTCAGGCACAGCCAGGAAAGCACTTTGTCATCTTTCCACCAACCAAGGTCACTTTGGCAGGGACAGGAGAACTCTCCAATGAAATTTTCATCTTTACCGGCTACGTGAACAACCTGGTCTTCACAGCATTTAGTTTATTTTAAGCAGACCTTAGAAGTTCTTGCAAAATGTCCTTATTACCACATACTAAATTAAAATATAAAAATAAAAGCACATTGAAGCAAAAGTTGCACAGCTAGCTAACAACACCAGTTTTGAGTTTCAGAAATGCAGACTTGTTGTAAATCCCTTCTTGTCAGGTTCTCACAAGACAGACTTAATCTAAGAATTATTTAACAATCCAAAGACTTTTGCCACCAGAACACCTTAAAATACAAAGAAAACACAGTATGGAACAATGGTTAAAAGATCTAAGTGACAAATCTACAAAATATGTCTGTGTATCATCATGAAATTTTGAGTAAACTGGAGTCTCTGAAAAAAAAAAGATACAGAAATACAGAGAAAAGCAGAACCTTTAGTCTCTACCATATAAAATGTAGAGAATGGGTAACTGTTTCCACACTAATTGTCATCTATGAGCACCTTACAAGCTTTTTTTTGCAGTATAGCAGCCTCCAATTCTGAAGTATGCTTTTTTTAGTATTTTTTTCCATTTTTTTTGTGACAACGCTCAAAAATATAAACAGAGCAATGAGGCTTAGATGCTTATGCATTTTACAAAACAAGTTATCTGTATCTTCAGTCACTTATATAAAAACCTGGTCTTCAGTGACTAAGGAATTTAAAGAAATTAGTTGGGGACCTTAATGCAAAATGTGAAAGCAAAGTTATTCTAAAGGCATTTGTGAAGTAACAGCCCACTGAAAAAAAAAAAAAAAGTCTTTTACAGATCAACCCAGAATGCAATAGGTAAATCATATCATTCGTATCACTTAAAGAAACATAATATGAGTTTGTCCATGAGGCAGAATACAAATCAGCCCACACAGACACTAGCTTACTACTCCATCCTAGATCTTGAGTATTTACTGACAAAACCCAAAGCCTGTAAGAAAATTTCATTCAAGGTAAAAACCCATAACATACACATGTGGGAAGTAGCTGTAATAACAGAAAATGAGATAAATCAAACCACACTAATCTTTCTCCTAGTATAAAAAAAACGAATGGTGTGAGCAGCCCTGCACAAATTTACTCTCACAGCTACGTCTACCCCAATCCTACTGGCAATTACTTTTGTTTTCAAGGATTGCAAAGATGAAATAGAGAGAGACTAGTTCACAAACACTGATGCTACATCTGTTTTTTGCTGTGCATTCCTCCAGAGCCCCAGATGAACTGACAACAGCTAAGCAAACCTCTACTACTGCAAAGTCACTCTCAACGCTCCTACTCACATCCTAAACTGCAAGCACCACTGAGTTGTTTGATAAAACCTTCACATACTGTAAATGCATTATCTCTAACTTGAGTGAACATTCATTCTATGACTGTAAAGTAAATACACATTTACTGTTTCAGTGTCCACAGAAAAACTACTCTCTCCCTTTTCCTACGGCATATCATCACTTCACATCAAGAGAGACTTAATGATTAAGGAAAAGGGATGTTGGAAAGTCAAGAAACCAAAAAAGGTATACATAATTTATATTTTATTTAGAAATTGATCTAGCCCAAGAATGGCTGTCTCATATGAGACATGTTAAAACCCCACCAGGACATTTGACTAGTCTCTCTTTAAGGGTCTTCTGATTTTCTTCTGAACTTTTCTTTAATAAAAATTTGGATCAGGTAGTTATCTCGGCTTGCTGCAAAAAATGTAAACATGCTTTCTGTGCCAGAAGGCCTTTGGCTGCAGACTGTGGCTTGGCATTACTATAAGCATAGAAGGTAAATAATGACTAAATATCTACATAGTTAAGATCGTCAAAAACATTCTATTCTATGTCAAATTTCTGGGAAGCTTCAGAAAAATGTGACAGCAGTATCTAGGAGTATAGTTAAGGGAAAATACAATTTCTTGTGAAGGAAGAACTCATGCTGTTTCTTGCATTGAAATCTTGAATACCTCTACGTTAGACAAAGAGAAAGTCATCCTGCAATCATGGGTGAAACTGCTGCTGTTATAAAAGTTCATACCAAAATAGCCAATGTAGGTATGAGACTCCAAAAATTACCACTTCTGCAGGTACAGTAGAGATGTACAAAAGAATAGCAGAAAGATATCCCCAAACCTTGTGTTCCTTTAGAAATCTGTATCACCACATAAAAGTCAGCCAAACCTTTATGAAACTACAGTAACAACAGGCATGGGACAGAAAGGAAGAGTATCTGTTCTGCTGTACTTTAAGTTGTGGATGCCCAGAAAATAAAAAAAAAAGAAAGCAGCTGAGCTTGATTGAAAAGACTTGAGAAGCAGCATGGAAAAAAAAAAATGAAAACAAGAAAATAAAAACATAGACAGGTGGAAACTGCAAAAATCTAACTGCAGCAAAGATTAATGAAACTGCACATTCAGGATATAGGTATGACGAGGTAAATACACCTCCCTAATTTATAGAAATGTATATATGCAAACCCTATCATAAAAACATTTCAAGTTGATCAACCACAACGATGGAAAGCTTTTGCCAGTCTCAGTTTAATCTGTCCAGATCTCTCCTCATGTAAAAATAAGGGTATCACAACCAGTTCTCAAACATAAGCACTTGCACAGATTACATTTGGACAACTGTATATAAACATACACATTATTAACACAAATAAATGCACATGGAAAAAAACCTTACAGACAGAATCCTTTGGGGAGGGGAGGACTTTGGAGACTGAACAGCAGCAATTTAAGGTCTAAAAGTTAAACTGTTGAAACTGTACTTGAGAAAAATCCTAAAAGAATTTAAGATCCATGGTTGCATACAATATCAAACAGCAAAATTAATACCTAATCACACTGAGAAGTAATAAAGGATGTGGGAGCTTTAAAACAAAATAAATTACCACACAAACAAAAATTATCATCATCAAAACAAATACAAAAACAAAAACAACAAAAAAAGGAAACAATTTCTAATCTACTCTTACACTGATATCAAGGAAACTCAGCATTCCTTATCAAGGAGATCTTATTCATAGTCTCATTCTCACAGATTCCTCGCTAATGCTATTCCCTGTACAGGAAGTGATAAACTGAACCCATGTAGATCTTCAATTTCCTCAGCTAAATGCTTCATACTGCCTATTAGATATTTGAAGACAGTCTAGGAACTACCAAATTATTTGAAAAAACTCAAGCTGAAACAAACAAAAAAATTACTTTCTTAAAAGTGAGCATAAACCAAAACTAAAAATACTAAATTGTAACTCTGTACAAGATGAAGATTAGAGATATAGTTATATCTCAGTTCAGTCTATATTTTAGAAGGAACTAGAAAATTACTCAACAGACAAAGAAGAGTTATTAAGCACGCTAAATAATGGTAAAATGATAATTACACTGGAGATTTGTCTTAATAAATGAGATGCAAAGGGTCCTTTATTATCCACCCATGTGCATGTAGAATTTAATTAGTTATCACCTATAAATGCTAATATCAGAGCTGCCAATCAATCTCCTACACAGTAATTGAGGAAACTCCCCAAAATATCAGAAGTGAATGCTGAAGAACTCTTTGGTTAGAAAATAGTTAACCCAACAGCAATATGGAGAGAAGGAATTCCTCAGAGAGGCTAAAGAAAGAGATGTTTTCATCTCATTACATCTACTTTCATAATTATAACAAACTCATCAGCCTCTAGATGAATACCATGTATAATCATTTTCCTGCATATTTTCCAAAGCAGGAAACTTAACAAGATATAAATGCTACAGACTAATTTAGGCTATTTACAGTTCTCATCTCATCTTGAACTGAAATAATAAGAAAATAAGTATAGTTAAGCTAAAAATAACGAGATAGAGACTTCTGCTTATTTATTTACTGTAATTCTTCCTCAGAGCCAGGTAAGTAACAGGTTTATCCTTTTTAAAGGAAGGTAAATTTAGAGCATGGTTATACTATGGTCTGTAAATAATTAAAAACTAATGCAAATAACTAGAGGAGCTGGCATGCTTCTAATCTACCTAAATGGCTGCTTTGATTAAAACTTTTTAAAATACATAAAAATAGAAGAAAAAAAAAAACAATGCCAAAACCAAACCCCCAAACAAATCTGAAAAGATTACCCCACCAAAGATTAATGTCACTTACACTAATATGAAAAAAAACCAAACTAGAGGATTACAATCAGTTGAACAAAATCAATCACATATGAAGTACAGTAATAATAATCAGGAAAATCCTGACCCACCCAGTTAAAGTGGAGCTCTGCCAGAACTACATTTCTTGGCAAGGCTCTATGCCCACTAATTAGAGACTGAACCATTTGGGGAAAGTTACTCTGTGTCCTCAGGAATTGATACAGAGCTGTCCAAATCCACCTACCTCTCCAAAAGTGAAATTGTGTTGTTACACATATTGGCACAGAATAGGATCAAGCAATAGCGTCCAATGTGAATCAGGAGGATTACAGATGAACTGGGGGATAAAGGGTGGGTGTATGTACACATGCACAACACCTGCTTTGTATTCCCCCCAGAAAGGCAATGTTTTTCTTCATTAGCTGACTGTGCTAGAGAGCATGCAAAGCTGCCAAACCTTTGCTTCCACAGTAGCGATGCTGTTCCATAGCTCCCATATGAAGATCACTGAAGGAAGTAATAGTCTATCCCCTGAATACACCTATTTTTATTGACACATACAGAAAAGGAAACCAGTAAATATCCACGTACCCATTTGACACAAAACACAAATTTCCTGTTTAATTCCGAAACTTTCAAATCTGTTTTTTCACAATCTACCTCACAGTATCAATATGGAACCGCAGGGAGGAAAGATACTGGAGTTATCTCAAAGAGTGGTCCCACCAATGACTTGCTCAAACATGTCTCTATGTTTCCTGCTTCACATGCTCAAAAAGGAATTTCCTTCTAGAGAGTCAGTGTGCACCACTCCAGTTAGGATCACCTGAAGTTTTTAAACTAACTACTATGAAAAGTGGTATGCACACTGATCCTGTTTTGAAGTAACTGCATTTATACGTTTCTAAAGTCACCAGGGCAGTGGGAGTTCTGCTTCAGCAAGCCTTAAAATCTGGCCTGAAAAGGAAATTGGTTTTTAACATACAAAATAGACTGAAATCTCTTTTAACACTTAATAAGCTTAATGGGGGTCTTTCAGATGCGACACGATTAAACTATACACTGAAGGAGAATCCTGCTTTCTTTTTCTATTTTGCAACTTAAACTAAAATTTCATATATTATGAAAGAAGTATTTAAAAATGCCCCCCTACGCCCAAATCACAAGCAGTATCAACAAATAACTTATAACAGGTAACAATGAGCAAATACATATGGATAGAGGCAATTAAAAAGAACTGACACAATCATTTGTAATTTTTTACAAAATATGCCAGAAGTTTAACACAAAACAATTTAAGTTTCATTTTAAATGCTTATTTGCTTGCCAAAAGCATACTTTACACAAATGTTAAAGATGATACACAGCTTTGCAAAAATAGCTACTATGCCTGAAGGGCTAAATTTGACCTGAAATAACAGGTTGAAATCATGTGAGTAAAGATTTCATAACTTTTCTTTTTTAAACCCAAACATATTAGCATATAGCAGGTGTCTCACTATCCTTCCTGTCAGCATACTTTACACTATATTTGTGCACTGATTGGTATGCTTGAAAAGGTCATAAAAGAGAAAGGACAAAAAAAAAAAAAAAAGCAGAGGCAATATCCGAGAATATCATAAAACAACCCGAAGTGCTGACTCATGCTCTAACCATACAAAGCTGAAAACTAGGCCACCGCAGAGAAAACGATGGAAGGTCTGAAAAATTCACTGCCTTCAGTAACATGTAAAATTTGTATTTGATAAAGCAGCATACAAAGGAGGAGCCCAACTTTCAAGCAACAGCCTTATTTGGAAAATCTTCTGGAATGTATTCCTGTCCTTAATTCCTCGTGCAGACGACAGACAAGAGGAGCAGGGCGGCAGCCCTCTTGCCAGTCACCCTCCAACAAAGGGGAGCGTTGTATCTATGCAGGCAGGCACAGCTGCTCCCCAGCACTCTTGCAGGGAAAATTTCTGAAGATCTCAGTTCAGAGACTCTCTGAACACTGATGGTACACTGGAGATAGTACCTGCCCCCCTGCTCTGACTCTCAGTGTCTTTTTAGCTGACTATTATTCTGTACTAATAAAGTAAAGCAGACTAATAACTTTCCTATTCAGACATAATTCATTATCCTTATTTACCCAAGCTGGCAAAATTTAGAAAGATTATTCCTTCCAGCCTTTTTAATTACCAAAATTCTACTTGCTTTAAAATACCATAGTCTCCCTTGAGTATTCAGCAGAGCTGAAGATCACCATGGCAATAAGAAAATGGTGCCAATGTTATCTTGGCACTGACTGTCTACAGATCTCAGGAGACTTAGCACAGGAGAAAATTGAGCTCACGTAAAAGCAGGAACTCACTCTCTCTAATGATTTTAATATACCTTTTATTTTTGCTAATTTGATGTTAAAGAAGTTGAATAAAAAAAAACCTTAGAAGCATACACTTTCCTAAACAGATAAATGAAAGAGCTAATACATACACTATTTCA